>NC_066622.1:74254638-74574280 GCF_025201925.1 Gopherus flavomarginatus | reverse complement strand
TAAATAAACTCCATTACTCAAGTGACAAACTGTTCTGGGCAGTGCATGTAACACAGGTAGCACAGTTTCATGGGAAGTCTATTTAAGAGTAGCAGAAGTTAGGAAGTTAGCAGAAAAGACAATAAATAGGATATTCTTAACTTGAACAAGTGTTTATCCAAAAAAAATAAAAAAAATTATTCATTACAAACATCAAGATGAGCAAGGTTGTGTTGCACTGGACCAGCCTGTCACACCGATCCATGAGAGTTCCTCCACTGAGCAGGGTCAGATATGAACAGACAGTTGAGGCACTGGAGAACACCTCATTTCCACAGCAGGAGCAGAGTACTTTATTCATCTGTTAAAGTCAATGGCTTATAAATCTGAACCCTGGGAGTTACAGCTCTACCTCACAATATCACCATAGAGCCAAGAGTAGGGTTCTGTTGCAGCTGATGGCTAGATGGGGGGAGGGGGGGGAGAGTGTCAATTTTTGTACTGAACGTTTTTTTTTAAAAAGTTAAATATTAAGCAATGCCCTCAATTGCTTACAAAGAATGTCTTATCTGGTACACTGGTACAGCAAATAGTAAAGCAGGGACTTTATCTCATTGCTGTTTTTAAAATCTCTATGTACTGAAGTCTAAATTTTGATCAACTATTTGGCACCGTTACTCTCACAGTAACAACTTATCTGTAATAAACTACTGTGTAACTCACATTTTAAAACGGCAGGACAAGATGAAGGCTTTAGTATAAAGTTTGAACTATTTCAAAAGGAAAAGTTTACATTAAATGTTAAGTTTGGTCAAGATCTATTACACAAATAAAACTTGTGTACACAGTACAATGTGCACAGTACTGCCCAGAATAAAGATGTGTGTTTACGTAGACACGATATTGCCTTTCAGCTTGGGCTTTATCTCTTAGAATGGTGGCATTTTCCACACCTCCAGACTAAACTTCATTAAGATGTACTTCTATTGTATTCAGTGGGTACTCTGGGTTAAATACATCTATAATGTCCTTACATGTTCTGTCATCACAGCTAATGTCCTACATGCAAATGACTTTGATTAGTATACTAGGTTAACTGCTGCTGCCTATCTTTTGCCTGCAGCACTAGTAGTTTTAATGCCTGGGGTACACTACCGTGACTTACAAATAAATTTAATGCTCTTTATAAATCCGAGGCAAAAACACTTCAAAATGTTTGTAAATAAAACGTGTTACATTTTTTCGGTAAAGCTCTCAGTACTCTTCAGGTACTATACAAAAAATCGTTTCCATTTGAACTCAATTAGTTCACTATAAGAAAACTTATTTTTGAAGCCTGAAGTCTGTGGCTTTCTTGAAAAATATCCACGCCTGTAACATTGAACTAAACTGACAGGTAGAGCTATCAACTTGAAAAGGATAGTTATTTTCATCTGTATGCAGATACACCGGCTAACACTTTAAGATGTTGTAATGTTTTGAGTGATAAGTAAGATGCTAAATTCTGCGAAAGAACTAAACTCAGGGAAAAAAGAGGTTGAATAATCATAACTCTATTTTAGTGAAAGATATAAACAACCAAACATACACAGAGGATCAATTTGCCACCATCACTCTTATGCAAAAAGGAAGAAGTCATCCAATACTCTTACATTTTTTTATTTCCTTTTGGATGAAATCACTGTTACATAATTTTTCTATGTACACTTATGGAATGGAAGTAGGATTGTTACAGCACACACATTTAAGTAATGTCTGACAAGTGAAACATTTTGTCTAGTCTTTCATATGATCCAAATTTACCCACTTCAGAACTACGTAATAATATAAGGGGAGAAGGGCCCTGAGTAGCGAGAGAGAAAGGACAATTGAAAGAGAATAACCAGCAGGCAAGATCTGAAAACAGATTGAGTGGATAAGGTGAGAACAGCCACATGCTGGAGAAGACTTTTGTGCCAGTGGTAGAAACTTGTGATGGAACAAAGGCGGCCAGTAGTGAAAGAGATGGAAAAAAGGATCATGAAATAGAATAACTTCACACTATGAAGCATTAAAAAAAAAAAAAGGAGGGGGGGTTTTAACTAGAACCTGAAGTGAACAGGGTGATCTTATCACAATCTAACGTATTTAAAAAAAACATAAGCACAATTTTGTTCATACACCTCTATCCCAATATAACGCTGTCCTTGGAAGCCAAAAAAATATTACCGCATTATAGGTGAAACCATGTTATATTGAACTTGCTTTGATCTGCCAGACTGCACAGCCCCGCCCCCAGGTAGCGCTGCTTTACCGTGTTATAGCCAAATTCATGTTATATTGGGCCACGGTATATCAGGGTAGAGGTGCACTTACATACATATACAAAGAAGCTGACACATTTTCCCTCTCCCCGTTATGGTGTTCCTTTTTTTCCTCACATTACTATTTATTATTAACACTATGCTGAGAAAAAACAGGAGTACTTGTGGCACCTTAGAGACTAACAAATTTATTTGAGCATAGGCTTTCGTAGGCTACAGCCCACTTCATCGGATGCATGCAGTGGAAAAAACAGTAGGAAGATATATATACACACACACACAGATAACATGAAACAATGGGTGTTACCATACACACTATAAGGAGAGTGACCTGTTAAGTGGGCTATTATCAGCAGGAGAGAAAAAGAACTGTTTGTAGTGGTAATGAAAATGGCTCATTTCCAGCAATTGTCAAGAAGACATGAGGAACTAGGGCGGGGGGGAGGAAATAAGCATGGGGAAATAGTTTTACTTTGTGTAATGGTCCATCCACTTCCAGTCTTAATTTGCAAATTGGACACCATTAAATTAGGCTTGAATAAATTCCAATTCAGCAATCTCTCATTGGAGTCTGTTTTTGACGTTTTTTTGTTGCTTCGAGACACCACTGACTTCCTGAAGAAACTACAATCCATTAGTGGTCTTCCTGAAAACACCATCCTAGCCACTATGGATGTAGAAGCCCTGTACACCAACATTCCACACAAAGATGGACTACAAGCCATCAGGAACAGTATCCCCGAGAATGTCATGGCAAACCTGGCGGCTGAACCTTGTAACTTTGTCCTTACCCATAACTATTTCACATTTGGGGACAATGTGTACCTTCAAATCAGCGGTACTGTTATGGGTGCCCACATGGCCACACAGCATGCCAATATTTTCATGGCTGACTTAGAACAATGCTTCCTCAGCTCTCATCCCCTACCGCCCATACTCTACTTGCGCTACATTGATGATATCTTCATCGTAGGGACCCATGGAAAAGAAGCCCTTGAGGAATTCCATCATGATTTCAACAATTTCCACCCCCCCCATCAACCTCAGCCTGGACCATTCCACACAAGAGATCCATTTCCTAGACACTATAGTACTAATAAACGACAGCCACATAACCACCACCCTATATGTGAAACCTACTGACCACTATACCTACCTACATGCCTCCAGCTTTCATCCAAACCACACCACTCGATCCATTTTCTACAGTCAAGCTCAAAGATACAATCACATTTGCTCCAACCGCTCAGAAAGAGACAAACACCTACAAGATTTCTATCAAGCGTTCTTATAACTACAATACCCACCTGCTGAAGTGAAAAAAACAGATTGACAGAGCCAGAAGAGTACCCAGAAGTCACCTACCACAGGAAGGCCCAACAAAGAAAGTAACAGGATGACACTAGCCATCACCTTCAGCCCCCAATTAAAACCTCTCCAGCGCAACATCAAAGATCATCAAGGATCTACAACCTATCCTGTAGGATGATCCATCACTCCCACAGATCTTGGGAGACAGGCCAGTCCTTGCTTACAGACAGCCCCCTAACCTGAAGCAAATACTCGCCAGCAACTACACACCACACAACAAAAACAGTAACCCAGGAACCTATCCTTGCAACAAAGTCCATTGCCAATTCTATCCACGTATCTATTCAGGGGATACCATCATGGGACCTAATCACATCAGCCACGCCATCAGGGGCTTGTTCACCTGCACATCTACCAATCTGATATATGCTATCATGTGACAGCACTGCCCCTCTGCCATGTACATTGGCCAAACCGGACAGTCTCTATGTAAAAGAATAAATGGACACAAATCAGACGTCAACGTTATAACATTCAAAAACCAGTTGGAGAACACTTCAGTCTCCCTGGCCACTCAATTATAGACCTAAAAGTCACCATATTACAAAAAAAAAAAAAAACTTCAAAAACAGACTCCAATGAGAGACTGCTGAATTGGAATTAATTTGCAAAATTGGACACCATTAAATTAGGCTTGAATAAAGACTGGGAGTGGACGGGCCATTACACAAAGTAAACCTATTTCCCCATGCTTATTTCCCGCCCATCCCCACACACAGTTCCTCACATCTCCTTGTCAATTGCTGGAAATGGGCCATTTTCATTACCACTACAAACCGTTTTTTTTCTCTCCTGCTGATAATAATTCACCTTAGCTGATCACTCTCCTTATAGTGTGTATGGTAAACCCATTGTTTCATGTTGCGTATGTGTATGTGTCTTCCTACTGTATTTTCCACTGCATGCATCCAATGAAGTGGGCTGTAGCCCCCGAAAGCTTATGCTCAAATAAATTTGTTAATCTCTAAGGTGTCACAAGTACTCCTGTTCTTTTTGTGGATACAGACTAATGCAGCTGCTACTCTGAAACCTGTTAGTATGCTGAGAAAGTGAAAGTGTTATCCTAAGTACTCCTCAATGTCAACTATCAAAGGTGTCACTGTTCTATAACAGCAACTCCTATCAGGCCTGACAAATTCATTACACTCAACATACTGTTTTCATAGCATTTACCCAAAAAGGGTCATATGAGGTGCCTAATAGAAGCTTACAACAGATTGATCCTCAGTCCTTGTGTGATGTATATATGGGTGACATTTAAACAGTTGTATGTATGCACTGAAAATAGGCTTAAGAACAGGGACGGGCAAACTTTTGGGCCTGAGGGCCACATCTGGGTATGGAAATTGTATGGTGGGCCAGGAATGCTCACAAAATTGGGGGTTGGTCTGCAGGAGGATGTGAGGGCTCTGACTGGGGGTGCAGGCTCTGGGGTGGGGGCAGAAATGAGGAGTTCAGGGTGCTGGAGAGGGCTCTGGGCTGGGGACTCTGAGGTGCAGAAGGGTGGGACTGAGGGGTTCGAAGGGCAGAAGGGGGATCAGGGCTGGGGCACAGGGGTTGGGGCCCTGGAGGGGGTCAAGGGTGCAGGCTCCTGACGGCACTTGCCACTGCTTCTGGGAGCTGCTTGATGTAAGTTCCCCCTCCAGCTCCTGTGTGGCGACGTGGCCAGGCAGCTCGGTGCACTGCCTTGTCTGCAGGCGCCATCCCTGCTGCTCCCATTGACTACAGTTGCCATGGGGGCAGTGCTTGTGGCAGAGGCGGCATGCAGAGCCCCCTAGTTGCCCCTATGCATAGAAGCTGGAGGGGGGGACAGGATGCTGCTGCTGCTGGAAGTTGTGCAGAGCCACGGCACACATGGAGCAGGGAAAACCACAGACCCCGCTCCCAGCAGGAGCTCGAGGGCCAGATTAAAACATCTGAAGGGCCAGATGCAGGCCCGAGGCTGCAGTTTGCCCACCCCTGCTTTAGAATTTGTGTTCAGGAAGGGTTAAGCAAGCTGGTTTTGCCAAACCAAAGGGTGTGGCATCACCTGCCTCGGTTCATAAATAATTTAAGCTTTGTAAAGTAAACACAAAAGAAGCCCCATTTATATTGGAAAGTCAACAGGAAAAATCAGGTAGATGGTAGGGGCAGGGAAGTGAAACAAAACAGGAGTATGGAGGACGACACTTCAGAGCCAGCACCCCAGTCAAGAAACCACCGTGTCATCCTGACTCTGGGGACAAAAAACAGTCAACTTTGGGATGTAAGGACTGCCACCCTTCAGCCTGCATTGAGGGGGTAACCAAGATCTGCTGTCATACTCAAGAAAACAGTATCTCCACCAACCTTGGATGAAATACTGCAAGAAAGCGTTTAGGTGAAAAATTGCTTTAGACAAGGTTAGCCTATTAAAGTTAGGTTTTAGCCTAGCAGAAGCATTATATTTTTGTTTCATTTGTAACTTCTTGTACTTACTACTCTTACTCACCATCTCCTAAGTCTTTACCTTAGTTAACAAACTTACTCTTGTTTTCACTATGAATAGATTACAGTGCTGTGATATTGCAGCGTACATTCGGCTGACTCAAGCTGGTGTGCATATACTTTTGCCCAGGGAGTAGCAAACCAGGCAAATACCGTAGGTGTCCAGTGATAGGGGCTGGACAGTACAGGGAGATACTTCTGAGAAGTACAGGGACTGGGGTATCTGAAGGGCATAAGTAAGGGCTGGTAGAGGCCAGAGGAGAGTGCTTGAGTGTCTGGCAGCGTCACAAAGTGGATATCCAATGACCACAAGAAAGACTTGCTCTTGTTGGAGGCAGGTAGGTACATGGTCACTCGCAGAGCTGGACACCGCAAGGAAGTGTCATCACATAAAGTTATAGTGAAGTTAAGATGTATGGCTACCATTGTACACTGTTTTGTGAATACGTTTCTTCCCTCACTAAACTGATTCTGACTTTGTCAACAAGTCAGCCAGAGAAAGGATACCAAAGCCTGAAGAGGGCTCCTGTACCCTCAAAGCTATATGTAATTCAGCAACTCAAGAAATGGTGAAGCAGCATTTCCACTGAAAAAAACTCTGCTTGGAAGTATGTTTTGTTAATATCCCTGCAAGTTCCTTTCAAGCAACATCAGATTGAATCAAATGCTCTACCCACCATTAAAAGACATCAATAGATCTTTAATACACTCAAACAGAGATTATTAAGAACAGGAAGGCTTCATCCATTTTTTAAATTTATTTTGTAAGAGGACAATAATTTGCCTCACTAATCAATAAAGATATGATCAAATAGATTTTAAAGGAAAAAAACGTTCAAGTATGAGCCCTGGGATATAACCCACGCTATATCCACAACTATCAAGGAATTCCATTGTAACACAAAGCAGGTCTATTAAAAGCAGTGGGTGGTTTCAAGTAATTGACGTGTAAGTTTCTGGGATGGTTTCAAAAAGGTATTATATATCTTTTGAAATGTTATATTGGGCATTTACAACCTGTCAGAAATTAATTTCATTCATATCTTAAACTACCGGCAAAATGTGTACGCATTTGCCTGTATGTGTTCTTGTCCAAATATGGATGGGCCTGTAACTAAAATTGTGGCATTGTTAAAACCATCACATTACTATTTTATAGACTGCATTTGGTAATGAATTGGTAAAATGTCTTCTCTCCTGAAAGAAAATTTATTTTCTGAATAGTTTCACTAACACTGCAAAATTCAATTTCAGAGTTTATTTAACTCCAACTCCAGCAACCTTCCAATTTAAAATGCCAACATCACAATCTTTTACCAAGAAGAGTCAACCCAAAGTACTGATAAATTAGACATGTTCATAATTTTTACAGCTTTAAAACAAAACAAAATTTAAAAACTGCATTTTTTTCTCTCTGTTTTTATGTTCCAGCTTCTCCAGACCACCTTCTCTCTAGACAGAATAGCAGATTATCATTGTACTCAAGCCTTTCTATTATTAGGATGAAAGACCAACAAATTCCATAGCATGTTCACCAAGGAATGCTGCCACATGGCTGGCAATTATGTGGTCACCACAAGCACTGTGGTAATGATAACATTGCCACTGAGGGACATAAACTGATTATCCAGCCAGACAACATTAAGGACTTATCTAAAGATTGATATGGGTGGCACTCAATCTGCCAGGGTGCTATGTCTTTTTGGATTTTCCATGATGAGGATGGAGCAGTCTCCCTTGTTTTTTCACATTGCCTCAATGAATTTTGTTGGGCCCTGCAGTAGTCTTAAGGTCACTACACAGAATGTCAGTTTGACAAAACTTGTTCAGAAACCAGTATATTGCTTCGGTTGATAACTATTTTTATTATAAAGAGAGCATAGGGGTTGTTCTGTTCTTTTTAAACTCCATTTCAATATTTAGAACTCTGGTTTCAAACATCAGGCTATTTTGTACTGAATTGGTAGGATTCTTGTGCAATGCAAATGTCAATATCCGGTTTCCTTTCCCAGGCAGTTATCCATAACAGATCTACACTAAATTAACTTTCCTAATTTAACAGTACATCCATAAAATGGAGAATATATTTTGGGGAAGAGCCAGGGTACAGAGTTTAAGACACAAATGTTCCTGGGGTCTAATTTATTTCCAAGTAAATTCTGGTAAACCTTTCAACTATCTATTCACTAAAGATACAAAGCCTAAGACAAAAGTCCTTTATTGACATTTTTCAGACAACTTCAGTGATAAAGGTTCCCTTATTTCAGACAAGTGTCAACAAGACACTCAATGTACCTAGTATATTAGAATACAGATATTTTGGACACAGCACTTTTGACATTCAGGTTCCTTTCTGATGACAGATCAGTCCGGTGCCATTACACAGAATATAATTACCTATAAAGCTACATCTGCTGGTAAACTTGAGATATAAAACTGTCTCTTAAATCAGATTCTTACCCAACTTCTTTCCCAAACCCCATATATCCTTGTATTAAAAATTGATATCCAAAAAATAAGTTCAAATTGATTTGATTAATATTTGTACTGCAGTAACTCCAGATGCTACTATTAGGATGTAAACAATAAACTAACAATCAGGACTGTAAACTAAAGCGTTTATGGCTTCCAAATTATACTTACTGGAGGCAGGCAGGGACACAATTGCTAAGGCAAACCGGACTTTTGTTAGTATGCATTTAAAATGAAACCCAGAGAAAGCAAGGTAGAAGATGAAAGTACGTTTAGAAACAACACAATTGATATGCATGCTGATATAATGACAAAGCAAGGTGCTTACCATCTCACATAGCCCCGCCTCCCCCCAAAACCAAACAAACAAAGAAAAGGATCAACCACCGAAAAACTTGGAGGGGAGAAAAGGAATTTGTTTATGTAGTACCCTTTATGCCTGAAGTTACTAGAACAATCTATCCTCTCTCAGTGTAGTAATCTTCTTATACTATTTACAATATTTAAAATTAGCCACTCTCTCAGTTTAGAGAGCTCCTCTCACTCAACATTTAAAATATTCCTTTAAATTTACACAGACATCAGTTATGCACAACATTTCTTTGCATACAGCTTGGTCAGCATAAAGATCTTTGGCATGTTAATGGGTTTTTAGGGATTTCTTGACTGTCTTTTCCTGACTTGTCCGACAATAAGCCAGTCACTCCGTTTTTTGTCTGTCTTCACTGTAAATTGACATGTTTCACATCATACTCATGTATAAAGAATGCATTTCTCTATTAATAGTAACTACTCCATCTGACATAGCTTTGCTAAGAACTAAAGTGCTTACTTAAGTAAAACGTTAAATCTTCTGAATAAGCTTGCAAAATATATAGGTCTCCACTCAGTGTGGTCCAATGGATATGACACTGGACAGGCAATCAGCAGACCTGCATTTTATTCTTGGCTCTGCCACATTTGTACTGCTTAACCTTGGCAAGCCATCTGACCTCTGTGATTCAGTTTCCCCATTTATAAAAACAGGAATACCACCAACCTCCTGGGGTTCTTATAAAGAGCTTTGAGATTTATGGTTGAAAACCACCTAAGAGCTCATCATTTTAACATTCATATTTTCTAAACCCTATGCAAACACAACAAAACCTCACAATACTCTGTGAAGCAGATACTAGTTTACTGTTCAAATTCAAAATATAATAGCTTTCAACATACAACTTTAGTTTGTTTACATAGGGACTATGTTGCTGTAGAAGAATAGTTTTTAAAAACTAAGCATCTGTAAACGATTTAATAATATAGTTTAGCCTCCTGCTTTCTTCTTAAAATTTAAATATTCTTCTGAACAGCCATGAAAGATAACAGTATGTTATGAACTTCAACTTTTATATCTAGTTATAATTCCAGGGTGGAGGCTGTTCTTGAGACTTGAAAGGCTCAGCAGCAGATTAAATAAAAATGTTATCTTATGCATCATGTTTAAAGCTACGATTTAGTCATGGAGGTCATGGATTCTGTGACTTTACCAGACATCAGTAATTTCTTCAGCTTCAGTGGTCAAGGGCTGAAGCCAGAGCTGGAGGAGGGACAGTGTGCCCCTGCCCTGCAACTGGGGCCAGAACCAGGACCCTTGCAGCCCCTATCCTGCGTCTTCCACCGGGGGTGGCAGCTGAGGCCGCAGCAGAGGCTGTGTGCCTCCCTCGCAGTTTTCCAGGGCTATGTGCCTCTCCCCTCAGGCAGGGCTTGGTGGGAGCTACAGCTGGGCTGTGCACCCCTATTCAGCAGCTGAGGCTGGCTTCGGATCAGGGGCTGTGCAGCCCCCCTGGCTGTGCCCCCCACTGTGGCCACTGGAGCCGGGACTGTGCCCCCTGCCATGGCACGGGGTTCAGCCTGTCAGTTACCCTCCCTCCCCCCACCATGGCACTCCATTCCTCCCCCATACCTAGTTCTGCCTTTGGTTATTTTTAGTGAAGTCACTGACAGGTCACGGGCTCCTGTGAACTTTTGTTTATTGCCTGTAACCTGTCCGTGACTTTTACTAAAAATAACAGTGACAAGATCATAACCTTAATCATGTTTAAAGGGAAAAACAGTACTTGCCCTCTTCAGTCAAAAAATGGCCTTCCATGGATTTTTTATTTTTATTTTTATTTTTTTTAAACACAGCAAAAAGGTTGTACATCAATACTGAAATCCTAACCTAGTGATCCCACAGAGTGAGATTCTGGCCAGAAAAAATGACAATTAAACTGGATGACAGTATGCATAAAATATAAGTTGGTGAGCAACACAGAAAAGGGATGCGTAGTACTAGGCCAAGAGGCTGGGAAGTAGGCTTACTGGCAGCACTCCTGAAATATATACAGCGCTCTTTTGAACCCAAATTTGTACAGACTTATTAATAAGTCAACTTTACAGTGAGAATTAATCAGAATCATAGGACTCGACCAGGAAAAGACCTCGAGAGGTCATCTAGTCTAGAACCCCAAATTTTTCAATCTTCTCTCTTCTTCTTGGTTGGGTGGTCTATAGTAGACCCCCTATCATGACACCACCCTTACTCAGAGAGACTTTCAACCAAGTTTGTCTTCTATTTCCATTTCAACTTAAGTCCAAGTGTATATTTTTAGTGTATATTTTAAATATATAATGCAACACTTCCTCTCTTTTTTCCCTGCCTGTCTTCGTGAACCAACTTCACAGTTCTATACCAATATTCCAGTCGTGTGTTATCCCACCAAGTCTCTGTGATGCAAACTATGTCATAGCTGTGTTTAACAACTTGCATTTCAAGTTCTTCCTGCTTAATCCCCACACTTCTCGCATTAGAATGCGGACATCTAAGATTCTCATTTATTATTATATCTGAAATCCAGAAACATTTTTTTTAGACTAATAGAGGAAACACTGGAAATTAAGATTTTCTTTTATGGCTTCAAATTCACTATTACATATGTATCAACTCTAATGGACTTGCAGTGAATAAGAAGACTGGGTATATACAACAAACTCTGGTTATAAGAGACTGTCCAATAACATCTCAGGCCCTGGCATCATGTGAGAGGAAAATGTATGAAGGACATAAGAGACAAGATTTCACATGCTTGCTAACAAGGATTTAAGTAACTGAGTATGCCAAAGATGCAGCTAATATTTTTTACTGACTTTGTTTATACTTTGTTTACTGACCAAATCACTATGAAAGCCATGTTTTGTATACAGCACGATATTTCTTGTAAGGTTTTTTTTCAACTCTTCTATTTCTTCCCCTTTGTCCTCTGTCAACTGGACAAAATGAGACAGAACTTAGGATTTTAGGTTCAGAGCACCAAGGGATAGGTAAAGGCACAATGAGTATTGACAGAGTCTGCCAGATTTTCCAATTAGATCTCAATTATTCTGATTACTGACATTGTTTTTGGTCCTCTGCCTTTATCAAATTTAATTTCTTGGTGCTTTCTCACAATCATGATCCAATATTGCTCACTGACTCCTTTTCTTGTGAGCAAAGAAGCAGAGTATTACTGCATGTCCTCACATACTTAAGCAGCGAACGTAGATGCTTCAACAGTAAATCTCACCTATCCAAGAGTTTTGAGCAGCATGTAATGATACACTCTTTGCCATGAGCACATATCTCAGACTATTCCCAATGCCCTGCATATGGACCACCAAGCCGACTGCATGGGTTTTGAAAAGACATTTCTTCATTACTGGGAATTGTAGTTTTATAAAGGCAACTTTAGTTAATTATTTTTATCATCTTTCAAAATAAAATATGTTTCAGCAAAACTGAAAGGTTTTCCAAGGAGCTTAAGAATTCTAAGTCTGGTCATTAAGATTTCCTCCCTCTCCACAGTTCAAATACACTTACAAAGTGTTCTCATTACTAGATTTAAATTTTAGGGTAGCCAATTGGGAATAAACTCCCAAATGGACCTGAGTCACATTCTCTCCTTTAACTTCCTAAACTTAATGTAACTTTATAACCCCACCCTCCATTGGCCTAAGTTTGATAATTACAGCAGTTACAGCCAAACTTCCAAAAACAGACAGCGGCTCTTTAATGTTGCTTTATAGCTTTTCAAGGCAGTGAACACTGACTAGCAGATCCTAATCCTTTTTTCAGTTGCCCTAAATTTCTTACAAATCCCCCTCAGGCTAAAATTTTCCATCCCTGGTCTCAGCACAAATGTTGTTTTTTCTTTTTCTACTAAGTTGGAGCTGAATCCGTTCAGACATGTTTGAGTTACTCAAGCATGAAGACAAAATTTGCACTCATGAAAGCTCCCAGGGCTTAAGCTAGAATTTTCAGACTTGGGTTGTTCCCTCACAAAGGAAAGGAAAACAATTAGTTTGAAGAAAATTCTTAGCATGTCAACATAGAATTTTATGTACATGCAGCTCAGAATCCTGGGTACACACAGAATTACTTTAAGCTTTACATTATCTTAAGGGATATGATACTCGTAGATATTTTTAAATCATATATGAAGTTACTATTATTGCAATACTAAGGCTGAGCAAGCAGGCACGCAAAGACGAGAAAACTCAGAAACTTAGCCATTCCACATAGTTCTGTTGACGTTTTAACTACGTTATTTCTATTCCAGAAGCACATTAGTACCATCCACACATGGGGAAGATGAAGTACTTGCCCTAAAGTTAAATGTAAACCTCTCATATTACTTTTTATATTTAGCCATGGGGGAAAAAAAATCAATGTAATTCTGGATGCAAATAAATCTCAAATGCTGCTTTGAGATTTATTTGGAACACTTATCTGGATTTCAAGCTTTTCAAAATATATTCAAGATTTTGTTATAACATTTGATTACAATATCTATTGCCAGTTGTGCTGCAAGACAATGAATGAATAACTATGTAAAGAAAAGCTTCCACAGGTTAGTTCATAAGTTCTCACTGTAAATGTAAAAAGGAGTAATGAAGTCAGCTCAGCTAAAATAGGCAACATTTCAAGATCACAGAAATTAGGAAGCTGACAAACAACAGCATGCAAAAGCACTGTGCAGTATTATCAGTTTAAATAAAAGGACATTACCTGAAATAGTCATTTTTTTCAGTTTGCAGCAGATAAAATTATTTCATATAAAATAATACTGCTTTTGGACATTCAGTAATTATGTCATCATTACTACACCTTAGTACAACTTACCACAATCAGTGGGAGGTGGGAGAACTGCGGGTGTGAAGGGTATTTCCAGTCTGCTAATGGTATGTCATCAGTAGCTACATTATGGTATTCTTCAACCATGTAGCTACTGATGACAGTAAAGTAACAAACAGCAGATACTACTGAACTTTGAGGGCCTGTCTACATAAAGTAGCAAGGTGCACTATGGGAGATGTGATTTCTAAAGCTCATTGACATGTTGCACAATTACTGGTCTTTGCAGGCCCTGGCAATGAACACTACAGGTCTGCTAGTGCACTTTAATGCAGTACTGTATGTTAAAATGCTCAAGGAAGTGTTTGTGTAGACCCTGATGGTGTGTACTCATGAATCAAAGTGCAATACAGCAGGATGCTTTAGAAATTACCCCCTTCCCCACAGGGTGCTTTATCCCACCATGCAGATAAGCCTTGGGGGGCGGGGGGGAATCACTGTCTTGAAAACAGCAAAAATTCTCTTACAGAAACTGTTTTAAACCCTTTTTAAAAGGGGGGGGGGGAAGCAAATTCATATGCACATGTGTGTGTCTGTCAGCCTAAATACAAGAGTATATAAACTTACATTTCTTTATGTTTGTCCTCTGCCAAGATTTGGTCATTTGGCTTCAGCCCATACCTTAATGGGGGGTGGGGAGGGAGAGGAAAAAAAAAACAGGAAAAAAGTTACTTTAGTTCTTAAACAGAAAATTCATTTTCAGTTTACATTTGAAAGTAGACAATCTTACAATCTTTGTCTACTGAAAGGCATGTCATGTATTTTAAATCAGAGAGCAATACCTGTTAAAATGAATAGCATTTTAGAGTTAACAATTAACATCACGAAGTCTTTATCTTGCATGACAAGAAATAATAACTGTTAACAAAATAATTCCCACAGGTATTGTGAAGTATCAGAGAAACTCAAACTGTATAGAAGTTTTGAGATCCCAGAGCAATTAAAAGCTTCAGGAGGGAAGGGGAGGCAGGTGTGAAGAAAAAGTACTAGCATGTAAATTTGGGCTGATTTAAGTGTTACATTACTTGATGCTTTTCTGGAAAAGGAAAGCTCCAGCTGATCTGCATACATCATGACCATAAAACCCTGAAATTCTTCATGCTAAAATATGCAGTATGTATTTATATTCAGGATTCCACAGCACTTTGTTTCATTCATAAATCCACAGAACTCGAGGGGACCATTACATTGTCTAGTATGATCTCCTTTATCTCAGAGGCCATTACATTTCACCCACTTACCTCTGTATTGAACCCAATCTGACTATTAAATTGAACAGACTGAGCTCTCTTCTGTTGCCCTAAAGCATTTTCTCCAGACCTCGAATCATCTGTGGCACTTTTCTACACCCCAACAACCTTTTTTAAGATGTGACATCAGAACTGGACACAGTGTTGTAGTATCAGTCTTACCATTGCCAGATACAGAGGTAAAAATTACAGTCCTATTCTTATACCCTCCTTTATACATTCAAGGATTCAACTGGGCCTTTTTGCTACAGCACTGGGAGCTCATGTTTAGTTCTTTATCAATTATATCCCCTAAATCATCTTCAGACTCACTAATTTCCACGAAATAGCACCCTCACTCTGTAGCAATGGCCTGCATTCCTTATTCCTAGGACGAACAGCTTTCCTTTTGGCTGTATTACAGTGCATTTCATCTGAATGGGCCCAGTTTACCAACCAATACAGATCACCTCTGTAGGACTGCTGCCATCCTCACCATTATTTACCACTCTGCTAATCTTCATGCCATGTACCAATTTTATCAGCAGTGACTTTGATGTGGAAATAAATATAGTCAAAATGTTGACTAGCATTACGCCTAGCAGTGACCCCTGTGGAACTTCACTAGCAACCAGGGCCGGCTCCAGGCACCAGCCCAGCAAGCAGGTGCTTGGGATGAGGCCAGAGAGAGGCAGAACATCTGGCTAGGCAGCGGCAATTAGGCAGGTCCCTCACTCCCTCTCAGAGCGAAGGACCAGCCGCCGAATTGCCACTGAAGACTTAAGTGGTGGCAGTAGTGCTGCAGATCACAATCGTAGCTTTTTTTTTCTCTCTTCGTTTTTTTTTTTGCTGCTTGCGGCAGCAAAAACCCTGGAGCCAGCCCTGCTAGCAACAGCCCCTTTTGATGATGATTCCTCATTAGCAACTACTTTTTGAGACCCATTAGCCACTTTTAAATCCATTTAACATGTATTTTATTGATACTGTACAGTGATTTTTTAAAATTAGACTTGTAAGAGGAGGCCCTGAGATACAAACCTTGGTATCAGAGGCCTGGCTTGAGGCCTAAGGCCTGAACTAAGGTAATGGTCAAGACTTTGCTAACATAAAGCCAAGTTAAGCTGTGAGCCAGAAGAAGGCCCTGCTCACAGAAGCTGGCAAGGAAGAGGCTGATGCTGCAAAGAGACATACCTAAAAAGGTACTGGACACCAGATATCAGAACATTTGCATACTTGTACACTCCACACAGATAACAAGGCACAGGCTGACCCACCCAATGACAGGGCCAAAAGGGTAATATGATGGATAGAGTTGTTTTGTTCGAACCAACACGTACAAGGTGAGAGGCGGCACCTTGCTACGTAGAAGGGTTGCACCTTGCTACATAGAGGGGTTGCACCTCAATATGTCAGAAGTGATGTGTAACTTGTTTGTACCTGTGTATAAGAATGCATCCCTGAGGCAGTGTCTTTGTCCAGCCTAGGGGGCAGTGGAAAGTCCCGCCACTGACTGAGCGGAGTCCATTGCCAAGGAGCACATAACTACTGGCTAGCTGCACCTTAGCAGCACCTTTCATTTGCCAGGGAGCTGGAGACTGTTTTTCTCTTCGACAAACCTGGCCGACGTGCCTTCGTACCTTACTAGAGTCTATGGTCTTTGGGGGTTCTCTCGGGGTCTGCTGTGTCAGCTATCTGCGCAGAGCCAGGACAGCACACAGAGGGAACACACACATGCAGCCGACTGATATCAACATTGAACAGAACAGAGCACAACACCGGTAGCATATGACAACAAGACTATCATGCAGTACTAACTTAAAATGCCTTACAAATATCTATTTTGCAGCTATGCACCTTTTTCAACCGAACTTGTAATGTCAAAAAATGAAATAAGGTTTGTTTGACAAGACCTATTTTCCATGTTGACTAACATTCATTATATTTCTATCCTCAATACTTTACCTATTTGTGCAATACATTTCATATACAGGGATCACCTCATCCACCACTGAAGTGTAACCGTGTCAGAGGTATAACGAAATAGTCATGCTTCACCAATAGCTCCACATACTTTTTCACATCTTGTCTGAAAAGTTAACTTATTCACTTAATACTACAAGAGGAATTCAGTTTGTGTAAGTATGGACAGTAAACAGAATTTGTCCAGGACACAGGAGCTAAACTATCAGGAAATATATCATGGGATTTTTACAGACTGTAGGAGGGACATGACTAGTCTGGCTGTGGGCCTTCCCACTACCACAGTTTCCTTTCCATCATGCAAACAAAACATACCATCTGGTGTTTTCACAATCCTGCTCCCCTTTCAGGTGTAATTTATGACTATTAAATATATATCAAAATCCCTGGGCTCAGTTTATCCTTTCAATTAATTAATGGGCTTTACCTACCTCTCTAGGCTCAGAAGTCTTTCCATTCTTCTATCAGGTTTTCCCCTTCCTTATAGGTCTCCCTCCAGGCTCACAGTCCTTTGCATCCCTTTTAGGATATGTCTACATAGGGCAACAACGTGCACTACAGGGGTGAGATTTCATAAGTGCGCTTACTAACTAGTCTGTGTAGACCCTGCTGGTGTGAAATTAGAAGTTCCTTAGTACACTTTCAAGTAACACTGTTTCAAACAGCACTACATTAAAGTGCATCAGCTGGGTCTACATGGACCAATTAACATGCAACACTTTAGAAATCATTACCATTCTGCACATTACCCCACCATGAAGACATGCCCTCAGAATGGGGCTTTTCACCCCAGAAGTGTCTGCTCCTTACATGTCTATCTCCTCAAGACTTTTTGCCTGTGAGTTTCACCTACACTCCTCCCTGCAAGCTCCCTCTTCACATTCTCCAAACTAACTTAGGCTGCTCTTACTTTCCCCAGAAGGGCTGTGCTGAGTCACAGGCTTCCATCATATAACCCGTGGACTCATTCTCCACACCTAGGAAAGTAGGCTACATCTGACAAAGGTAAGGCTGAGCTTCCACCCTTTCAAAAGGCAATCAATAGGGCTATTGATCGTAGTTAATGTATGCGATTAATACAAAACAAATTAAGTGGATTAAAAATACTTGTGATTAATCAATTTCAGTCATACTGTTAATAGAATACCAATTTAAATTTATTAAACATTTAGATGTTTTCTACATTTTTCAAATATACTGATTTAAATTACAACAGAATACAAAGTATACACTTTATATTATTTTTTATTACAAATATTTGCATTGTAAAAAGATAAACAAAAGAAATTGTATTTTTAATTCACCTCATACAAATACTATAGTGCAATCTCTATCATCAAAGTGCAATTTACAGTCAGGTTTTTTTGTTACATAACTGTGGTCAAAAATGAAACAATGTATAACTTAAGAGCCTGCAAGCCGCTCAGTCCTACTTCCTGTTCAGCCAATTGTTAAGACAAACAAGTCTGTTTACATTTGCAAGGAGATAATGCTGCCCCATTTTTATTAACAATGTCACCTGGAAGTAAGAACAGGTGTTTGCATGGCTTTGTTGTAGCCAGTGCTGCAAGGTATTTACATGCCATTTATGTAAATGTTCGAATGCCCCTTCATGCATCAACTTGCAGGCTCATCGGTTGTAAGCCTCAACTGAAAAATAGCACCACAAGCACCATTTAGACCTTGACAAAATAGAGGTGTTGACAGAGTACCAACTCTGATTAGTGCAATGTGTAGTACATGCAATATGTTGTACTGTTGGCTATATTACATGCTACAACCAAATTTTGGACTGTTGGTCCCAATCAATGATGGTGGTACATTAAGGTACAGTTGCTCATTTCAAACAGTAACTATATGTTAATCTGGGATAGTAGAACAGAGTCACTTTGATAGCCTGCATCATTGAGCAGGGCTAACAGTCCACAACAGGGTTCCAGCAACAAAATATGGACATGTACAAGATTCTAGCATGAACAGGAAAACAAATGATGGATTCACCTTCCATCATGTGTGTTTATAATTTTGCTAACTATTTTGACAGGCATTCCACCCACTATAAAAATGAGCATATGAAAATAGGCCAACAATTAAGTGTTCCATTTCCTGTAGATGCCAATCGCTCCCAATTAGCAATACTTAACGTGGTGAGAAAAAGTGTCTTAACTATAACAGTTATCAATTTATGCTCTGAAGTTTGGGAGTCTTGGATCATAACCTAGCTAGTTAAATTGCAAGTGTTATTCAGATAAGATATGAGCTATTTTTAGAATTTAAGTCATTTGTTTTAAGATCCTTTAACTGAACATTGTGTAAGACTTGTTCAAATTTTAACTGTTTTGCCTTTTGTTATTAAGCTTTTTCTTATTGTTAATCAAGGGATGGTTAAAAAAAAAAAAAAAAAAGGTCACTGGACTGGCCTTCACCTTACTCCAAGAAAGTGAATTTACCACCCTTCTCTTAATTCAACATATATTCCCTCATTTACCGCAGTGCAGGTTTTAGCTTTATAGGCGATTTAAAACTTCGCCATTACCAGCATTACCCTTTAACCCAGGTATAGGTAACCTATGGCACGTGTGCCGAAGATGGCATGCAAGCTGATTTTCAGTGGCACTCTCACTGCCCAGGTCCTGGCTACCAGTCCGGGGGACTTTGCATTTTAATTTAATTTTAAATAAAGCTTCTTAAACATTTTAAAAACCTTATTTACTTTACATACAACAAATAGTTTAGTTATATATTAGACTTATAGAAAGAGGTCTTCCAAAAACGTTAAAACGTATTACTGGCATGCGAAACTTTAAATTAGAGTGAATAAACGAAGACTCAGCACACCACTTCTGAAAGGCTGCCGATCCCTGCTTTAACCTATACTTTTTTCTCAGGCTTGGCTCTTCAATGCATTTTCTTATGCAGAAACTCCTCTGCCATATATCCAGATTAAAGCTAACAAGGCCTATTTATCAGCATTAGTTAGCAGAGAACAACATACATTCAGGGATCTAGCTCCTGAGCCTTGGGTGACCAAACAGAAGTTTTGTATTCCTCTGCTGCTGCATTTTGCAGTTTTCAGTGAATCTTTTAAAAAGCAATATTTATTCTACATTAGTGATGAATCACAAGGGATATTCTATGATAAATTATCAAGTACAAATCACATTTAAAGCATAATACACATTTAAATTTATGTTGGATAGTATTTTCTCCTTTCCAAGCTACCCTTTTCCTTTGAACCTCTCATGTTCTCATTACCCTTTCTTTAACACTGTATTTCAGAGACAGGTTGTAACAAACACTTACGTTTTAGTTTTCAAAATGAGTTACTACCCTTGGTGGGGGGAGCCAAACCCGCCCTGACTCCCTCGCCGAAAGTACCACAGCAGAACAGGAAATATAAAGGGAGGGCCCTGCTATTCAGTTGAATGGGAGCCAGCAGAGGAGACAAACCCCTCTGTAGTGCCCAGGAACTGAATCTATCCTCTGCCACACCCTGCCCCGGAGAAGATGAGCCCAGATGAAGAGGTACCAACCCTGGGGAGTAGGAAGTAGCCCAGGGGCAGCTGACTGGCTGGCTACAGGGCTGACCACTTCTAGGTCGGCATGTTGCAGCTGGATCCCCACCAAGCCAGTGGCAGACCTCCCTTCCACTTCCAGGGCCCTGGGTTGGGACGCGGTGGAGTACGCAGACCCACATCCCCCTACGACCCCAACCCCGGAGGTGGCTGACTCTCCATCTTAGGCCAGGCAGCCTGTGCTCCCTGAACAACACTGTCAGCACCTCAGACTGCCTGCTGGGTGCTCAACCCCTTCTGCAGCCCCAAGGACTCAGTGGGCACTCACCCCTACCTGAGCCCTGAGACTGTATGTGTTTGCTGGCTGCCTGAGCAGCCTGTTCCCTGCTCTGCCCCACCTAAAGCGTCAGGGTTTATTGACTGTGTATTTGTTGCTGCCTGCGCCTGAAGCTTAGGCTAAAGCCTGCTCTCCCGCACCCAGAGGGCCAGAGTTTACTGACTGTGTATGTGTGCTGGCTGCCTCAACCTGGAGGCATAGGCAATAGCCTACTACTAGCCTGGCCCTGCCCGAGGACCTCAGACTATTAATTGGTGTCAGCTCCAGCTGAAGGCTAAAGACTATATTGGCATGCCCCCACCCAAGGGTGAGGACAGAAACCAGGACTATTATTGTGTAGTTGCTTTTATTTAGATGGACCCTGCCAGGGTGGTGCGAGCCTGAAGACTACCGCCCCACAATGAGGCAGAGTGGCCTCCTTTCCCACAGGAAAGAGGGGGGACCACTACACCCTGTCTACCAGAAACCCTGACAAAGTGGCCTAATCAAGACACTGATATAATGTTTTGCCTCCAGTTGGAAAAGTCTTTGTTCATTGTAACCAATAATCTCATTACCATTTTTTTCCTCTCTTACCAATTTTACATTTCCAGAGACAAGGTTCTTACGCACACAGAAAGACAATAATAAAAATACTAAAATTACTTTTCCACACAATACACTAACAGATTCACAGTAACATTACCTGGTTATTGTGTTCTTTTTCCCCAGCAAACCTGAACACAGTGGCAAGTTAGCTCAGCAGTGGAGTCAAACAATTCTCAACACTCAAACTCCAATTTTATTCCCAATAGAAGTTAGGGCAAAGCAAACCTAATGGGCAGTCAGAATAGCATTATGGAAGTTTGGCAGCATACAAAGTTAAATCTTCTTTGCCAACCAACGACCTAAGCTACTATAGAAGATTTAGATAGTAATGGCCTATAGTAACTACAGATGTAACTATCTAGCAAGCAGTAGTTGATTATATTTTCATCATAAAGAGATTTAGTATCCTCCGCACATTTCTAACTAGGTGTTTATGTGGCCATCCATCACCACGGTGATTTACTCTCATATTCTGTGAGATAAAGAACTATAGTCCACATTTCAGTTTGCATACAATGAATCATCTAGAATGCTAGTTTCTTTACATACTAGAAGCTGCTCACAAGAGCAGTACAAGTTGTATTTAAAATGTTCTTTTATATTTTTTAAAAAGAAGGGGAGCCTGAAACTGCTACTCTGGGGGGTGGAGGAGGAGATCTTGAACCAAAGATTCTGGACAGTTGAAGCAAGTGAGCTTGAGCCCAGGACAAATTGTGTGGGGGGAAATTTAAAAAAATAATATAAAATAAAAAATTAGCAGGAGAGAACAGGCAGCAGCTTTTCCTTCCAGAGCACTGCTGTGAGCATGCCAAAGAGGCAGTAGCGGAATTGGCAGGTGGCATCTGGAAGCCCACAGTGAGAGACAGAGGTCAGTAACAAGTGAGGCAGCACCTGGTACCAGAAAAGAAGAGATGCAGTAAGTGGGGAGAAAGTAGTCTCAGTGGCTGAGCTGCATCATTGCAGGGGCACCAGGAACACAACCGAAAAGGGAAAATGTCCAGTTCAGTGGAGATGGGGAAGACAGAGATAGTAGGAACAACAAGGATAGCTACAAAAAAGCCAGTGCCTAGAAAAAAGGAAAGAATAGTATAAAGAGAAAGAGGAAATGTTAAAGGAACAGTACAGTTAGACCAGAGCAAAAATAACTGAAGAGTCTCAAAGTAATCAAAGGGGGGGGGGGGGGGGAAGGGAGAGAAACTTGATTAGAAACCAGTGAGAAAAGTAAAGCAAGAATGAAATGGAAAGGAAATAAGCTGTAATAGAAGATATGTCTGTTTCTCTTTAATTACAGTTTAAGAAATAAGGAGGAAGTGAGCCGCAGCAAAAGAAAGAAAATAGTAAGGACTGTAAAACAAAACACCCAGACAGCATCTCAAGGTATACAAGGTGAAGTGACAGGAGCAGAGAAACTGTCAAAAGAGCAGAGACTGTAAACCAGGAAGGAGTGGAGAGATTATTGTTCAATCAAGAAAGCAATACATTGAATCAAGGAATACATGTCTTTGTTTATGCAGGAACTCAAATGTTAGCAAGAGAATTGCTCAACTAAACTAAACATCCTAAGAACTTTTCCTCCAAATTCTGGGCTTCCAGAGGCTGAAAACTGACAAACTAAAAGGGGAATATATAATGGTGCAGCCTATGTTCTAATGCATTGTATTTTCTAATTCCAAATTTAAAACTATCATAAAAAAACAAAAAATTGTCAGACACATAGATGAACATAATTTGCTGGGAAATAGTCAACATGGTTTTTGTAAAGGGAAATCATGCCTTACCAATCTACTAGAATTCTTTGAGGGGTTCAACAAGCATGCAGACAAAGGAGATCCAGTGGATATAGTGTATTTAGATTTTCAGAAAGGCTTTGACAAGGTCCCTTACCAAAGGCTCTTAATCAAAATAAGCAGCTATGGGATAAGAGGGAAGGTCCTCTCGTGTATTTGTAACTAGTTAAAAGATAGGAAACAAAGGGTAGGAATAAATAGTTTTCAGAATGGAGAGAGGTAAATAGTGGTGTCCCTCAGGGAGCTGTACTGGGCCCAATCCTATTTAACATATTCAGAAACTAAAAAGGGGTAAATAGGGAGGTGGCAAAATTTGCAGATGAAACAAAACTACTCAAGATAGTTAAGTCCCAGGCAGACTGAGAAGAGCTACAAAAGAATCTCAAAAAACTTCATGACTGGGCAACGAAATGGCAGATGAAATTCAATGTTGATAAATACAAAGTAATGCACATTGGAAAACATAATCCTAACTATACATATATGATGATGGGGTCTAAATTAGCTGTTACCATTCAAGAAAGATCTTGGAGTCATTGCGGATAGTTCTCTGAAAACGTCCACTAAATGTGCAGCGGCAGTCAAAAAGGTGAACAGAATGTTGGGATTCATTAAGACAGGGATAGATAATAAGATGAAAATATCATATTGCCTCTATATAAATCCATGGTATGCCCACATCATGAATACTGCATGCAGATGTGGTCACCCCATCTCAAAAAAGATATATTGGAATTGGAAAAGGTTCAGAAAAGGACAACAAATTATTAGGGGTATAGAATGGTTTCTGCATGAGGAAGGATTAATAACACTGGGACTTTTCAGCGTGGGGGATATAATAGAAGTCTATAAAATCATGACTGATATAGAGAACATAAATAAGGAAGTGTTATTTACTCCTTCTCATAATATAAAAGAGTAAAGGGTCACCAAATGAAATTAATAGGTAGCAGGTTTAAAACAAACACGAAGTATATTTTCATGCAATACACTGTCAACCTCTGGAACTTCTTGCCAGAGGGTCTTGTGAAGGCCAGTACTATAATGGGGTTCAAAACGGAGCTAGCTATATTCATGGAAGATAGGTCCATCAATGGCTATTAGCCAGGATGGGCAGGAATGGTGTCCCCAGCCTCTGTTTGCAAGCTGGGATAGGGTGACAGGGCATGGATCACTTGATGATAACCTGTCTGTTCATTTCCTTTGGAGCACCTGCCATTGGCCACTGTCAGAGAACAAAATACTGGGCTTGATGGACCTTTGGTCTGACCCAGTATGGCTGTTTTTATGTTCTTAAATTCTGTATATCAAATGTAAACTGTTACCTATAAAGTGAGTTTGATTAAGTTAACCATAGTTAATATATAGTTGGTAACAGTAATAGTTTACAGAGTAAATTTAAGTAGTAGTTTCTGCTAAAACTAATTCATTAATTTGCTTGCGATTTATTTCCTACCTAAGTGATTCGTATTTTACCCTCAACTGACTGAGAAAACAATTTGGTCTCTAGATTGCCCCTGCCTCTCCTTATTGCTCTGATTCAAGACACCCCACCATCAGGCTTGTTACATATGTTTTCAATAATTAATCTAAAAAGACTAGGACAGTGAGCACAAGGAATGTCTGTGCTTGCTTGTCCATTTTTTCAGAGTGCGTCAGCTACTTTTTAATACATGCAGTTAGAGATCCCATGGGACTTTTTGAGGCTAAAAAGCCCTAACTGAGATATACTGAAAATCTGCTACAAAGGTGCATTCTCTTTCCCATTTGCTGAGGACTATCACCAATATATGTGGTTACGTCCAGTAGATATTCAAAAACAAATCAGAGTTAGGAGTCCTGAAAAAGAAGTTTAGACTTATCAGACACAATGATTAACAAAAATGTTACTTTATCATACTATTTAGCACCACTGATCTTGGTAATTCCATTTATCCATTACTTCAGATGGGGTTTACCAAAACAGGTATCAGAGAGAGTAACTCAACTGCTTTAACAGCAGAAACAAGACAATAGTACTTTCACAAGTAAAATTTCTGCACTTTCTGTTATGGCCAGTCACTTGCAAATTCTGAAAGTGTCTGTTATACTCCTATATTGCAGAGAGAGGGGGAGAGAGAGAGAGAGAGAGAGAGAATGTGTGTTAAAAAGAACACTAGCATAAATCTTAGCATCTAGGATCATGCACTTGATTTTTTAGCACTACAAAAGAAATAAGTAGCCTGTCCTAGGCTCTATATGCCAGATATTTCTTTAAACAAAAACACCACCCCACACATCATAAATATAAATCCAGTAGACACATCTCCATCATAAGCCTAAACCAATATAAAGTCTTTTTTGAAGCATACACACATCATTCACCCCAGACACCAGCCCTGGGACATCACTTCTCTTCATAAAAGTCCCAGTAAAAATAGGAGCTCTGCAGCATAACCTGAAAGTCACTCAGTCTGTTGCCCCACTCATGTTTACTTGATGATACCCTGGTTTCAGTGCAACTGGAAACAATGGGAGACTTGTCTTTACTAGAGACTGCCTCATCCACCTGCAAAATTGGTAGGAGAAATGACAGCCATCTTAACTGAAGGTAGTGTGTGGCTTTACTCCCACTGAGAATAATAGGAAAAAGCAACCATTTTGACTCTGGAAAAATTCAAAATTATGTCAGCATACAGATAGATTTTTTAAAGTTTTATTTTAAGAAAAATTCCATATACTAAATAATCTTAAGACTCTTAATAAAAAGTCAAGAGAGTTTCACTTATTCAGGTTAGGAGAGTTAAAAGAATCATGAGTTAACCCTCAAAAATGCATGAGGTTTTTAAAAATTATTTAAAAAAGAGAGAGAGACATGATTTTTGGCCTTTAGTCTTTCTGGAAACAAACCAAAAATGTCTCTCTGCATAAACAAGTGAAGGTACTTTTTTGGTTGTTAGAGGGAGATGCCACTTACTATCTCCTAACTTCTGGGATTAAGAAGCTGCCATACCCTCCTTTATCATTATTATCTTCTTCCATCCTCCAAGCCCTTGGCCCCCACAGCCTCTTGCCCCCATTGCCCTGTCTCTCCTCCCTCAAATTCCCCCCCCCCCCGGCTTTCTTCTCAAAAGGTGTCTACTAATACAGCTGAACCATGTTGAATATGATTAAAACCCGATAACGTAGACATGATTAAAACCTGCTAGTATAATCAGGGTTTCATTAATCTACACCTTAAAATCTCTGCCTGTCCTACTACATACCCATGTGCAGTCATCTAGTCTCTTTGTTGCACCATATTCCCAAAATTCTGTTTACTATACATATTTACACAAACTTAATTCCTCGTGTAGTGTTAAGTGAATAAGTTACTTTTTCACATCGTCTGAAAAGTTATGCAGAGCTATTGGTGAAGTATGGCTACTGCACTATAATTTTGACAAGGTTACATTTCAGTGGTGGATGAGGTGATCCCTATATATGGAATGTATTGCACAGTAGGTAAAGTATCCTTTTCCATTAAATGGAAAGATTCAGGACAATTTGTATATTACAGTGATAAAAGGCCCAACAATGAAGATGTCCTTTCTGCAGATCCAAAACTTGCAACAGTAAACCTGCTATTGCTGCTGGCCACCTACAGCAGAGGAGTCAGTGTCCAGAAGAGAGTGCCAGGCATTCACCTAGGGAAAAGTTAGGACTGTTTCTAGATGTGCTTCACAGGAATCAGTACTAGGCCTGATGCTATTCAACATTTTTATGAGCGATCTGGAATTAAATATAAAAATCACTGCTGATAAACTTGACAAGAGATACAAAGACCGGCGGACTGGTAAATAATAAGGTGGATGGAGCAGCGTCACAGTTATCTGAATCGCTTGGTAACCCTGGCCCATTCAAGTAAAATGTCTTTTAATACAGCTAAGTGCAGAGTCACACACCTAAGTACAAAGAATGCAAAGCTGTAGGAAGGGAATGGACTGTACCCTGAAAAGCAGTGGATTCTGAAAAGGTTTTAAGGATCACAGTGGATAAGAAACAACATGAGTTCCCAGTGTGAAGCTGTGGGAAAGCGGTCCAATGTGATACTTGGATATGTAAACAAGGGAGAAGCGAGTGGGCAGTCAGACTAGATGATCTTGTGTTTCCTTCTGGCCTCAAAAATAAAATAAAAAAAATCTATAGAAGATATCCAGGTAACTGAATATGTCCAACAGAGAAGAAAGTTAAGTGGTAGGGAAACATGCTGGGGACGGAGAAATAAGAGCGACAGATAGGAGATATGAAATTAAGAGCAAAAGGAGAAAGGTGGTATCTTTGACTTCTTTGAAAAAAAGCTATGTCATGTTAAAGAGGATTGAAAATTAATGCTTTTCGACATTACCAATTGCTGCAGTTGCCTCAGACAAGTTATGCAATTGTGAATGGATAGGAGAGGTGGTCCATGAGGTTGATAATCTCTCTACTATGAGGAAAAAAATGAAGCACTCCACCCCTGGCAGCGAGTTGGGTTCAGTACATTAAGTGGAACCATAACTTCAAGTAGAGTTTATGCTTGTCAACAAGGGTACCTTCATAAATGAAGACATTTAAACTCAAGGCAGAAATCCAAAGCAAGGTAGTTTTACTCAAGATTCCTAGACTTCAAGTGTTGCTTTTAGAGGTCTGACTGTTTTTAGTTCTGAAGAAACTGTTGCCACACTTTTCAGTACTTGAGCTGGAGGAGTTTCTCCTATTTTCATTTTTTCAGCACCAGATTTTTAATAAAACTCTTACATGCCAGTACGGGTGGAGGCTTATTTGGCCTGCATCAGGCCTCCAACATATTTAAACATTCTTAAAAATAACTTTTAGAATTTCCCTCAGTGAAAAAGACCAAATAATATTTTCGGTTCATGTCCTTTGCAAAAAATGTTGGTGGGATATTAGTTTATAATATAAAATCACTAATTCTGAATTTTAACATAGTAGTAATTTAAGGATTATAAAACTATGTCATCTATTATTTGAAAGTTACATGTTCCCCAGGTTTGCAGTAAAGTTTCTGAAGTCTCACACCATAGATTGTTTTGGCATAATTAGGATTACCCTCACATGGGTAATAGCCACTAATAAATTTAAGCATTGCTGGGGGTAGCCTTTTGTTGATCCAATGTTATCCTGCATAGTTTTGTTTCCCAACAGCCCATTCAACCAAATTGTCAGTGGGGAATCTGCGTGTTTGGAAACCAGGATGTTAAGCAGCTATTAATATTGTAAGACAGATTTAAAGGGCTTTGGAAATTAAAAAGTCAAAACAATAATAGGTTTAAATGATTAAAATGGATTATAAAAGGAAGAAAAGTTCACAGCTTGTTAATCACCACACTGAGGCAAGCTATGATGCATTTAATAAGGTTGACCCTATCATTCTGGATTGAAGCATACAGTAAGAGGCTTGTCAAAACAGTTTCTTATAACCAAATCGGAGGGTCATAAATTACAATAAGTCATGTAAGCACTTAAGTATTTGAAAAAGAAAGCGTGCCAAAAAAACCTGAACTGTTGGCATATTAAACTGTACAAGATTCCTCACCTTTTCTAAGAAGGATTTTTAGAAGCTTATATCTAGTGTACGTTATATTCACCAAACACATTCACTATGTTTAGCATGATTTTCAACAGATGCTCTAGATTCTATGCTCTCCTCACTTCTAGACCTTATTTCAAATTAGACTTTCATATGCGCAAATTGCGCAACAGTTGTATAAACATTTATAAAAAATTAAACATTTTGTGCAAGCCAATTTCAGCCTATTGACAGCTTGAGCTCTTTACATATTCCTTTGAATATTATTCCTTTATTCCTTTGAGTATTTGATACCTGAGCTGTCATTAATGACTTACGTTGTTGTACTGTTCCTGTTCAAGAATAAGCTAACTTTTGTACACTGTTTTCGCTTCCACAAGCAACAAACTTGTTTTGTGGTTAAATGAGTTCCAACTTTGGATGCAAAGCTAATTTTAGAAACATCAATATAAAAGCAAAACCACACAAAAAACACACTATGCTCCCCTAGATACTCAGAGAGAAGTAAGTACACACAACCTAAACAAGAGTCTATTTAGAAACTGCTGAAATGTTCATGAACCATCTCTCTCACTGTTTAACCAGATCTACTTGCCATCATCATTTGCAAAAAAAAAAAAAGTTGTGTTAGGCTTTGTCTGCCAAAACAAAAATTTCAACTTAGTGGTTGAAAAATCTGGAGCTCCTAGAGAGAGAAGTGATAGTGAGCCTCCCCAGCTAGATACCCTGCTCCTCCATAAGAATTCAGACTGTAACGTACTTTCCTCCCCTCTCTTCAAGATGAAGTTCCCTTAAAGCCTGCTTGCTGAAAAAAGTGTGGTTGTAAGGTTTTCAGGAAACAATCTTGAGAATCCTCCAACTAGACTTGTAGAGTAATTTGAATGACTATTCTTTATCATTCAAGTCAACATATGCAGCATCTTGAAGCATGGAATACCATTCTTTACTATTACTATGCATATGTTTTTCTTAAGAGCAATATTCATAACCTATTGGTTCAAGCTCAATATATACACTAAAGCTCTCTAGTTAAAGTCAAGAGTTGATGCCAGGAGTCAACTAAGAGTGGCAGTGATACTGTAGTACAGTAAATTAATTACAATAGTTTTCATCACCAAAAAGAAGAGTCTTAGAAATGGAATTAAAGCCTTGTCTAGATATAAACTAATGCTTACTACCCATCCACCATAACAGGAAAATTAAAACCGAGTTCCTGAATGCATGACTAACTGTCTCCACTGTAAAAGTCAAGTGACAAATATAAGTAAGGCAGTAAGTTCAAAATAGGAGAAAAACCCAATAGCTACTCCCTAACCAGGAACTGGTATGCTGCAAGTCAGTCCAGAATGTTATTTTTCAGCAGTAAACCACGGTGAGGTTGTATAATGGAAGCGCTGACTGTACAGCCTTGAAGATTACTGTTGGTATTGCACTGCTATAAATAGGTGTTTTTTCGGTTTCTGTTTGTTTTTCAAAACCAGAAGACAGACTTTTCCATTATTTATACAGTAGAACCCCAGAGTTATGAATTGATCCATCCACCACAGACCTCATTTGGAACTGAAAGTATGCAATCAGGCAGCAGCAGAGATCCTGAAAAAACCCAACTACTAAAAAAAAAATAAAGGGAAAGCAGCATATTTCTTCGGCATAGTAATGTTTCAAACCTATATTAAGCCAATGTTCAGTACAAATTTTTGAAAAACCACCATCAAATTTTGTTCGGTTATTAACATTTCAGAGTTATGAACAACCTTAATTCCGAAGGTGTTCATAACTCTGAGGCTCTACTGTAGTTATACAGAAGAAAAATAACTTAAGATATGTATTTGTAGATTCTAAAGGATTGCCTACACATAAAAGTTAACCTGGAGTAAGGTAAAGGGTGATCTCATAGCAGATAAACTATTCCTGATTAACTCCATGCGTGGATACTCTAATTCTGGAATAAGAGTACCTTATACTGAATTAGCTTAATCCACTTCTGAAATTGATTAAATTAATTCAGAATAAGGCACTCATTCTTGAATAAGAGCATGCACACATGGACTTAATCACAAATAACTCCCCGTGTGGACAAACCCTTACTAAGAGTCACTTGCCAGATGGCAGGACGTGTTGCAATGTTTAAAAAACCTAAAGTTTAATCTATTTTGCTGTTAGACAATTTAAAGCATATTTTGTTGTTTGGGCTAGTCAGGTAATGTAATGAAATCACTAATCACATTTATTACCATCTAAACAACAAACCTGAGGCTGTAGAAAACCCAACCCTGTCATCAGCATGTTAATCATAAGAAGTTGGGTCAAGCATACCTTTTTCACTTCTAAAGGAAACTGATCTAACTTTAAACCAACACTGTCAAGCAGTTGATGGGCTTTTATTTCCCTCTCCCTAAAAAAACCACATTTCTCCCTTGATGTAGGCAAGTGACCAGTCCTCCAAACACAAGGATTTTATCTGTCCTGAAATTCCAGCTATGCTACGTGAACTTAACGAAGCTACTCTAGGATATTGTGCTTGTTGGGACAATAAGCATGCACGGATGAAATCCTTATTTATCTGTTTCCAGAAGTTTTGTTCATGTGAGTCAGTGTAAGTTTGAAATAGATGATACCCTTCTGATTTGGAAGGATGTCACGTTTCTCTTTGTATTGATTGAAGTTATGATCTTTTTACCTATACATATTAAATCTTGCAATTTCCTACTTGGAGGAATGAGGGGAAAAAAAAGAAAAGAAAAAACGAAAGAAAGTCAGCAACCATTCAGACATTCTTGTACAAGGGAATAATCTGGAATCAACATTTTAGGCAAAGGAGATGGCTAACTTTCACCCTGAGCAATTTACTAGCTTCAATAAACTTCAGTCTTTAGATAGTAAAATCAGCTGAATAAAACCAAACAACAGAAATCAAGTGTATGTTAAAAGGTGCCCCTACAACAGTAGCCACTACAAGAAAATTCAAGTGGCAAATCATCCAAAAAGAGAGATTCCTTTTTTCTAAAGGAACCTAGCAAACTCTTAGTAAGCAACAGTCTGAGTGAGGATGAAATCCAGTACTAAGTACTAGTAGCACTGAAACTTCATAAATTCATAGATATGGAAAATACAACAGAATTCTATAGTTTATATAAATCAGTTAATTGACTTTATTTTGTTGTGATTACTACATTTCACCATGTTGCAGTAAAAGATTAAAATGTTTAGTGTAAGGAACAATCTTGCATTGGCAGAGAAATAGACTAATGATCTAAATGTTCTTTTCCACCTCTGACTTCCATGAGAGCACAAAGATGTAACAATTTTAGTGAGGAAGCCTACAGGATGCAAATGCCTAAAAATATTGTTTTGTTTGGGTGCGTGTTGAAAGCAGTATTAAAATTCTAGGAGATCAAAGTAAAAATGCAGAAAACAGTTATAAAAAATTAGAAATATTACTGTATTTCCACTGATAAGAACTTGTCATTTGGATAATTCATTAGTGCAGCAACTAATAATTTCAACTGAAGACACATCCTGACATGTTAAGAGAAAAGGAAGATCAGAGATACAGCAGAAGAATTTCACAGTATTTCTTAGAGAAAATATGCACGCCAAGATACCGGAAAAGATAAGAGAGAGAAAATTCACCTTAAAGAACTATGAATATCTGCCTTATCTGCATTTCTGGCTACCGCTCTGACCGTGTCTTCATACAGGTCCTCCTGCTTTTCAATTTCACTTCTTCCTGCTTCAGTATTAACTTTCAAGTGTTATACACATCACATGGATATTTTAAAATTAGGGACTAAATGTTGGGAATGAATTTTCTTCTAAGTGAGATTGGCAGAGACCCTGTTGGGGTGGGGGTGGCGTGTCACCTTCTTTGACAGCGTAGGGCACAGAGCACTTGGGGGTTTGAACTAGAAAAAAAGGGTAGACTCTGTAACCTGAAGACTTTAAATCAAGATTTGAGGACTTCAGTAACTCAGCTAGAGATTATGGGCCTATCGTAGGAGCGGCTGGGGTGAGGTTCTGTGGTCTGCTATATACAGGAAGGCAGACAGATAATCATGCTAGTTCCTTCAGGCCTTAAAGTCTTTGAGCCTAATGTTTCATATTGGATTGACTGGAAACTCAGTACACTGCAGACAAAACACCATTAGGTCAGAACATAATATTTTTCTACAGTTTGAACTCTATTAACAGTTTTTTCATTGCTTTAAAATCAGATTTGAAAATGTAGTGTAAAGTATGAGACTACAAGCAGCAGAATTAAAATTTCACTCATATTTACTTGTGTACCTATACATTTTAAAAAAACAACAACACCTGAATATTAAACCATAATCACAATGCTTTAATTTTAAAACCACTTTCCAATCATTTTAATTTTGTCTGAGGAAAGAAATTCCTCCAGGCATAATCCTTACATAAAAAGATCTGTTGAAACAACGAGTAATAATAATGAATTAAAAGCACTCTTTTCTTTCTTCCATTCTGTTTCCAATACAACAGACATATAACCACATAAACTGATAATATAAAATTCAACTTTTAACAAGATATGAATTCTAATACAAACATTCCTGTTCAGCATTATCTAATGACAGCTGGGACTCAGCCTATGAAAGTTTGTCTTTTTGTCCCAAGCAGCAATGTTCTTGCCATATACAGTGAGTAAAATTCCTCTCTAGTTTGTCATGAGGGTGAGGCCAAATTATACATGGACAAAATCATGCTTATTACCCAAGATGTAAGTGAATTTCAACTACTGAAGTCATTCTTTTATATGTTTCAAGTACACTTGAAGAAAATTAACATTGCCTGATCTCTGTGCTGATTTTATGCAACTGAAACCAGCTTTTAAACAAGATTTCTCTGGAGCAAGAATTAAGAACTTTGATCTTTCTCACAACAAACCCAAGTTAGATTCTCAGGTTCCATTTTTTTTTACTCCTAGGCCAGGAACCCTCAAGAGGCATGCACTCAAATGACGATCAAGGTAAATCATTCAACTAATTTTTTTAAACTTAGAATTTGCCTGTTAGAGTTGGCAGCATTTGTTCAAAAGTATCACAGATTTTACTAAGGATTTTCCCCACATTTTATTTAAAAATATTTTTCACTTTGAGTGCTGACAAGAAAAAAGGCAAAGACCCCAAAAAGAAAATCACTTTCACTTTTGATTCAAACCTTTTGAGTTTTGAAAGAGCTGCCAGAGGTGATATTATCCTTGAAATCACCAAGTTCTAGTGACTAAAGCTAAGGACTAGAATTTGAGATCTCCTGGTTTCTATTGCCAACTCTGCAACCAACTAGTTGTAATATTTTGTACTCCATACTTTCCAAACTATAAATGTATCGCCAGCAGTGTCAACTCAATTTTGACCCTGGTCCCTCTTCCTCAGATTGCTGCATCTCTTTGGGTGCTTAATAGGCAGAGAACATGGAGAATCATGACTTCAGCAGTTCTTCTGAAAAACTGGGGGAAGGTGTAGCACAGCTATGCTGAAATGAATACTTCGGAAAGCTGTGGCATCATGAGGGGACAAGAAGAAATAATAGTTGTATGAGAAAGAGAGCAGAAGCTGTTAAGATAAAACATTTGAATCACCACCAAGTGCTATCCTTGATGGTCTGCAGTGTCTTAACAGCCAGGAATGAAGCAGTGGCTGCCTTCTTTGGTCTTATGTTCTCAACCTTTCAAGACTACTGTACCTCTTTCAAGAGTCTGATTTGTCTTGCACACCCTCAAAATTCACCTCACTGAAAAAATACTGGCTTACAAAATCAGACATAAAAATACAGAAGTGTCACATCACACTAGTGCTGAAATATTACTTACTTTCTCATTTTTACCATGATTATAAAATAAATCTGTTTGTATATAAAATTGTACTTACATTTCAGTGTATAATATGTAGAGCAGTATAAACAAGTCATTTTTTGTATGAAATTTTGGTTCGTACTGACTTCACTAGTGCTTTTCATGGAGCCTGTTGTAAAATTAGGCAAATATCTACCCCTGGTAGAGAACCACTGTGCTGTTACTCCTAACAAAGAAGGAAGGATGAATCAGTATCTCTTGGCTGCATTGGCCACAATGCTCTAATTATTATTGCCTTCTTTGCTACCAAGGGAGTATCCCAGTTTAAGAGAAGGAAAAGGAACTCTCCACACCATTAAGGCCAAAAGGAGCCCACAACACAGAGTTTTAAAAATTCATGGTTCTAGAGCCCATCTTGCTGCAGGTGGCCCCATTAGGCATTATGTCCAGTCAAGTTTAAGTTTAAATTTAAATCCTTTTGTTCCTTCTTGAAAGTTGAATGGTTTTTGCTTGGAGACGGAAGAAAGGGAGGAAGGGAAGAGAATGGTATCATTTTATCATGCAGGAGACAAAGCATCTTAGGATTCTGGGATAGCAAGCCCCTTCTCTCCATCAGATGACAAGGAAGAAACATACCACTCAAAATACCTGTGTATTGAAGAATGGAAAGCCTGCTTGTTTTTTACTATTAATTATTATTTCTACAGTAATTCAGGTAGCTTATATGAATGCAGAAGATCTGTTCCAAAGGTGCCATTATTGAATTGCAGCAATAAAACAATATATTGAAGGATAGAGGAAGAGAAAGTTGAAAGATGGCTTCCATGTATACCTTTATAGCAACATTGTGCTAGATCTCCCAAAGCTATCAAGTACTAATGATATACTGGTACATACATTTGCTGCATTAATTTGCTGCAATATCTTGACCCAAAAGATCAGCTTTAAATAAGGTAGTAGGTTCCAGATGTTTTCCAACTTAGAAATAAGAGAGGGAAGAAACCAAATTTCTTAATTATTCTTCCTCACAATGCATGCATCAAGATGACACAGGATACAGTGCCTAACTGAAATCAAATACAATCCACTAGAGTGATCCATCTGATAGTCAGATTTTCATATATCTCTTTTTGCAGAATTAACTGAATTCCAAATTACTAAAATAAAAAGGCTAAAAAAAAAAAAGTTTTTCCCTAAAAATGACTTCAATTACAAATCTTATGTATAAAAAATGTGAAACTAGGGACATGATTAAATGTATGTGCTTCTTTATTATTAGATTGCTAACTGCGATAATTCTTGAGCAACCAGACTGTTTTATTTCATTACTATAGTAATTAGAAACATCCCTCCCTATTTTTTGTTGTTGTTGTTAATACTGGTTTTAGAAAGGGGACAGGGAAAAGAACAGAAAGCCACAGTCTTAAACAGCAGGAAATGTCTACAAACCATACCAAAACTAACAGTCATGTTTATATGTAGCAGATTCAGTCTAAAAGAAAAAAAGTCCTTAGTCAGTCTGTCAACAGGACCCATCCTCCATTGGGTTCTGGCTATCAGGCAAAGGTTCCTGCTCTGGGAAGGAGCAGAGCATCCAGGGTCTCTTCTGTAGAGACTCTCTGCCTTCACTTGAGTCCTCAGTAACCACAGTTCTCCCACTGACCCACTACTCTTACACTCAGTTCACTGACCCCAGCTGAGACACAGTCTCAGTTCAGCACCCTTCTCAGGGTAACAATTCCAGATGCAATCCTTCCCAGGGCCTGTTTAAACTCCCCTGCTCAGGGCTTAGCTGCTTCCCCAGTGGCAATTTGGGGGGCATTCTCTAAGTAGCAGTCACATGGAACATCCCTTTAACTAACTTCATCCCTGGGCCATTTCCCCACAACCCAGGTCTTCCTCAAGCACCTTCCTTGCTCCTCTGATCCCTGGTCCCTGCCAGCAGACTGAACTCAGTCTGCCCCTGCAGATCCGTTTATACAAGCCTGCCAGCCCTGAGAGGCTGCAAGGAAGCAGTCTCTTTCTGACTGGCTGCATTCTAGGGTGCCTAGAGCAGCTGCATGGAGGACTCACCTCCCCTGTGATAGGGCTGCAAGGCCTCCAGCAGGGGGGCTCAGGATCTGGGATATCCTATTACTCATAGTTAGATCAGCATATCTTATGCAGCATTAAAAGAAAGAAAAAAAAAGTCTTTAAAATGCTACTACTCTCTATAGTATATTTAGTAGCCAAACATTTGGATACACCATTTTTGAAAAATAAAAATAATTAAGACAACAGTGGTAAAGAGGAAGGTAATAATATAAGACAGAGCATTTCATATTCATGAACATTCTACCCAGACTTAAAAGTGTACACAGTTACATACAAGCTTCCCCAGAATGAATACTCAGTAACCTCAGGATGACCTTAAAGATTTAACACCCTGGAGGCAAAACTTTATCTTAACAGATGTTGATTTTCCATATATCCCTTTACAGAGAACTTATTTGAAGTCCTTACATCATTTATTACTACCAGAGTTCAGCTAATGCACCAGTGGCAAGAATCCAGGCTTGTACCATGCAATTAGTTTTGACAGCTCTAATTATACTCTAGCATGTATATTATTGAAGTTTACAGGGCCACTGGTGCTGAAGGATTCTCTTATTCAAAGTTATATATAAACACTACTGCCTTAACCTCTGTGAGCAGAAAATAAAATTTGTGCCAAACTCCATCATTCAATATTTAGTAGATTGAAAAAGCATCATTAACTAAGGCCTTGTCTACACTGCCACTTTACAGCCCTAAAACTTTCTCCCTCAGGAGTGTGAAAAAACACTCCCCTGAGCGCAGCAAGTTTCAGCGCTGTAATGTGGCAGTGTAGACAGCGCTCCCAGCGCTGGTAACTACTGCCCTTGTGGAGGTGAGTTTTTTACAGCGGTGGGAGAGCTCTCTTCGAGTGCTGGTGCCACGACTACACTGCCATGTTAAAGTGCTGCTGCAGCAGTTTACCACAGTGGATGAAATTCAAGACAAAAGGTTACAATGAAAGCTTTAGCAGTTAAGATACTTAGATCCTAGACCAAATCAAGTGATCCAAGGGATACAGTAGCCTGTCTTTGGAATTATGGAGACAGTGGATTTACTGTATCTAAAATCACCTTCATATAAGGAAGGGCCAAAACTTTTAGGCCGACTATAAATAAAAAGTTTCCCTTTTTTACTGAGCACTGTTGATACGTTCTGCACACCATACAGAAAGAGGAAGACAGAGTCAGACACAAAATTACATTTTAGGCTGCTGACTCATATCTGGAGCCAAGGAAGAATTAAAGCCACGCCTAGAGTCCATTTCAGCTTTATTTTTTCTTCTGTATAAAACTAGTAATAAATTTCACATCTCAAGCCTCTCTCTTCCTCTAACTCAGGGTTTTCCTACTGGACCTGCCTCACTCCCGGCAGCTCTTCCCCAGTACTCTTACAGGCCATCTATCTGAGAGTTACCATATTCTAGGACCTCCCATAGTAGCCAACCTGCTTCCTCTAGCTTTCCCCTCTGTCCCAGGATCTCCTGCAGTGGACACTCCAGCAGCTGTCTTCCCAGCTGGGCTACTTGCTGCTTTTACAAATCAGCTGATCCCTAGGGAGGGATAGGGGTAAGTCAGGGGTAAGGCTGGGTTCCAACTCCCCTTAAAGGGTCACCCCTCCCAGGAGATAAAATATCATTTGAATTAGATAGTAAATATTTTTAAACAACATTGTTTGCATGAACTGATGAAGCCTTATCTGCTCAAGATGACAAATATTTGGGTTGGGGAATGTGTTTACAAATTTATGACTAAATTTGGACAACAAACTGTTCTTCATTCATAATTACACTAAAGAGTACCAAGGACTACTTGAGCCAGTTAGTGACCATTATGCTGGTGCCCATTAGTTTGCAACAACTGTAAATTCTAACACATCATCTAGACAAGCCCTAGGTTCTCTTGCAACCCAATGAGCAGTTCAGTCAAACTCATATAATAGTGTTGCTTTTCTAACGCAAGCCCCAGTGCAATGCTCTCCCATCACTTCATTGCTGTGGCCTATACCCCAAAAAAATTCTTATAGGGGTATATAAAAACAAAAAACCAAAAAAAAAAACCCACCAAATATTTTCTTGGAATTTTCAGAATGGTTTTACAAGTATTACAATGGACACTTCATTGCAGCAAGTTTTATTTATTTAACATTTATAAAAGTTTCAGAAACCCTGTTAGGAGAATTCAAAAATGTCATGCTTTGAGTGATTCACTTCCAATTCTATTGCAGCCTTATCTGTAAGTTGTCATTCAGGCTCCTTATCAAACTTACCTTTAAAATATAAAAGCTTTAAATACATAATGTCATGTTTGTTTTTTATCATTAAGAGCAGTGGGTCTCAAACTTTTTTTTTTTTTTTACTGGCGATCCCTTTCACATCACAAGCCCCTGGGTGTGACCCCCCCGTTTATAAATTAAAAACGCTTTTTTTATATATTTAACACCATTATAAATGCTGGAGGCAAGTAGGGTTTGGGGTGGAGGTTGACAGCTCGTGACCTCCCATGTAATGACCTCACGACCCCCTGAAGGGTCCCGACCCCTAGTCTGAGAATCCCTGATTAAGAGGCAAAATTTGTTTTTAATCTTAGCAGAGCAAACAAATACAAGCATAAAACAGACAGAAAAGTTTCATAGGAAAGCAAGAGAAATGAGTTAGATGAGGATAAGAAGAATGATAAAACTGTAATTGTTCTTTTTTTTCCCCTTCTGTTGAAGAACTGATTCTGGGTCCAATAGTTCCATTAACAACTGAGGGGACAGAATGGAGATAACACTGAATGTTAAACATATGTATACAATATGAAGTCAAGAATGAATTGTGACTACTTTGAACAATAGGACTAATCCATTCACTACTCACTAAAAAAAGACGGTTACTCACCTTTGTAACTGTTGTTCTTCCAGATGTGTTGCTCATATCCATTCCAGTTAGGTGTGCACGCCGCGTGTGCATGCTCGTCAGAAGATTTTTACCCTAGCAACTCCGGTGGGTCGGCAGGTCGCCTCCTGGAGTGGCGCCGCCATGGCGCTGGATATATACCCCTGCCGACCTGCCCGCTCCTCAGCTCCTTCTTGCTGGCTACTCCGACAGTAGGGAAGGAGGGCAGGTGTGGAATGGATATGAGTAACACATCTCGAAGAACAACAGTTACAAAGGTGAGTAACTGTCTTTCCTTCTTCGAGTGATTGCTCGTATTCATTCCAGTTAGGTGATTTCCAAGCCTTACCTAAGCGGTGGGGTCGGAGTGAGATGTCGCAGAGTGCAATACGGTGGAGCCGAAGGCTGCGTTATCCCTAGACTGCTGAACCAGGGCATAGTGGGAGGCAAAAGTGTGGACTGAGGACCAGGTTGCTGCACGGCAGATTTCATGAATGGGCACGTGCGCGAGGAAAGCAGCTGATAAAGCTTGAGCCCTGGTGGAGTGCGCAGTCATGTGGCCCGATGGGACGTGAGCCAAGTCGTAACAGGCGCGGATGCACGACGTTACCCAGGAGGAAATGCGCTGCGAGGAGACAGAAAGCCCTTTGATCTGCTCAGCCACCGCGAAAAAAGAGTTGGGGGGTTCTGTGGGATGGCTTAGTTCATTCTATATAAAAAGCAAGCGCTCTACAAATGACAAGGGAGTGTAGCGGCTGCTCCCTGCGAGACGAATGCCGTTTTGGGAAGAAAACAGGGAGGAAGATCTCCTAGTTAACGTGGAAGGCTGATAACACTTTGGGAAGAAAGGCTGGATGTGGTCGCAACTGCACCTTGTCTCTGTGGAACACCGTATACGGGGGGTCCACCGTGAGGGCCCGAAGTTCTGAAACCCGTCTCGTGGACGTGATGGCCACCAGAAAAGCAGTTTTCCAGGAGAGGTAGAGAAGGGAGCACGTTGCTAACGGTTCAAATGGAGGGGACATAAGTCTGGCAAGAACCAGGTTAAGATCCCATGTTGGGGCAGGGCAGCGTACCTGAGGGTAGAGGCGCTCTAGGCCCTTAAGGAACCTAGACACCATTGGATGGGAAAACACCGAGCGGACATCCTCTCCTGGCTGGAATGTAGAGATGGCCGCCAAGTGGACCCTCAGAGATGGTACCGCCAAGCCCTGTTGTTTGAGGGACCAGAGATAATCCAAGATGTTAGATATGGATAGCTCGGTGGGAAGGAAGTTCTGCTCCATACACCAGCACGCGAAGCGCTTCCACTTGGCCAAATATGTAGCTCTAGTGGAGGGCTTCCTGCTACCCAGGACTACCTGCTGCACTAGGGTGGAGCAACACAGCTCAGAGCGAGTCAGCCACGCAGGAGCAACGCCGTGAGGTGGAGCGACTGAAGGTCTGGGTGACGGAGCCTGCCGTGGTCCTGGGTAATCAGGTCCAGGTGAAGAGGCAGGGGAACAGGGTCGGCTACGGATAGGTCTAGCAGCATGGTGTACCCGTGCTGCCGAGACCACGCTGGAGCTATCATGATCAAGTGGGCTTTGTCCCTGCGCACTTTCAGTAGGACTCTGTGGATGAGTGGAAACGGTGGAAAGGCATAGAGCAGGTGCGTCCTCCACGGCACAAGGAAGGCTTCCGCCATCGAACCCGGTTAGAGGCCTTGAAAGGAGCAGAATGCCTGGCATTTCCTGTTCCCACGGGATGCAAAGAGGTCTATCCGGGGAAACTCCCACTTTCAGAAGAGTGAAAGAGCAACGTCCAGGCGAAGCGACCATTCGTGGGACAGGAAGGATCTGCTGAGGCGATCCGCCAGCGTGTTCCGAACTCCTGGGAGAAAGGACGCAACGAGGTGTATGGAATGGGCTATGCAGAAGTCCCATAGTTGCAAGGTTTCCTGGCACAGGGGTGAAGATCTCGTGCCGCCCTGTTTGTTTATATAGTGCATGGCTGTTGTGTTGTCGGTGAATACCGATACACAACGGCCCTGCAAGTGTTGCCGGAACGTCTGACAAGCGAGGCGGACCGCTCTCAGCTCTTGGACGTTGATGTGGAGGTCCAGCTCATGAGGTGACCAACGGCCTTGGGTGCGTAGGTGCCCGAGGTGAGCCCCCCAACCGAGGGACGATGCGTCCATTGTCAAGGACGCAGAGGGTTCGGGTGGGTGGAACGGGAGCCCTGCTCACACCATGGCGGGATCTAGCCACCACTGGAAGGAGTCTAGCACGGTCGAGGGAATGGTGACGACCATGTCCATAGGATCTCTGGCTGGACGGTATTGCGAGTTGAGCCAGGATTGGAGGGGCCGTAGGTGCAGTCTTGTGTAGTTCATTACGAACGTGCAGGCCGCCATGTGGCCCAAGAGAGTGAGGCAAGTGCGTACCGAAGTTAGCGGCGCAGCTTGCAGCCTCCGGATGATGGCCGTGAGAGCCTGGAACCGTGGCAGTGGTAGGCAGGCTTTGGCAAGAGTCGAGTCCAAGGTGGCACCAATAAACTCTATCCTCTGAGTGGGGATTAGAGTTGACTTTTCCACATTGATCATTAGACCTAGATGTAGGAAAAGGTTCTTGACAATGCGGACATGACCGAGGACTCACGTCTCAGAGATCCCGCGGATAAGCCAATCATCTAGATACAGAAAGACGTGTATCTGACTGCGGCGAAGGTGAGCGGCTACTACAGCCATACATTTGGTAAATACCCTTGGGGCTGTAGAGAGGCCGAACGGGAGGAGTGCGAACTGAAAATGCTGCTGGTTGACCACAAACCAGAGGAACTTCCCGTGAGGTGGAAAGATGGCTATGTGGAAGTAGTTATCTTGCATGTCGAGGGCGGCATACCAGTCTCCAGGATTCAGGGATGGGATAATGGTCCCCAGGGATACCATACGGAAATTCAACTTTACCATGTATTTGTTGAGTTCCCGCAGATCGAGGATTGGTCTGAGACCTCCCTTCGCCTTGGGGATCAGGAAGTAGTGGGAATAAAACCCCTTGCCTCATTCGTGCTCTGGTACCTCCTCTATGGCTCCTTTGGCGAGGAGCGCTTGCACCTCCTGTAGGAGGAGTTGCTTGTGAGAGGGGTCCCTGAAGAGGGACGAGGGTGGAAGGGGGAGGTTGAAATAAATTGCAGATGGTATCCAAGTTCCACTGTGCGTAGGACCCAACAATCTGACATTAGCTGGGACCATGCAGGGGAGGAAGAAGAAAAGCCGGTTGGAAAAGGGCGAGGATGGATCCTTCTAAGAAACTGGTATAACGCCCTTGGGCGCACCTTCAAAAGGAAGGTTTTGGCCAGGGGGGAGGCTTAGAGGAGCTTTGGTTCTGGCCCCCTTGGTTGCCCGATTGTCTCCGGCAGCCATTTCTGCCTCGCCGTCTGGCAAAGTCTCTGCCGAGGTTGAGGGTAAGGGCGGTGCTGTTGGGGTCAGAAGGGCCTGCACTGAGTTACAGGCGTGTGCATCCCTAAAGAACGCATAATGACCCTGTTGTCTTTTAGGCTCTGCAGCCTAGGATAGTTTTGTCCGAAAATAGCCCTTGACCCTCGAATGGAAGATCCTGAATCGTATGCTGGAGCTCCGGGGGGGGAGGCCAGAGACCTGCAGCCACAACATACAGCACATAATCACGCCAGTGGCCAGAGTCCTGGCAGTTGAGTCCATGACGTCCAGGGAAGCTTGGAAGGAGGTTCTCGCGACCTTTTTCCCCTCGTCGAGGATCGCGAAGAACTCCTGCCGTGCATCCTGTGGAAGCAGCTCCTTAAATTTGTCCGCCGCCGCCCAGGTGTTGTAGCTATAGCGGCTAAGGAAGGCTTGCTGGTTGGACACTCGGAGCTGGAGAGCTCCCGCAGAGTAAACTTTATGCCCAAGCAAGTCCATACATCTCACGTCCTTAGATTCAGGGGCTGGTGCCTGCTGGCCATGGCGCTCCTTCTCGTTAACCGACTGGACGACGAGGGAGCAAGGAGGAGGATGTACATATAGATATTCATAGCTCTTTGAGGGCACCATGTACTTGCGCTCTACTCCTCGCGCAGCGGGTGAAACAGAGGCTGGAGACTGCCATATTGTAGTGGCATTGGCCTGTATGGTTTTTATAAATGAGAGAGCCACTCTAGTGGGGGCATCGGATGACAGTATGTCCACCACTGGATCTTGGACCTCTGGGACCTCCTCGGCTTGTAAATTCGTGTTCTGTGCAACATATCTGAGGAGGTCCTGGTGGGCCCTGAGGTCAATTGGAGGAGGGCTGGTCGACGAGGTTTCAGCCACCGCCTCGTCAGGAGAGACCGAAGATGAGAGACCGGGAACGAGTGGGTCTGAAGAGGGCTCCGCCTGAAGCATAGTGTCCATCTCCCTGGGGAGCTCAGAGTCCTGTGGCTGGGGCCTTGGGCTTGATGGTACGGTCAGGGCGTCCAGAACCCCCACTGCTGCGGACCATGCTCTTGAGGCTGAGGCTCGCTGAACAAGGCAGCAGGCACGTCAGTGTCCGGGGCGTATACACTGTCCGCCTGAGAGGACAGGGACAGCTGACGGGACGGCCATGGAGGAGCCAAGCGAGGCTGGTATGAGTCCCTTGCTCCCATCATTCGAGATCTCCTCAGTGCCGGGGATCAGTTCCGGGAATCATATCGGTGCCGAGACCGGGACCTGCAACCAGCGCGGTGCCGGGAGGTCGACCTGGATCTCGATCATCTACGACGGGACCAGCTGCGAGAGTCTCGGTGCCGGGAGCGGTGCCTGGAGCCGGAGCGGTACCGAGAGTACCGACCGGGACGAGAGGTGGATCTGCGCCGCGAGTACGACCGGTGCCGCCTGGGTGAGCGGTGCCGGGACTGCGAGCGGCGTCGAGATCGGGACCGGCCGCGAGACCTGGAGCGGTGCCGAGACCTGGATCGGGATCGGTGCTGGCTTGTCGACTCCAGCGAAGGAGGCCTCATAGCGGCAGGTTTGCCTCTGGACTGGAGAACACGCACCGGCAGTGCCAGGGGTTGAGGCAGGGCTGATTCAGTCATGGCAATAAGGCCCCTGGCTGAGGAGAATGTCTCCAGCGTGGAGGGGACCATCAGCTTGACCACGGGTCTCAACGGGGAGCTCTCCTGGACCGGACTCGACGGCCCTCTCAGGACCGGAGTCGATGGTACCACAGGCATCGGTGTCGCGGCATGGGTAGGTGCCGGGCGATCCAGGCGAGTCTGCACCGAGGGCGTGCAAGAGGATGAAGGCCTTCAATCAAGTCCCTGCACCGGAGAAGGTCAGTGCCGAGGTGTCTTGGCAGGGCCGACGCGGTCCTGTGCCGGAGAAGTGCTGTCAGCGCTCGGTGCCGAGGACAGAGGGTTAAGGGCTGACTCCATAAGGAGAGTCCTTAACCGAAAGTCCCTCTCCTTTTTAGTTCACGGCTTAAAGGCTTTGCAAATGCAGCACTTGTCAGAGATATGCGATTCCCCCAGGCACTTTAAGCAAGAGTCGTGGGGAATCGCTTGTGGGCATCAGCTTTTTACAGGCCGAGCACGGGTTAAACCCTGGTGAACCGGGCATGGACCCCAGCACCGGGTGTGGGGACAGGCTCGAGCCCAAACTCCGCTAAACTATGTACAACACTAACTAACTAAACTGTAAACTATAAAACTAAGATACTAAAAACTAAGTCAACTATTCACAACAAGAGATCAGAAGAACAGAGAGAAGCTAGGGAAGTGGAGGATAGCTAAGCCACGCTCCACTGTTCCAACGACCGACACGGGCGGTAAGAAGGAACTGAGGAGCGGACGGGTAGACAGGGGTATATATCCAGCGCCACAGCGGCGCCACTCCAGGGGGCGACCTGCCGACCCACTGGAGTTGCTAGGGTAAAAATCTTCCAGCGCGCACACCTAACTGGAATGGATATGAGCAATCACTCGAAGAAGAACTAAACAAAACAGAAGCGAGAAACAGCAGCAGCTGGAAGGAAATCAATTCATGTGGAAATATCCAGGGAGATAGCGTGGTGACTGGAGCACTATTAATAGCTGAAGCTTTATAAGTCAGGCAATTGGGGAGCTGAAGTTGCATCTGCTACTTCACAGCATGAGGAAGCTTCATGCCACCAATAGGACAGAGGTGGTGGCACTGGCGGTAAAGTGACAGGCCTGTTTGGAGGAGTTGCCTAAGAGCTGCAGAATCCGTCAAGAGGACAATACATGTGATCAAACAGTTTCTGTTCTTAAGTAGCACATCAGAACTAAATTAAATACCACAAGCCAGAAAATTAAAGAAACGGGCCAAACAAAACTCTGTTAAAAATATGAACTGGTTCCAGAAAGGAAAGGGTTGGGGGTGGGGGGAATCTATGAAAATGCAATATAGTAACTCCTCACTTAACGTTGTAGTTATGTTCCTGAAAAATGCGACTTTAAGTGAAATGATGTTAAGCAAATCCAATTTCCCCATAAGAATTAATGTAAATGAGGGGTTAGGTTCCAGGGAAATTCTTTTCACCAGACAAAAGGCTATATTTATATACACATACATACACACACATACACACGGTATAAATTTTAAACAAACAATTTAATACTGGCACAGAGTGATGATGATTGTGAAGCTTGGCTGAGGTGAAGGAGTCAGAGGGTGGGTTATTTCTCTTATTGCTAAATGATGAACTAGCAATTGGCTGAGCCCTCAAGGGTTAACTCTCTGATTCTACAAGACAGCCCCTTTAAGTACACTGCTTTGTTAATTAGATTAGCTTGCTGAGACCAAAGCTGCTGCAAGCTCTCTCCCTTCTTCCTGAGCCCTGGTGTGTCCCCTCTGCTCTATGGAAGATGGGGTAAGCGGGATGCAGGAGCTGGGGGAAGGGGGACACCCTGACATTAGCCCCCTTCTTCTTTCTCTGCCCCCCGCCCCACAGAGCAAGCAGGAGTCTCGAGGAGCAGCTCCAAGGCAGAGCGCAGGAGCAGCACATGGCAGTGGGGGGAGGGATAGCCGCAACTGCTATCCTGCTGGGCAGCCGCTGCAGCAGAGATAACTTAGGGTATGTCTACATCTACAATTTTGCAGCGCTGGTTGTTACAGCTGTATTAGTACAGCTGTATAGGGCCAGCGCTGCAGAGTGGCCACACTTACAGCAACCAGCGCTGCAAGTGGTGTTAGATGTGGCCACACTGCAGCGCTGTTGGGCGGCTTCAAGGGGGGTTCGGGGAACGCGAGAGCAAACCGGGGAAGGAGACCAGCTTCGCCGCGGTTTGCTCTCGCGTTCCCCGAACTCCCCTGCAAACCGCAGGGAAGGAGACCTGCTTGCTCGGGTTCAGGGAACGCGAGAGCAAACCAGGGGAGGAGACCAGCTTCGCTGCGGTTTGCTCTCGCGTTCCCCGAACCACCCTGCAAACCGCAGGGAAGGAGACCTGCTTGCTCAGGGGTTCGGGGAACGCGAGAGCAAACCAGGGAAGGAGACCAGCTTCGCCGCGGTTTGCTCTCGCGTTCCTTGGACCACCCAGCAAACCGCAGGGAAGGAGACCTGCTTGCTCGGGGTTCGGGGAACGCGAGAGCAAACCGGGGAAGGAGACCAGCTTGATTACCAGAGGCTTCCTCAGGTATGCTGGGATACCTGCTTATTCCACGGAGGTCAAGAAAAGCGCTGGTAAGTGTCTACACTTGATTACCAGCGCTGGATCACCAGCGCTGGATCCTCTACACCCGAGACAAAACGGGAGTATGGCCAGCGCTGCAAACAGGGAGTTGCAGCGCTGGTGATGCCCTGCAGATGTGTACACCTCCTAAGTTGCAGCACTGTAACCCCCTCACCAGCGCTGCAACTTTGTGATGTAGACAAGCCCTTAGGGGAGCAGGGAGCTGATAGGAGGGCTGCTGATCCACCCTGGTTCCAAGCCCCCAACAGTTAGCTCCAACGGGCTGCTCTTCCTGCAAGCAGTAGACAAAGCAGGCAGCTGCCAAACGATGTTAAAAGAGAGCATTACACAATTTTAAACTAGCACGTTCCCTAATTGATCAGCAACTTAGCAACGAAACAACATTAACCGGAACGACTTTAAGTGAGGAGTTACTGTACTGGATGATATCAGGGGTATCATATGAAGCAAGACAAATATTTGTTGTACATGTAGCTATCTACTTAGGTTAAGATGAAGAAATTAGAGGGGAGCAACAAGTTTGGAAAATACAAAACGTAAAGGTTAAGGGAGGAGAGGATGTACTGCCTATACTAGATAACTGATAGTTACCGTCAAATAGACGTTACAGAGGACACTGAAAAGACTAAAGTTAAGCACTTGCATTAAGCCGGTACTCAATTCCATGTTGCGTTTCTAGAATTAACCATCAGCAATATTTAGGAAATTAATACGAAAATATCTTTATATACTTACTTGTCAAGGAAGTCCTTGTCCACTACTGCACAGATATCAAGAAGAGGATTTCCCATTCCAAAAAGCACATTTTCACTACAAAAAAAAAAAGAAGGAAGAAGTTTTTCAAATGTAATGTAATGTTTCTAGTCTAACATTATATTGCATTGACAAACAGATTAGGACAAAACTAATTTTTGCCCAACCAAAGGCTGCACAGTCAATTTGCCTGGAATCCATACAGCACAGTTAATTCGAACAAAACGCAAACTTGTATTATTGCTTAGGAAATTACGTAGAATACAAAAGTCTCAAACGTAAGACTGTACATTCATTTAAGCAACCCTTCAATCAGGGAACGAGCCTTGCATGCTATAATCTGTAGTTTCTAAGAGTTGCACTTGGGTTGTATTTGCAGGTTATATAAGGTGGCAACAGTGGAACAGATTGTAGAGTTCCATGAGCCAGAATTTGTTGTTTATCTGAGCAGCCACAAATTTAATCTTATAAAAGTAATTGTTAAGAGCAGTATTTTGTTCTGCACGAACCCTTATCTATCTTTACAAACAGTATTTGTTTACTGATAAAATGTTGACTTTTTTAATGCAGAAAAAAATTAAACATGCAGCAGTATGATGCAAAGCAGAAAGTTACCAAAAGGCATTATCTAATCATCAAGTATTTTTATTCTAATAATTTCAAAAAAAAAATTTTAGCATATTCAGTTAGTTATCTTACATACTTCAGTGACACAGTAATAATGAAGAACTAGATAGTACATGACAGAGGGAAACAGTAGTGAATGCAGCTGTGCCTGCTAGACTTTCTAACACTAGATTCAAATACATCATATTCCCCACCAAGCCAACACCTGCTGGCTCCAATTGGCAGGTTAAACACCAATATCATTTAGCTACTGAAATCACTTCTGAAAATTTAACAAAGAAGCCATCAAATATACACCTTCTTCCCCATCAACTACTCATTTTTCAAAGGTTTTCATTAGGCCAATATTCTCCAAAGCACTAACACAGTATTTCAGCTTTAAAATCTAAATGTTCAAACAAAGCCAGGCAACAAAGTAACTTAACGTGGCTATCTTTAGCTTTCAGACTCTTCTTCACTTGAGACTTAACCAATAGTTGAAGGAGTTTCCATGGCATTTTGACAGGTTGTCAGATATTAGGATCACGCATGGAGGCATAGCTGTTCTGCTGACTCATCTGGCAGTTAGGCCAGATGGATTTTACTACCTCCTACTCAAAAGGATAAAACAAGCTAGCAAACCTAAGGGCTGGTCTACACTAATGTTGTAAGTCAATCTAAGTTACGCTACTTCAGTTATGTAACTGAAGTCGCCATAGCTTAGGTTGACTTACAGCTGTGTCTATACTGTGCTATGTCAATGGGAGATGTCTCATCGACTTAGCATGTCTTTACCAGAATCACTAAATCAACACTGCTGCATCGATCACAGCAGTACGGATTTATCCAATATTGCAGACATGGCCTAAAATGGGAACAGCTAGAAAATTAAATGGGAGGTCCTAGAGGAAAACCATAAAAATAGCAAGCCCAGGAAGAAGCTCCAGCAGCTATTGTTTCCCACCTCTTCACCTCATCTTTGCTTATTTCTCAGTTATCTCCTACCATAAAGTTCATGCTAACAGACTCACACCATCCTTACCCAGCCAAAAAAAAACACTTTCCTTTCCTCCCACCGCTCTGCATATTGCTAAGTGCTTCCAAAAGCTCATAAATATCTGGTCTTTTTCCATGAAAAGACTCACCCTTCTCTTACATTTTTGACATATTCCTGGTCAAACACCACCACTTTTCCACTTTCATTGATACCAACAAATGCAATGTCAGTTGCCTACTTGAGACTTTCTCCTAAAAACATCTTCTCTCTCACCACCTACTTCCCTTCAACACAAGATTTGTTGACTATTCAAAGACAACATCTGCCACAATCTCCCTCTTTCCCATCAATTTCTCTCTTCCAGGTCCATCATTACCACCCAGAACTTGCACTTAGGACAAGTTTTCATGACAAAGTTTGCCAGCACAGCTATGTTGGCCAGGGGTGTGATGAGGTACAATTTGTGAGGTGCCGTGCCAGCAAAAGCCCTGTGTAGATGCTGTTATAATGGCAAAATTGCACATTTGTTAGTATAGCTTATTCTGCTTGGGAGGAGGGAAGAGAGTGCAGACTGAAATAAGCTTGTGAGGGGGTGGACCAGGCCCTGAGGCCCCCTGCTGGAGGCCTTGCAGCCCTGCCACACCTTACCCCGGAAAAGGGCAGTGGAGAGGGTCCTCCAAGCTGCCTAGAGTGACACAATCAGAAAGGGGCTGCAGGGAGCAGCCAATCAGGACCCAGCAGGCTAGTATATGAGGAGTTGCAGAGCCAGCATGGGATCAGTTCCTTGCTAAAGCTAGAGGAGAGTGGATGGTGTGCCTGGCTGGCTGAGAGAGCTACAGGACCTCAGAGAGAGCAGTGCTTGGGGGCATGCGCGCAAGGAGTACTTGAAGGTGCTCCTGGCTGGCTGCTGGGACTCAATCAGGACAAGGCCCGGAGGTAAGGGTGAAGAATATACTGGGGACACAGGGAAGTGGCCCAAGGAATTGTAAGAGCGATGCAGTTTATTTAAATGGACATGGCAGAAAGCTGTTATCTACAGGTTCCCTGGATTGGAACTCAAAGTAAAGGGTGGACCTGGGTCCCCACCACTAGGAAAGTGGCCTGGACTTCGATACACCCTGGAAGGGGAACTGAACTCCTTTAGTGGCCCAGCTGAAAAACTGGGGCCAGAAAAGCCCAGAGACACAAAGTCTCCAGGGAGAGAAACCTGGGGGATGTGTCCCATACCAGGCCCAGGACTGCCTGAAGAGCAGGGATCATTTGAGGAAGTCAAGAAGGGGCTGAGAGAGAGTTATGACCAGGATACTGCAATAGGCCCTGCTGGACTGATTGAGGAGCAAGCCCAGAGATGGGGCTGCAGATAAAGAACTGTTACAGAGTGCACAGACAAGCCCCTGTTGGATTTGTACCCCAGAAGGAGTTTGATATGATCTCACATACAGACTATGTATGACTCAGCCGAAGGGCTGGGTCACTGAAGACTCATCACAAAGCACAGAAAAAGTACAAGCACACGCACTCGGCCAATGGGGCCATACTAGCAAAAATGCAGCTTTGTGAGTATAAACTGTATCCACCACACTAACAATATACCATATATACTCATTCATCAGCCCGTTTGTTTATAAGCTGACCCCCCAAAATGGATAGGTTAAAAAAAAGGCAAAAACTGTATGACCCTTTCATAAGCCAATCCTATATTTCAGGGTTTGACAAACTTTGGCTCCTGGCCCATCAGAGTAAGCCATTAGCAGGCCGGCACATTTTGTTTACCTGGAGCATTCGCTGGCACGGAGGCCCTCAGCTCCCAGTGGCCGTGGTTCGCCATTCCCAGCCAATGGGAGCTGCAGGAAGTGGTGGCCAGCATGTCCCTCAGCCCATGCCACTTCCCATGGTTCCCATTGGCTGGGAACGGCAAACTGAGCTGAGAGGCTCCATGCCTGCGAATGCTCCAGGTAAACAAAACGTTCCAGCCCACTAGTGGCTTACCCGGACGGACTGGGAGCCAAAAAGTTTGCTGACCCCTGATTTACAATGACAATGTATTAGATATTCAATTCAATAGTTCAATAGAGCTTAAATTCATCAAATTTTGGTATAGACCCTTTGATAAGCCAACCCCTGCTCTTTGACGTGTCACTTTTCTACCAAAAAAATTTGGCTTATGAATGAGTATATACAGTAGCTACACCAACAAAACCTTCCAAGTATAGATCTGGCTTTGCTCTCCATTACCTCCCACTCACTTGGTCTTGTCTTCATACTCCTTAACACCTCTCCCTGCTCTGGAGCTCTCCTAATACAAGCTTTACACCTTTTCCATCCTCAAAAAAGCCAACCCTGGTCCCCAAATACTTCTCCAACTACCTTCAGCTATGAACTCTTGAATTTTTTGTCTACAGGTGTTTTAAGTTAATATTTGTATTACAGTAGCACCAAAAGGATCCCACCAAAATGGGGCTCCCATTGCAGTAAGTGTTGTACAACCACACAGTCCTTGCATTGAAGAGATTACAGTCCAAGGAAACAAGGCAAGAAGGGGTGGGAGGGGAAACATAGGCAGAGAGATGTGACTTGCACAAAGTCACAGCAGTCAAATGGCAGAGCCTAGAGCTCCTGACTCTCAGACCAGTGCCCTTGTTCAGTGGGCCACACTATCTTTGTTTATGAATATACATGTTTAAATATAGAATTTTTAAAATGTTGATAAATCTTGTGTTTTTAATAGGATCCAAGATTAAGTATGTTATGCTGTGAAGTATATTTGTCCTTGGCTATATACAAAAAAGCCCAGATTTTGGGTATAATCCCTGATATTCCTGTTTTGGTCAAGGTATTTTCAAATATAAAATTTCCCCCAAGTTTCTCTTTCACCTCTACCCTGGATCCCCTCCAATCCATGTTCTGTCCTCCTATTCTATGAAGCTGCTCTTTCACCAAGATCTACATTGACCTTCACCTGGCCAAATTTCAGGGCTCATCCTACTCCTCATCTTCTGCTTGACATTTTATTTAACTGAGGCTTCTGCGATAACATCTTCTCATTTCTCCTCCTACTTCTTTGGCAGCCCTTTCAGTAGACCTTCCTTCTCATGTACCATCCATGAGAGTCCCATATGTCTTTCTTTTTACCCTTCCCTTCCACTTCTCTTTTTACACCCTTTCTTTGTGAGATCCTAGCTACTCTCGTAACTGCATTGCCCATCTCTACCTCAGTTACTCAAATCTACCTTTTCACTCCTGACTTAACAGGAATGTACCAATATATGGGTTTGGCTAGATGAAGACATCTCTTGGGTCTCTTGCCATCAACTCAAGCTTAACTCTCCTCTTTCACTGCTCCCACCACCATTCTCCCTTTCACTCCATCCCATAAACTAGGAAACATGACTATTCTCCATTGCCTCACACATCTAATTGCTATTCAAGTCTTACCATTTCCTCCTCCAAAACATTGCCAGGAGGCTACAGTTTAAAAACTCATCCAGGCACTAACGTTTCCCATCTTCATCTCTTGGGCTACGAAAATATATTATTTAACATAGTCAATTACCACCCTGATGATGTATTTGCCCCTGACCATTTATTCCCCTTCCCATTTTTTTTCTTTTGTAAACTGTACAAGAAATAGACCATAGTTTCCTTTACTACATTTTGAGTTCAATTGGAAATCAACAAATAAGTCTCAGAGGAAGCACCCAGTAATGGAATAGAGATGCATGACCACGTTTTCCTAGTATACAGATATCAAATTTCTGCATGCATCACCCTTGCCCACTACCAAAGGCCATAAGCTTATATCTTAAGTACTAAATTCACACAAACATATTTACCAAGATAGAGCAAAAATTCTGCTAGAAGTTGGCCCAATATGAAGTTAAATTACAATTTTGGTAATTCATAACCCTAAGCAAGCAAAAACCAAATGAGAATTGCTGATTTATTTTAGCTCATTTATAAACTGAAAAACTTCAAATTTCTCACTTTGATAGTTTAATCATAGAATAGAAGTTTTACAGTATGTTTCAGTAAATATGGCAATGTTAATAGCCAAGAATGTTTTCAAATTTAGCAAAAACACTAAGAATACAAAATAAAATATGGGGTTGTGACCAACTAGAAGCTGACAATTTATAGGAAGTGGAACTAAGAATCAGAGTATTTTGCGTGTGTGAAACAGTTAAATCTTTAGAACATTAGAGACTAAATCCTAATTTCAAAAATAATCCTGCAGATTAGATTTGATATTCATAGATTCCAAGACCAGACAGGACCACTGCGATCATCTAGTCTGACCTCAGTATAATACAGGCCATTGAACTTTCCCAAAATAATTTCGAGTATATCTTTTAGAAAAATATCCAGTCTTGATTTAATAATTCACCATAGCCTCTAATGGTTAATTGCCATCACTGTTAAAAACTATGCTTCAATTGCAATCTTCACTTGTTTTCCTTCAACTTGCAGACACTGGATGGAGCCCATTAAATATTTGTTTCACAGGTAGGTACTTAAACTGTAATCAAATATCTGCTCTTTGTTAAGCTAAACAGATAGACTCAAGGCGCTCAATCACTATAAAGCATGCTTTCTAATTCTTTAATCATCCTCAATAGCTTTTCTGTGAACCCTCTAATTTATCAACCTCCTTTTAAAAATGTTTACACCACAACTGGACACAATATTCCAGCAGCAGTCACACCAGTGCCAAATACAGAAGTAAAATTCCCTTTTATGCATTGCATTACTACTTTTGGCCACAGCATCACACTGGGAGCTCATGTTCAGCTGATTATCCACAACAACCCCCACATCTGTTTACCAGGATAGAGTCCCTCATACTGCAAGTATTACCTACATTCTTTGTTCCTACATGTATACATTTAGCCATATTATAAATACACATTGTTTGCCTGAGTCCAGCTTACTTAGTGATCCCGATCGCTCTGTATCAATGACCTGTCCTCTTCATTATTTACCACTCCCCCAATTTGTGTGTCATCTGCAAATTTTATCAGTAATTTTGTTTTCTTCCAGGTCTTTGGTATTTCCCCACTTTGAGCCACAATATTTTTAACATTTCAAGGCACTTGAACCACATTTTCAACTTTTTTCCACGCCATGTGCTGTTGAAATTGACTATGTTGCACAGTAAATGAAGATGGAGTTAGTGAAGCTTCAGTGTGGCACCATTTTGAAGTAGAAGTATAGAGATGCTGGAATTCCAGAATTCTACAGGTTTCTTTCACAAGAAAGATTTCCCATGTTATTCTCTGCTTCTGCAAGGACAATGGCAATGTTTGGAAGTACATATATATGTAAACAGTTTTTCTCTTCCATGAAGATTAACAAATCTGTGTTAAGGTCAAGGCTCACTGATGAACATTGGAAAGCAACACTGAAATTGATATCCTGAGATGAAGCCAAACCTAACATTGCTGCTCTGGTTGATGCAAAACACTGCCAGCTAAGTGGCCAAAAATGAAACTACTCAAAATTAGCACTGACTTTTCACATTACAGTTAAAGAACTTAATAAAAAAGTTAATAAATTGACTTGGAATAGCATACTATATTTTAATACTGTGCTACATTACTCTCCATTTTTGTTGTCTACCTGCATGCGCTTCCTACCACCAAGCTGCCAAATAGCTGTTGGTGGTGTACAGCACTTTCTAGGAGGGAGTGGGGAGCCGTGCACTCAGGGGAAGAAATAGAAAAGAGACGGGGCAGGGGCGGGGCCTCATGAAAGGGGTGGGGGCAGGGCCAGAGGCAGCAAGAGGAGGGTGTTAGTGATGTGGCCCTCAGGCCAATGCACTAGTCCTCATGTGGCCCCTGTGGTCATTTGAGTTTGAGACCCCTGGTCTAAGGGCTTCTTTATGTGGCCCCACAGTGCTGCGCTACCACTCCCCTGTGTGGATGCTGCTGATGCAAAGTAAAAAAGTATTGCGCTAACAAAGTCCTCTTTCAAATGCAAGTATCAGAGGCATAGTCTGGATCTGTAAAAGCAGCAAAGAATCCTGTGGCACCTTATAGACTAACACACGTTTTGGAGCATGAGCTTTCGTGGGTGAATACCCACTTCGTCAGATGTGCATCCAACTTGCATCTGACGAAGTGGGTATTCACCCACGAAAGCTCATGCTCCAAAACGTGTTAGTCTATAAGGTGCCACAGGATTCTTTGCTGCTTTTTCAAATGCAAGACTTTTTAGTTTGCACCAGCAGCATCCACACTAGTATGCACTGCAATTCACACCCCTCTAGTCCAAACTTTGGGGCCATGCAGACAAGCCATAAAATCTAACTTGTGATAAGCCCTTTTCACTCGTACATAAGAATTTAATTGTTTTTCAAACTAAGGGTTTTTAAACTTCAACTGGGATTTTGAGCATATGACTGCTGGTAGCATTTATTTTGTTTTAAGAAAAGCCAGCATGAAAACCAGCAAGTTGTCAACTAGCACATGGTCTGTTTAACAATCATAAATATGTTTAATTTATTAATAAACTTAAACCAGTATTAAAAAACTTGTTTGCACTCTGTCAGAACTTTGACTGTGTATCACATCTGAATCCAATTCCTTACGCCCATCATCAAAAGTAACTTAAGGCACGAACAAGGATCCGCCTTCCCTGTCTATCCTGGGCCATTCTTTGTATGTTCTTTATGTTGCTAAGTCCCATAAGTTTCCCCTCTCATGGTAGTTTTCGGAGGGATTCTTTCCAACAGCTCCTTTTAAGTGTTCCTCCAACTGCTGTAGCTCATAATCTTATATAATCATTTAATTGTGTTCTGTTATGATTAATCTGTGTAATCAATATGTGATTAATAGATTTAAGTTTTAGGTATAAATGTAGGAATATGTAAATAGTATTATAGGATAGAGTAGTAATAAGCATGTTATGGATAAGAGTATGTTAGGTATGTAAGTTAGGCCTTGCTTTACACTTTTACAGCCTAACCTGTCAAATTTTAGCTTAACCATATGAGGCCTGAAAGAAGTTGACATACCTAGGTGATGCAGGGGTAAGCAAGTACCAGTAAAAGTTACAAGATTATTGTAAAAGAGGTACTAACAACCGCACATAAAATTCTGAGAAATGAATTGCAATGCGACTTTTTTTTTTTTAAACTTACTAGTTTCTCTCAGTCTCATGGTCGAAGGGCTTCTCTACATGGCCCCATAGTGCTGCGCTACCACTCCCCTGTGTGGATGCTGCTGATGCAAACTGGAGAGTATTGCATTAACAAAGTCCTCTTTCAAATGCAGGTGATATTTTGGAAAATATTCCACAGCGTGCCGCTCACTACCACAAGATGTCTGACTGAAACATCATGGGAAATTCTGCAATAACTGTAAGTCACCATGGGATTTGCTGACATAATTTCTCTTATCTTCATTAATGCCTAAGAAGACAGTCTATGAAAAGATAGGCATACCAACATTTATGCAGTGTGGAAGTCCAGATAAGGAAAAAGGGGTTGGAATCTTCATGCATATAAAGAGAGTTATCAATGAGTGTAATACAGAATAAAAAGTATGAAAACGAAAGGAAGAATTCATAAGGAAACTCTCCACAAATGACCACTTGTTGAGCGATACTGGCATCTCCAAGGGGACTATAGAGATGGATGTATGAAATCACTGATGCTTGTGTGACAAGGCACCTCCTTTGTCTCACCAGACTTAGCACTTCCCCCTCTGGTGATGGCAGGCATGGGGTAAATCAGCCGCACTCTGGGGAGTGTATGCCTTCCCCCTTCTGTGCTCCTTTGGCTGTGTTTTCAGGGTAGGCCCCAGGGTCGGCCTGAGGGGTGATCCTTCACCAGACAAAAAGGAAATTGTCTCAAAACATAAGGGGATACCTTTCCCTGCCTCCTCACTGAGGCAGAGTGTCCTCTGGTTGCTTACCCTGTGCTGTCAGTCCCTCCCCTAGGAGGCACTCAGGTTCTCAGCCTAGAAAAGCTCGTTATCCTGCTGCCACTAGCCTGGCAGTAGCTTGAGTCTCTCTTTCCCTCTTTGCTCTCCCCAGAGGAGGTGTTTATAAAAGCCTCAGGCCGCCCTTAATTGCATTCAGGTGTCCCTAACTGACCTGAGAGAACCTCTTCTCAGTTTGTAGGAAAAAGGGCCTTTAACATTTTAGGGCTAACTTATCAGCCTTCCAGGACCCTTTTGCAGCTGTCCAGCCTGATTTTGTTAGGCTAGATATCTTATAGGCTGTCTCTCGCTATGTATGTTTCAATAGCTGCAGCTCTGTTCATTGGCTTAATGAAATTGGTAATAAAAGGAACGATTGATATCCCGTCAATGTTACTGTAGTCACTGCTATTGCTCTTTGTGCGCTCCTAGAGCCTCCAAACAATGCTATTTCTAAGGGCATGACTACACTTACCATTTAAAGAAAAAGTCTATTTTTGCGCAAAAACAGAGGGAGCGTCTACACTTGCCAATGAATTTTTGCAGTGAAACTCGAAAGTTTCACTGCAAAAACAACACAACCTCCATGAGAGGCGAACAGCTCTTACCGGGGATGTTTCTGTGGTGATATACAAGTGAAGACACGTTCTTCCTGTTTACTGAGCTTTTAGCCTCCAGAGCATATCCCACAGTGCCTAGAAGACCACTTTGGCCAGCAGCTCTGTTGCTCTGACACCAGGTAAACAGACATCCACCCCTCCCGCTGTAAAGCCCAGGGAATTTTGAAACTCCCCTTTTTGTTTTCTTGGCAAGTGCTCACTTATCTGGCCAGGTGACAATGCCTACTCCACAGAGCAAACAATCCCCTGCTTGGAGCAATTCTGAGCTACTGGAGCTGATCAGTGTTTGGGGAGAGGAGGCTGTGAAGGGACCTGGATGCTCCACGATCACCTCCCCCTTCCCACAAGACCTATTGTCAAAATGGAGAGAGCTGTACTGTGGGATAGCTGCTCTCAGCTGCGATGCAAGTGTTGCAAATGTGAACATGATCTGACACTTGTGGAAGCGAGTACGCAAGCCAGAGCTTTTCTTTCACTGGTTCGCTATCACTGGTGGAACTGACAGTGCAAAAAACTCTGCCAGGGTAGACATAGCCTAATAGCTGTTCTGGCCTTCCTAATTCTGATACTGTAGCCCAGAGGTAGGCAACCTATGGCATGCGTGCCAAAGGCAGCACACAAGCTGGTTTTCAGTGGCACTCATACTGCCCGGGTCCTGGCCATCAGTCTGGAGGGCTCTGCATTTTAATTTAATTTTAAATGAAGTTTCTTAAACATTTAAAAAACCTTATTTACTTTACATAAAATAGTTTAGTTATATATTATAGACTTACAGAAACAGACCTTCTAAAAACGTTAACATATTACTGGCACGTGAAACCTTAAAATTAGAGTGAATAAATGAAGACTCAACACACCACTTCTGAAAGGTTGCCAACCCCTGCTGTAGCCTTTTGGGAGTCAAACCTTCAGCATAGGTTACTATGGTTTAATGTCATCGGTAATATCAACCCATCAATATTATGAAGGCTACTTTGCCACGGGGCACACCTAACATGACACTTAAAAAAAAAAGAGGTAGCTGACACCAGCAAGAGCAGGTCCAGCAATGCCAACTGAAACATTTGGAATCAATACTGTTTCTACTGTCTTCAATTTAGTTGTTCCATAAAGAGGCAGTTACAATAGAACAGCATTTTGCACTTCATTTTCAAATACCACATTAGACTTTGCATATCTTATTGGTTAGCATCCACAGTGGTCTGCTGAGAACTAAATACTACCAACAGCTCCTTAGTGACATTAGTATCTTAAATCTAACCTGAGTAAGGGCACGTCTTCACTAGCAACATTAAAGCACGCGGCTTGTGCAGTCGTGGCACAGCTCAAAATGGAGCTCTAAAAACAAACACACACACACCCACCTCCACAAGGGGCACAGCTCCCAGTGCTGGTACACTGTCTATACTGGCACGTTATAGCACTGAAACTTGCAGCGCTCAGGGGCGTATTTTTTCACACCCATGAGTGAGACAGTTGCAGCGCTGTGAAGAGCCAGCGTAGACAAGCCCAATGTAGATGTAGCTTACTTGACAAAATAGAAAGCTAGTGTTTAAGAGCTCTACATTGACTTTTAGATTAGACACCTATATTTCATTTTCAATTGCTTCAGCTGAATGTTGTTAGCACTAAATTTGGCTTTAAAGTGTTAGAATTTAAATGGTCAAAATTAGGTTTTAAAATTCACACTCCATTGCTGACAAGGCAAGTTCACACTTTTCGGTCCTTAACTGTTTCTATACAGCACAAACTGGACAGCATTGCTAAGACTTCAATTTCTCCAAATATTTTTTCAAGTCAACAGACTAGTTTTGTTCGGACCTCTCTCAACCTGTAAACTTCAGAATCCATAGATCACAAAATAATTTGCTTATTTGTGTGTGTTTTCCAGGACTGGATTTCTATTGTTCCTAGCCAGGAGTCTAACAAAGACAGCAGAAGTTCATGCTTTCACATGTTTGCAAATCAGTATTAAAAACCTCTTTATATAGTACTTTTGTATATTCAACCTTTTACTGGCTCCTATTTGAGTTCCAGGATTGTCCCCCCATTCTTCACTGTCATACTATTGACTTTTGTATTGTGCACTGTGAGGAATTGTAGTTACTTGTTGCAACTTCTCTATTTCCACAGTTTTGTCAACAAAAGTCAGGTTTCATCAACAAAAGAGTGGACACGTACACAGGGTCCTTCATACCAGGAGGGGATTCATGGCCCTGCACACTTTGCATCATCACAACCCCCACAGTGAACTTCTCAATTCCAAACTGATTGGCAGTTGATTGACTGATAGCAGTCTGGAATTGCCAGATTCCACACAGCTATCGCCACATGCTTTTCCACCATTAGGGCAGCTCTCTTTTTGGTGTCCTTGCATCACAGGTTGTGGGGCATGCTCCACACAGAGTTCAAAGAAGGTGACTTTGTGCATACAAAAGTTCTGCAGCCACTGCTTGTCAACCCATGACGGCATCACAAGCCGACCCCACTCAATGCTTTTTCCCAAGCCCAGTAGCAACCATATGCAGCTGCTCCATGAATGCCAACATCAATCTTGAATTGTTTCTTTCCACGGTACACAGCAGGGCACACACTATGGTTTCCTGTTCAGATTCGCAGCTCATTAAATACTGCAGCTTCAGATGCATTATGTTCATACCACTTATCACAAGACTGGAAAGCCTTGAAGGATCCATGCTTTCAGGGAGAGATGATGGGCGCAAAGTTTACAGGGGCAGTTGAAATATCAGGTGAAACACAGTTGGAAGCCTTTGGAATTGGACAGGAGAAAACTGCATCATACAGCAGTAATTCTGCCCCCATGATGCACTGCAATCCATTCTCATAACTCCTAGCAGGAGAAGGTGGCAATTTGCACAGTGGGATAGCTACCCACAGCATACTACTCTTTGTTGGTGCTAGAGCACCAACTGTGGACGTGCTCCGCCAGCAGGAGAGTTGTGTGAAAATGTACAAGCGATGTATTACAGCAGTTTATGATCATCAACATAACTTAAAATCGACTTAACTCTGTAGTGCAGACATGACCGATGTACAATAAAACAAAGTTCTGTAGACCATAGTGTATGGATATAAAATGAAAGCCATATTTATATGCTTGAAATTACTAGTTAAGTCAGATAAGAGTTAAATAGGGATAGTGTAAAGAAAAGCATTAAACTCTGATCAGTGTTATCATCACCACCTTAAAAGCAGTAAAAAAACTCTAACATGACATATATCTTGTTTACTTTTTGCTTTTAAAGTCATGGTGGACAACTAAACTGGACTAGTTAATTTCACATCTTCGTTATCAATTATTTAGACTCAGAGGAAAAGTTAAAGGTTGGATAAGATACGAAATAGAAGGTGCGGACTGGTAAATCAAGGATGTGTGCTCTCCACAATTTTTTTCGTTTGTAGTCTAAATATTTAGAAAGAATAATCTTGTTTTATTTATTTAACCATCTTCAGTATTCCCCTTCATTGAGTCCATCTGGCTTGTCAGAGTACAGACCACAGACAGGTTTCAGAGCAGTACCCGGGTTAGTTTGTATCAGCAAAAACAACGAAGAGTCCTTGTAGCACCTTAGAGAATAACAAATTTATTTGGGCATAAGCTTTCGTGAGCTAAAACCCACTTCATCAGATGTATGGAGTGGAAAATACAAAGGCAGGTAAAAATACACAGCACATGAAAAGATGGGAGTTGTCTTACCAAGTGGGGGGGTCAGAGGTCCATCACTTCCATACAAATGGAAATGCATCTCTGACCATTACTAGTATCACAATGCTATCATTTAAAATAAAAAAGGGGGGGGAGGGGGCTGGCTTGCCACAGAAAATGCTTTTTACATCAGAAAAAATAAAGCCAAGTTCACAAAAAATACCCGTGGTTTACTTCCCAGAAGACATCAACATTCCTTGGGAGGGAATTAGACATGCACATGCACACACTCACATACATACACACACACACACACACACACACAAAGTATCAAAATGTCCATAGTAAAGACCAAGGCATTTTATTGACTTTGTAATCACTACAGAACCTAGTGAAAATAACTAGTAGTCACAAACTTAAGTAATGTAAATTATTAAATATAAACCCGTTCTGCTAACCACGCTGGGGGGTAGGTTTGTTCACTAGAGAGATTCAATTTCCACAACTAGCCAATGATCTTTGCTAAATGTTTTGGGTATTACTCTCTCATTATCACAAGTAACAAGATGCAGACAACATAAACAAACCAACCAACAAACAAACATCTCTTTTGCTTCTGAACTGATTTGCCACTTGAAAAGTTTTATAAATGCCAAACTAATCTTAATTGTCCTTACTTTACATAAAAAGATTAAAACACAAATTTGCAATCTTGAGTATATAATATTGCTTGTTTTCAAAATTAGATAAATATTTCTTCTTTCTATGCAACTCCAAAATTGGTAGCCAGACACTAGTAGCACTGATTTTAATAGAAGTATTTCATCTTCTCACACATCTATCGGCACTTTAGCACAATAGCACTGTGGAAGAGTGACATCAAAATGGTAATGGAAGTATGCAAACAACATACAGGTGGAAAAAAACTTCAGTCTTTATAAAGTGCTTAAAGAAATATCTGAAAAATACACAGTGGATTATTTTTGCAGCACTTATGACATTTGAAAAAGTCAAATCCAAGCAGTGATCTGAGTTGCTCCTTTGCAGTACAGTAGAACCTCAGAGTTACAAACTAACCAGTCAACCACACACCTCATTTGGAACCCAAGTATGCAATCATGCAGCAGCAGATGTAAAAAAAGGCAAATACAGTACTGTGTTAAACGTAAAGTACTAAAAAAAGGAAAGCAGGATTTTTCTTCCACATAATAAAGTTTCAAAGTGCTATTAAGTAAATGTTCTTTTGAAAGAACCATAACATTTTGTTCAGAGATACAAACATTTCAGAGTTACGGACAACCTCGATTCCCAAGGCAACTCTGAGGTTCTACTGTACTACATTGTCTAGACAATAGCAGCAAATGACTTATTTTACTACCAATTGATAATTGTGTGTTATAAGTCTACAAAAACAGCTTTGTTGGTTATTGTAAAGTATGTATAAGACAGTAAGCTTTCCTGGGTAGATGGACACTCACTTTTCAGTGTTCCGATAGCTTTACAAGAAAACTAATGTTTGCAGTGTTGTTGTAGCCATGCTAGTTCCAGGATAGGAGAGAGCCGAAGTGGGTGTGGTAATACCTTTTATTATCTTTTAGGGCTCGTCCAGACTAGGGGAGGAAAATCGATCTTAGATACGCAACTTCAGCTACGTGAATAACGTAGCTGAAGTTGAATATCTAAGATCGAATTACTCACCCGTCCAGACGGCGCGGGATCGATGTCCGCGGCTCTCCGTGTCGATTCTGGAACTCCGTTGGGGTTGATAGAGTTCTGGAATCGATATAAGCGCGCTCGGGGATCGACATATCGCATCTAGATTAGACGCGATATATCGATCCCCGAGCAATCGATTTTAACCCGCCGATACGGCGGGGTAGTCTGGACGTGGGCTCAGTGAAAGAGACAAGCTTTTGAGCTCTACAGAACAGACCTAAAGAAAAGCTTCACAGAGCTCAAAAGCTTCTCTTTTTCACCAAGAGAAGCTGGTCCAATAAAAGTATTACTTCATTTACCTTTTCTCTCCCAAAAAAAAAAAAAAAGTCAGAATACTTACAACATGGTTTAGCCTTTTGCTGGCTGGAGCCAAAGTTATACTGCAAGTTGGTTACTAAACCATGTTATACACCCAGTCTTAAATTTATGAAGAGATAGCACACATACTTCATGGGGGGGAAAAAGTAGTGTTTAACATTTCTATAACACATGTAAAACCTACTCTCAAAAGCAAAGCCAAACAAGCCACTATGTGGAGACAGACTTGTGCACACAGTTCAGTTAGGACAGGGTTTCAAGATATAATAAAACAGCAATGCATATTGATTCACAGAAACTCTTTTAAAATCTTGTGAGCAACTGCTGAAAGCTTTTGACCAATACAGTTCTGCTCACAGCACAATTACTTCTGCAACACAAAGATCATTTATCCTTCACTGTAATCAAACTGAGACCAGAAGCACTTCAGTGCTAGTTAGGGGTGCTAGAACAATGTGTCTAGTGGGGGTGCAAAGAGCCACTGAATCGAACTATAAACTCTGTATATGATGGAAACCACTTCAGCACCCCGAGCCCATTAGTTCCAGCACCTGTGGTTCTATAAAGTTCTACATAGTTCTATAAAGTTGAAAGTTCTATATAGTTCTATAAAGTTGAAAGGCTATTTCAATTACATCTCTATTAAGTAATGCACTTAAGCACATGGCTAACTTTAAGGATGCAAACAGCCCCACTGAAATCAAAGGGCCATTCATATACTTTAAAGGGCTTTAAAGAAATGAAGTTAACATTTGACTAAACCACTGCATATTTACATACAGGGTTAATGCAGTATCTTCAATACACATTTCACAATCCTCTGAAAGATATAATTTATTTTAGATTCCAAGCACCTTAAAGCCAAGGTCTGTAGGAACTAGGTCTGTCATACTGATTAATACAGTTCTACCACTAGTGAGATTTTAAGGCAGTTGCATTAGCTCAACATAACCTGGCAGCTGAATAGCATCATGTTATGAAAGAGTCACTGGTCTATACTCCTTAACCGGAGACAGGGTGACATCTGATATACTGCACATGGGGGTGGGTGGAAGGGAGAGCCACCTTTGAATGATAATTGAACTCAGAGACTGTAATTTTAGACAGCTCTTCAGAAACTATGGGACTGATCAGTATGTGTATATACACATGATAAAGGTCACCAGTTCACTTCACAGTACAAGTCCATTTAAAAGAGGAAGGTCTTTAAGAAAACATTCATTTTACAAAAAAAGAATTCACACTACTGCATGTTAAGCTGTAGATTTTAAATCTAGTTACTGTAGCTATTACCCGTCTGTGACTCTAGCATACTACTACTTCAGGTCCACCCTGAGTGTTGAGGGTCTTAATTAATTTTATCCTCCTTAGCATTAGGGACTGATCTAAACTGAGCTTAAAAATGTAGCAAATATTAAGACTGGATCATAACGTTAATCTATTATTGCAAGATTATGCAAGTTACTGCCATATTACTGTAGTTCCTCTTTCCCCACAATTAAATGTGTAGTATGGAGGGAAAAAAGGGTTTAGCTCCAAATCAAACTTTAAAACGGTGAGTCCTGCCAACATTATATACCAAGATGGATGTTAGAACTGCCACAAATATATGCATCTACTTCTTGTCCTTCATCAATTTAATATTGCTCCACATTTGCTCCACATTACAGCAGTTTGATAGTCCATCACTTTAAAGTCAACATACTCTCAAATGATTTTCCTGGAAATGCTTATCATAGCAGGCCAATGACAGATATATCCCTCCACATATCCCAATTTGAAACTTCCATTTCAACCCAGATGCCCCCAGGCCTCCCATATTAGTGCAACATATTATTAAACACTGCAAAGATTTAGAGCAATTTCAGACTAAACACCACTTTACTTTGCCAGCTAGTGTCCAAGAGAAGTAGAGCACCAGGATGTAGAGAGGCATGTAGTTTGCTTTCATATTAGATAGGCTTTTAATTTTGTTTCAACCAAACCCTGTTAAATCATAGGTGGGAGTGTAATAGACAAGATACTTCAGGGCAGTGTACTTGTCTGTTAACCATCCAGCACACTCATGGTGCCACATAAATAATAAGGGCCCATAATATTGGTATATTTTTTGCAACATACAGATAATTGGCATCTGATTAAAAGACAACACTTAAATAGTTAAAGTTGTGGGGGGAGAGTTCCCAGTGGGAGGGATGTCAAACACCAAATGAACTGGCTATGGACTGGGGGGGGGGGAGCGGGGGGAAAGGTGGTAAAATAGCGTCGTTCCCACCCAGAACAGGAGGAAAAGGGAGGGGAGGGAATGGGGAAACTAAGCCACCCCAAGCCCACACCATCGGGGAAGGCAATGAAACTAAGCCATCCCAAGTCTAGGCAGAGGCAATAAGTCAACGCACGCCTCAAACAGCAGCCCGTTGCCCTAGTGGCCGCGCGGGGAGGGTGGGGGCGAGCCACAGCAGCATCAACGCCTATGCACTACCTGAGAACTGGCATGGTTCCCTCCGCGCCCTCCTGGAAGGAGGATTCCCCACTCGCAGCAGCGGCCGCACACAAACACCCCTGCAGCAACAACGCAGCCGCCACTCAGCTCCCTCTATCTTCACTGAGCAGCCCTATGCAGCTTGGCCACTCACCCTGCCGGCAGCCCCGCCCACACACACACGCACCCGCAGCGATTGGTTGACACCGAGCCGGGGCGTCACCCCTACGAGAAGAAGAGACTGAGGCGAGGGGGAGCAGTACTCGTGCATCGGCCGGGAGCAAGTTGAGGGCTCGCGCCGTGCCCCCGAGGCGCACGAGACCAGGCAGTTACCGGACGTGATCCGCCATCTTTACTGTGGGCAGACACACCCTCACGTAAACTGCCACCCACCTTTAAAACCCACACCCAATGCACCACGTTAAAGGGGTTATTTTACAGCGATCTTTCTGCCCATATTAAAAATGGCCACGAAGTGTACGGGGCGGTGGGAAGGGACCCTCCTCTATATGACCCTCACAATTACTGTGCCTCCCTACACTCCCAGAGCCAGATCATGTTCCCTCAGGAGGGTGCCTGTGCGCATCTTTGAGGTCCTGCCCTTACTTCCAAAAGCTATTTATGCCCCACACTAGTGCCAAGCCTGCGTGTTCCAGAATCATCAGGCGGGTCCATCCCACAACTCATCAGAGTGGCCTTAAAATAACCGGATGGTTTCCCCCCCCCCAATACAGACTGGGTTATTTTAACTTAGTTGCTGGTTTTGAGCCGTTAAGATGCACTTAGGTCAGCGTCCAGCTTTCCTCTGCAACAGTGACCACAAGAGACATTCAACAACAAGCAGGTAATCAAGAAGTGAAACATTCATGCAATTTCAGGATTAGGGGCTCTAAGAAACTACACCAAATATTGTAGGAGTTGGCAAGACTGATTTCCCTCTTCCCACCGCCCCCCCCAGAGCTGTCCTTTGGGTACGGTGAACCTGTGAGACCACCACGGGCCCCATGCTTTGGGGGATCCTGCACTTCGATAAAATTGTGAGGAGGCGGACAGGGAGGTGAGGCAGGAGGGCAAGTGGGGTGAGCAGGCACGTAGGGAGGCAAGCAGCAGGAAGAAGGGTGGACAGCGAGAAGTTCATATTTCTTATTCTAATCATAAATATTATAACATTTATCTGCCAATAATTCTGTACTAGAGAACTACAAGATGTTGTGTTCTAACTTTCCATTGCAATTCTTCCAGAACTGCTTTTCTGACAACAATTTTATGGATCACATGTTGTACTAATAAAAGGAAATCTGTTCAACCACTTGAGTTTTCATCAAATTGCAGACAGCAGTCTACACTAATTTTATCATTCTGCTCTTCCCTTTGGAAGTCAAAGGGCCAAACCCTTGAGCCCACTTTGTACCTCTGACTATGCAAGGCAGCCAGAATGAAAGCCACTGGGGGGATTTCCCTTGTGTAAACGGAATTCTGAGGTGGCTTATAGCCACCTTAGTAGGGTTACCAGATAGCAACTGAAAAAAACAAGAAAGGGGGTAGGGGTAATAGGTGCCTATATAAGAAAAAGTCCCAAAAGCAGGACAGTCCCTTTAAAAACAGGATATCTGGTCATCCTACACCTTAGTAGCTCTAGGACCACCACCTCCAGGCATAGGACCCCATTAAAGTCTCCAGTCCCATCTAAAATAGCTGACAGGTGGTTTCATTCACATTTATAAAGTTAGTCTATTACCTATTCATAGTTACCTTCTCTATCATATAAACTGTGGATTACTTCAAATGGAATTTTTTTCTGTTTAGAATTGCAACAATTCTGTGTTTTCCTTCTTAGAAAAGGCAAAATACATATCTCTAATTCCATCTTTTTTAGTTTTGCTGGCTCTTTATAAAGACATGAGTTGCTTATACACATCTTAGGTACAACTTCTGAAAATTAGTTCAGTACCTCTCTCTTATCTGGGTTATTCAATCTATTACAAACCAAGAAACACTTTATGTGGATTGTTATTCAGGAATAATAGGAGAGTGACAAACCAAAGTGTGCTTTATTTCTTTAATTATCTGATAGCAGTTCAGATACCACAGTGAGGTGAGTGAGATTTTATCAAGCTGAGTGATTGCCAATGGAGAGAGGAATAGAGAAAAAGAACAGGGAAAGAATGGGGGGGGGAAGTGCACCCTTTACATATTTCTTAGGTACACTCAACAAAGGGGAAAGGAATGGAGAGAAGATCGCCTGCCTTTCTTCCAAGAATAAACGGAATAGTCATCTCTCTCAACTAGAATTGTGTGAACAATAGTTCTTTTGGTTTTTGTTTTTTTGGTTCGCTGGCACTTAAAAAAAATAGTTTTGGGTTAAAGGAAACATTGTTTGATGAAAAATGAAAAAGGTTTGATTTGACTGAGCCTTTTTAAAATAAAAACAAAGGAAATTAGTATTGAAACAGAGATATTTAAAAAATGTGAAAGGCTTGCCAAATCTGTATTTTTTTTGCTGAAAAAAATTTCACCTAGCTCTATTCTCAACTTTCATAGTTTGTCTCTTTATCTAGGATTAAAAAAAATAAATAAAAATGCAAACTTTGACCTTACTGAAAAATAACCCATAACACTTATAAAGGATACTGTGGTGATGAGGGTCAAGTAAGTATCAGTTTCCAAAGTCCTGACCCGATAAAGACACACACACACAACTTTACACACACAGTGTGTACTCAGAGGGGCTATTCAAAGTTAATCAAGTGCACCACTTTCACAGAAAAGGGACCTTCAGAATGAATTTTCTTCATATAATCAGCCTGCTACTTGGTTGCATGCAGGCATAGGAGGAAAATATATTTTTGAAACATACCTAACCTGCATATCCTTGTATCAACATTTGTAAAGATATGAATTACTCTGTATCAAAGTATCTAATTTATGATTTTCATAAAAAATAATAATATGCAGGTGAGTTTTGAGGGGGATGCCTTGTAATATTCATATACCCCTAGTGAGGTTAATACTAATCTATTTCAACAGGATACTGTTTTCCTACACTTCTGTTAGAAACATCAGTTAACCACCTTTTTGTTAGCAATACATTCCCCAGTCCTAGAATTGGATCCACATGGCAGACTCTTATGTGTGTGCAGAGCAGGATCCTGGTGGGGAAGGCTCCAAGGACAGTTGAAGACACAATAACTCCTCACTTAAAGTCATCCCCCTTAACGTTGTTTCGTTGCTGATCAATGTAGGGAACATGCTCATTTAAAGTTGTGCAATGCTCCCTTTTAAAGTTGTTTGGCAGCTGCCTGCTTTGTCCACTGCTTGCAGGAAGAGCAGCCCGTTGCAGCTAGCTTGTGGGGGGTTTGGAACCAGGGTGGACCAGCAGCTCCCCCATCAGCTCCCCACTCCTTTAAGTTCCCTGTGCAGCAGCAGGCTAGCAATTGCAGCTATCCCTCCCCACCACTGCAATGTGTTGCTCCTGCCCTCTGCCTTGGAGCTGCTCCCCGAGACCCCCGCTTGCTGTGTGGAGCGGGGGAGGAAAAGGGGGGCTAATGTCAAGGTGTTCCCCCTCCCTCTGCACCCCATTTACCCCATCTTCCATAGAGCAGGGGGGACACATAATCAGGACAGAGGGAGCTTGCTGGCAGCAGCTGCAGTCTCAGCAAGCAAGCAGTGTACTTAAAGGGGAAATGCACATCTCTCACACAGTGTGTGTGTGTGTCTCTGTCTGCGATGCTGTCTTCCCTCCCTCCATTCCTGCTGCCTTATAGAGTGTGAGAGATAACCCGTGAGGGCCCAGTCAATTGCTAGTTCATCATTTAGCTGTAAGGCATTCCCTAGGAAATATTCCACCCTCTGACTCATCCACCTCAACCAAATTTCTCAATCATCATCACTATGTACCACTATTAAATAATTTGTTTAAAACAAATACAGTGTGTGTGTGGTGAAAAAAATTCCCTGGAACCTAACCCCCTCATTTACATTAATTCTTATGGGGAATTGGATTCACTTAACATCATTTCACTTAAAGCCACATTTTTCAGGAACATAACTACAATGTTAAGTGAGGAGTTACTGTACCTGTGAACCATCTCTGTATAAGTGGACAAAACCCCCATGTAGCAGTGCCTCCTCCTGGCCCCTCCACAAATGCAGTCAAAGACCAACTGAAGTGCAGCACCCATATCCTTTTATTGTTTGTGTCCGTTTCCACCACCTATTATTTACAGAGACCAACACTCTGGGAGACTACTAACTTCCCAGCCAACAAGGATCTAGAGCCCACACTCCTCCTTTTCCTATCTCCTCCTGCTTCCTAGCCAGCTTTATAGGGCAGGCTGACTACCCAGGCCTGCAGGTGGACCCACGCTGGTAATTAGGGCCCCTCAGCCAGCCCAACTACTAACTTTCTTCCCCTGGAACAGGGCTAACAAGGGCCTGGCTTGTTTCTCCTAGCCAGGACTCTGTTACACCCCACAAACATGGCTTATTTCCTCCTCACTCCCCAATAACTCAAATTCAATATCACAACCCTGAATCACAAGCTATAGCTCTCTGTAATACAGTTATGCACACTCTATACGCAAATAATAAAAGAGTAAACCAAAATTAAGCCCTAGAGCCAACAGCTTCTTTTACACTTGCTACTTCTCCACATTGACTCTCCAACAACTTCCACACAAAAGAGGAAGCAGGGGGAAATCCACCCCCCCTTTCTTTCTAGTTACTTTACAAGTTTATTTGTAGGTAAGATCAGCTGACCTGACTAGATGAGTAATGCAACCCAGCTGCCTTCCTTCTGCCCCAGACCAGTTAGATAGAAAGGAACTCACAAAAGACCTGGGAAGAATCCAACTGAATTTCAGAATTTATTATTAAAACTGCATATTTGCTGGGAACAGTGGACCCAGAGAAACAGTGTAGACAATGAGGGGAAATGTGGATGGTTATAGCTCAAGAGAGTTCTTTTCGGTGACCCCCAAAGTGCTTGTACATCCCTTCACACACAGCATGAAATAAATATATTATTTAAATAAACAATAAAATAAATAAGTCTCTGTTCCAATCTGATAATGGACAAGAATAAAAATTGCACTGGATATTTTTTGTTCTGACAACTCCAGCATGATTACTTCAAGTTTTGAGCAATGATATGTGGGGCCCTAACTACTAATTATAGAATTAAGTAACTGCATAATGTGAAACAGAACCTTCATCATTATAATGCTTGCATTTTTCAGTTGGCCAGTCAACTAACTCCTTCGGAGGATATGTATATTTATGTCCAAACAGCAGACAGAGGAAAGTTTGTTGCTCATATTCCCTCATAGAATGAAACCATAGCACCTTTGTGCTCTGCTCATCTTTCTAAAAAGAGTGTTGTATAATATTACTCCCTAAATTTCCATCTGTCAACAATATACTTATTGGTTTTATCTGTCTTTCAGGACCCAATACTGCAAGCTAATACATTCAGTCACGCCTCTGCACAGAGCCATGCTGAAGTCAGTGCCCATGAGGCCAGTGAGAATAGTCATATGAGCGAAGTTATGCACCTGCTTACCTGTTTGCATAATTGGGCCCTCCAAGGGGATCTGGGAAGGAAAAAGATGCACAGATCTGAGGGGTTAAAAGCAAAAGACAGAAATAAAAGAGGGTAGGAGGAAATGAAAAAAAGCAAGAGAAGTGAAACAAAATGAATTGCTCACTTCTAGATAGAAAATTTATTGGAGTTTATTTAAGAAACCAATTTAGTTTACAGTCTAGTTTATTTGGATTGGTAGCTGAAAGAAGACACAATAAAACCTCTCCCCTAAAATTGTGCAATCTTCCTTTACTTCAAAGAAGTCTGGAAAGGGAATAATTTTAAAATGCATGAAATACAAGTAACTTAGCAAAGAAGCTAACTGTAAAGTAACATTAATAAAAAACTTTGCATTTTTTGTACATGTCAAATAGACTAGGGCCCAAATTCAACTTTAATTATGAGCAACAACTTTTCCTAAAAACCATTAACAATTGTGTGCTTGATAACTTAGTCTAAGGATATGCCTACACTACTAAATTAGGTCGATTTTACAGAAGTCAATTTTTAGAAATGGATTGTATACAGTCGACTGCGTATGTCCACACTAAGCGCATTAAGTCGGTTGAGTGCATCCTCATTACTGTGGCTAGCATCAATTTACAGAGCGGTGCATGGTGAGTAGCTATCCCACAGTCTCCGTCGCCCATTGGAATTGTGGGTTAAGCTCCCAGTGCCTGATGGGGCAAAAAACATTGTCGTGGGTGGTTTTGGGTACATGTCATCAGTCGTTCCTCCCTCCGTGAAAGCAACGTCAGACAATCGTTTTGCGCCTTTTTTCCACATAGACGCCATACAATAGCAAGCATGCAGCCTGCGCAGCTCAACTCACCAACACCACTGCTGTTATGTCCTGGATGCTGCTGGCAGCAGATGGTGCAATAGGACTGCAAACCATCGTCATCGTCATACATCGCTTCCACTGCAACTCTCCTTTCCTGCTCTTCTTCAGATGCCACACCACAGCAAGCATGCAGCCCGCTCAGCACAGCTCACCAACACCACCGCTGTTGCGTCCGGGTGCTGCTGACAGCAGACGGTGCAGTAGGACTGCAAACCATCGTCAGACACAGTTTCTGCAGCAACTCTGCTCTGCTGCTATTGCCTCGACAGTGAATTTCTCCATGTTTTCTGTCATGGGCTTCCGGGTCCTCGGGAAATGTGCGCGGTGCTAACCGTTATCCTTCACCACTTCCACTGCAACTCTGCTCTCCTGGTACCACAATCCACCTCGCAGATCCTCTCGTCGTTCAGTATAAATATCTATTCTCATGGCATCCATCGTCATCTACTGTTTCTGCTGCAATGCTGCTTTCCTGCTCTCCTTCCGACGCAATACCATGGCACGCATGGAGCGCGCTCAGCTCACCGCTGTTGTGAGCACTGTAACCACCTTGCACATTATCCTGCAGCATGTGCAGAACCAGAACCTGCAAAAGCAGGAAAGGAGACGACGACAGCGCAATCATGATAGTCATGAGGACATGGACACAGATTTCTCTCAAAGCACAGGCCCTGGCAATTTGGACATCATGGTGTAATGGGGCAGGTTCATGCCATGGAATGCCGATTCTGGGTCAGGCAAACAAGCACAGATTAGTGGGACCGCAAAGTGTTGTGGGTCTGGGATGATTCCCGGTGGCTGTGAAACTTTCACATGTGTAAGGGCACTTTCATGGAACTTTGTGACTTGCTTTCCCCTGCCCTGAAGTGCAAGAATACCAAGATGAGAGCAGCCCTCACAGTTGAGAAGCGAGTGGCGATAGCCCGCTGGAAGCTTGCAACGCCAGACAGCTACCAGTCAGTCGGTAATCAATTTGGAGTGAGTAAATCTACTGTGGGGGCTGCTGTGATCCAAGCAGCCAACACAATCACTAAGCTATTGCTATCAAGGGTAGTGTGCAGCTCATAGTGGATGGGTTTGTTGCAATGGGATTCCCTAACTGTGGTCAGGTGATAGACGGAACACATATTCCTATCTTAGGACCAGACCACCTTGGCAGCCAGTACATAAACTGCAAGGGGTACTTTTCCATGGTGCTGCAAGCACTGGTGGATCACAAGGGACGTTTCACTGACATCAATGTGGGATGGCCGAGGAAGGTACATGACGCTCGTGTCTTCAGGAACTCTGGTCTGTTTGAACAGCTGCAGAAAGGGACTTACTTCCCAGACCAGAAAATAACTGCTGGGGACATTGAAATGCATATAGTTATCCTTGGGATCCAGCCTACCCCTTAATGCCATGGCTCATGAAGCCATACACCCTGAACAGTAGTAAAGAGCTGTTCAACTATAGGCTGAACAAGTGCAGAATGGTGGTAGAATGTGCATTTGTATGATTAAAAGCACACTGGCGCAGTTTACTAATTCTGTTAGATCTCAGATAAACCAATATTGCAATTGTTATTGCCGCTTGCTGTGTGCTCCACAATATTTGTGAGAGTAAGGGGGAGAAGTTTATGGCGGGGTGGGAGGCTGAGGCAAATCGCCTGGCTGCTGATTACGCGCAGGGCGATTAGAAGAGTGCAGCAGGGCACACTGCGCATCAGAGAAGCTTTGAAAACCAGTTTCATGACTGGCCAGGCTACGGTGTGACAGTTCTGTTTGTTTCTCCTTGATGAAACCCACCCCCTTGGTTCACTCTACTTCCCTGTAAGCCAACTGCCCTCCCCCCTTTGATCACCTCTTGCAGAGGGAATAAAGTCATTATTGTTTCAGAATCATGCATTCTTTATTAATTCATTACACAAATATGGGGATAACTGCCAAAGTAGCCCAGAAGGGGTGGGTGAAGCAGGAAGCACCGGGTGGGGTGGTGGATGAGGGTAGGAGGGAAGGACAAGGCCACACTGCACTTCAAAACTTATTGAATGCCAGCCTTCTGTTGCTTGGGCAGTCCTCTCGGGTGGAGTGGTTGGGTGGCCAGAGCCCCCCACATTCTTGGGCATCTGGGTGAGGAGGCTATGGAAATTGGGGGAGGAGGGCACGCAGTTACACAGGAGCTGCAGCGGCGGTCTGTGCTCATCTGCATTTTCTGCAGCTCCACCAGATGCCGGAGCATATCAGTTTGATCCCCCAGTAGCCTCAGCACTGCATCCAGTCTCCTCTCATTGTGCTGCCGCCACCTCTCCTCTTGCTCCCACCACCTCTCATCTTGCTTGTCCCTCCTGTCCTTGCATTCATTTTCTGCTTTCCTGGACTCTGACATTGTTTGCCTCCAGGCATTCTGCGGAGCTCTTTCAGTGTGGGAGGACTGCACGAGCTCACAGAACATTTAATCACAAGTGCGGTTTTTTCGCCTTCTTATCTGCGCTAGCCTCTGGGACGGAGATGACAGGGGGAGCATTGAAACTTTTGCAGCTGCGAGAGGAAAAAGGGGAGAGTAGTATTTAAAAAGACACATTTTAGAGAACAATGGGTAGACTCTTTCATGGTGAACCAAGCTGTTAACATTACATAGCACATGTGCTTTTGGTACAAGGTCACATTTTGCCTCTTATATTGAGAACCTGCCAGTTTGGTGTGAGAGATCACACATGCAGGGCCAGGCAACAGAATTTGGCTTGCAGGCAGCCATAGTAAGCCATAGTCTTTCAGCTTCTTCAACCTTCATAACATGTGGTTATAAACAGCAGTACCCTCCTTTCCCATACTATGCACCGATTGGGTTGGCCATTTAAAAGGAGGGGCTGTACTGGCCGCAAATGCATCCCAAATCTTCAGGGCAAATTAATCATTAAACATGCTTGCTTTTAAACCATGCATTATGTTTACAAAGGTACACTCACCAGAGGTGCCTTCTCCAGCTTCATGGTCTGTGGTTGGGAGGGTATTGGCTCCAGGGTGATAAACAGTTCCTGGCTGTTGGGGAAAATGGTTTCTCCGCTTGCATGCTGTGCGCTAACCTCCTCCTCCTCCATCTCCTAATCTTCCTCATCCCCAAAATACTCATCCCTGTTGCGTGAGACTCCCCCCTTTCAGGTGTCCACGGACAGGGGTGAGGTAGTGGGGGGGGGCCACCCTAAAATTGCATGCAGCTCATCATAGAAGCATCATGTCTGGGGCTCTGACTTGGAGTGGCTGTTTGCTTCTTTGGCTTTTTGGTACGCTTGCCTGAGCACCTTAATTTTCACGCGGCTGCTGTAGTCCCCTGTTGTAGCCTCTATCCATCATGCCCTTAAAGATTTTTTTCAAATATTTTGGCATTTCATCTTTTGGAACGGAGTTCTGATAGCACAGATTCGTCTCCCCAAACAGCGATCATATCCAGTACCTCCCGTTCAGTCCATGCTGGAGCTCTTTTGTGATTCTGAGACTGCATGGTCACCTGTGCTGATGAGCTCTGCATGGTCACCCGTGCTGATCAGCTCGCCATGCTGATCAAACAGGAAATGAAATTCAAAAGTTCCTGGGGCTTTTTCCTGTCTACCTGGCCAGTGCATCTGAGTTGAGAGTGCTGTCCAGAGCAGTCACAATGGAGCACTCTGGGATAGCTCCCGGAGGCCAATACCGTCAAATTAAGTCCACACTACCCTAAAGTGGACCCAGCGATGTCAATTTCAGCACTAATTCCCTTGTCAGGGAGGAGTACAGAAATTGATTTAAAGAGCCCTTTAAGTCGACAAAAATTGCTTCTTCATGTGGACAGGTTCAGGGTTAAATCGATCTAACACTGCTAAATTCGATCCACTCGTAGTGCATACCAGGGATAAGGAGAATAAGTTGCCTAATACTAATAGAGAAAGGAGGGTATTGTGCTTTGTATTTTTACTTTAATACCAATGCCAAAATTCAATGCTTACCTATTCTACATGTAGACAAAGCAATTTCTTTAAACTGTCAACTACATCATGACCTCCAATCAATATAAGAGATGCAGAGCATCCACAGAAAAATGATAATATAGCTGACATGACTTTATCACAGGAAAGAATGGCATTCGCTAGGAAGAGCTCCCAAGGAAGTTGTTCATTTGCCTGTTCCATATACACATATATAGAGAGAATTTTTTTTAGAGGAATTTTCAAATTTTATAATCTCAGCAAAACTTTATGCAATGCCATATATTGCAATTTATGCAATGACGTATCTTCTGTATTATCCTCCATCCCCATCCTTTTTGTTTGCCTTTTTTTTTAAGCCACAGCTGTACAATGAACAGAGGTCTTCCTTGAGCTGTCCACAGTGTTGCCCAGGTCCTTTTCCTGAGTTGGTAAAGTTCATTTAGAATCCAATAAGGTGTATGAGTAGTTCAAATTTTTCCTTCCCATGCACTGAGTTTCATTTGACATGCCATCATGTTGCCCATTCACTTAGCTTGGTTAGGTCTTTCTGAAGTTCCTTACAGTCCTCTGTAGACTTGGATAACCTACATAATTTTGTGTCATCTGCATATTTTACCATCTCACTGCTCAGTCCTTTTTCCATGATCAGTGATAAATATATTAAGCTACACTGGTCTGAGAACAGAATCATGTGGCACTGCACCACTAACTTTCTGCCATGATGGCAATGGACCATTTATTTGTTTTCTGTTTCCGAGCCAATTTTTGATCCCTGACAATATTTTGCTTCTGACCCCATGACTACTGTGTTTCTTTTAGTAATCTGATACGGAGGAACTTGGTCAAAGATCAGACCATTTGAGAGCCTAAATAAATAATGCCATCCATTTTGGGGGTATCAGCTAGTTACTGACAAGTTCAAAGCATTCTAAAGTTTAGTGAGGCATGATATTCCTTTGCAGCAACCATTCTGATTAGATCCTAAATACTAGTTAATTACAGTTGTTTGTTTGTTTAGTTTTTTCTATAAACACTCTCTCTCTCTCTCCCCCTCCCCCCAAGACAACTTAAATCATCATCTATCCCAGGCTCTGGGTATCCTGAAATCAATTAAAAGCACAATGTTAAAAAAAACCAAACAACCAACCACCACCCCAAAAACAAAACAAAACCAAACAAGCAGCAGTGCTTTTCTTCTCCCCACCTCCTACAAAGCAATCTTCAGTCAGCAGACCTATTAAAACTCTAATCTTACTGAAATCTGTCACAGGAAGAGAGTCTCTCGAGTAGGTCCCAGATCATTTAAGGCTTTATTATGTCATAAACAATGCCGTTTACACACTGCTGAGAAGTCAATTGGCACCCAGTGGAGATCTCAGGGCAAAAGTGCAATAGCCTTATCACAAAATACTGTTACAGGTTTCAGAGTGGTAGCCATGTTAGTCCTACTGTATTTTCCATTCCATACATCTGATGAAGTGAGTTTTAACCCACGAAAGCTTATGCCCAAATAAATGTGTTAGTCTCTAAGGTGCCACACGTGCTCCTCATTGTTTTTACAAGATATTGTGTGTGCCAAGCAAGCTGCTGTTTTATGTAAATAACTTCAGCTTCTAGTTCAGTTTAAGGTTTAACCACCCCACATATAACATGCAACAGTCAAGTCTATAGGCACCCTTTAATTGTATACAATGGAACAACTATTATGGACTTTATATCTCGTTTTGATACAGCATTAACGATGATCCACATTGTTTCATTACTAGGCTTATTCTGTAGTTAATTCTATTTTTGGAAATTAAGAATAGCAAAAATAATGACTGAGGCCTGGTCTACACTACAGGGTTGGGTTGAATTTAGCCGCGTTAGGTCAATTTAAAAATGAATGTGTCCACACAACCAACCCCATTCCGTTGACCTACAGCGCTCTTAAAATCAACTTCTATACTCCTCCCCGAAGAAGGGAGTAGCACTAAAATCGACCTTGCCAGGTCGAATTTGAGGTAGTGAGGACACAAATCAATGTTATTGACCTCCAGGAGCTATTGTGACTGCTCTGGACAGCACTTTGAACTCCGATGCCCTAGTCAGGAACACAGGGAAAGCCCCAGGAAGTTTGAATTTCATTTCCTGTTTGGTCAGCATGGCAAACTCAGCGGCACAGGCAACCATGCAGTCCCCCAAGAATCATAGACCATAGTATGTTTCTACGCTCCCTATCATCTCCATCCCTGAGGTTATCGCAGATGAGAAGGTGAAAAAAATGCACTCATGATGACATGTTTTCCAAGCTCATGCAGCCCTCCTGCACTGATAGGGCACAGCTTAATGCATGGAAGCATTCAGTGGCAGAAGCCAGGAAAGAATTAAGTGAGTGCAAAGAGCAGAGGCAGGACGCAATGCTGAGGCTAATGGGGGAGCAAGCAGACATGATGGAGCGTCTGTTGGAGCTGCAGGAAAGCCAACAAGAGCACAGACCCCCGCTGCATCCACTGTATAACTGCCTCCCCTCCTCCTCATGTTCCATAGCCTCCTCACCCAGACACCCAAGAACGCGTAGGGGGAGGCACCGGGCACTCAGCCACTCCACTCCAGAGGATGGCTCAAGCAACAGAAGGCTGTCATTCAAACAGTTTGATTTTTAGTGTGGCTACAATAAGCAATGTGGCCCTGTCATTCCCTCCTCTAACACCCTACCCAGGCTACCTTGTCCGTTATCTCATTTTTTTTTAAATTAATAAAGAATGCATGGTTTCAAAACAATAGTTACCTTATTTCGAAGGGGGGAGGGTGGTTGGCTTACAGGGAATTATAATCAACAAAGGGGGCAGGTTTGCATCAAGGAGAAACACACACAACTGTCACACCAAAGCCTGACCAGTCATGAAACTGGTTTTCAAAGCCTCTCTGATGCGCAGCGCACCTTGCTGTGCTCTTTTAATCAACCTGGTGTCTGGCTGCTCAAAATCGGATGCCAGGCGGTTTGCCTCAACCTCCCACACCGCCATAAACATCTCCCCCTTACTCTCACAGATATTATGGAGTGCACAGCAAGCAGCAATAACAGTAGGAATGTTGGTTTCCCTGAGGTTTGACCAACAGCGCCAGCAAGCTTCTAAACGTCGAAGGGAAAATTCTATCACCATTCTGCACTTGCTCAGCCTATAGTTGAACTGCTTCTTACTACTGTCCAGGCTTCTTGAGCCATGAGAGAGAGCCAGGGGTAGTCTGGGGTAGGTGCAACCGCATGGTATTGCCAGCTGGGAGAGCAGCCTGAGGCAGAAGCCTCCAGTTCACATGATATTCCAGGCAGGACTGAATCTCCATGAGATGAAACTTAAAGAAGAGAATGACCTGGAGTCTCTAGCTCTCATTTGGTGCTCTAAGAGGAGGATAGGCATGTCTGTCCAGGCACCTTGATGGATCTAAAAAGGCCCACACATTTCCCATAGTCACTACCCTTGATAACAGAATGTCAATGGTTGCATTGGTTACTTGGATCACAGCAGCCCCCACAGTAGACTTGCCTACAATAGCAGCAGTGATGGTGAGCTGAGTGGGCTCCATGCTTGCCGTGGTATGGCATCTGCACGGGTAACCCAGGAAAAAAGGCACAAAACGATTATCTGCTGTTGCTTTCACAGAGGGAGGGGCGACTGATGACAAGCACCCAAAACCACCCGCGACAGTGTTTTTCCCCCATCAGGCACTAGGAGCTTAACCCAGAATTCCTATGGGTGATGGAGACTGGAGGAACTGTGGGATAGCTACCCACAGTGCACCGCTCCGTAAGTCAATGCTAGCCACAGTAGTGAGGACGCACTCTGCTGACTTAGTGCGTTTAATGGGGACATATGCAATCGACTATAAAATCGATGTCTAAAAGTTGACTTCTATAAAATCAACCTAATTTCGTAGTGTAGACATACCCTGAGAATGACTGACTGAGGAGGGAAAATTTACATTTGATAGACAACAACTAGCCGCAGATGGATGTTAAAGGGGGAGGTGAAGGAGCACCAGATTCCAGGCAAAGCACCATTTGAGGGGAAAAACATGCATTTTGAGCTTCCCGTTTGATAGTGTCCTTTGACCATGCTGGAAGAGGCATCCCATCTTTCCTGCTGACCTCCAGCTAGTAGCTGCTCGGTAAATTTTCAACCCTTCTTCGGTCTGTGTTACATCCTTTGATTGTCAGTCACAATAGATTGCCCTCTCAGTTTTTTTTAATATACTTTATTACTGAAGTATTGGATTACATGTGGTATGTTTCATTTTAAAATATAAGTGTATCTGCTTTTATCTGATTAAGATGCAGTTTGCTGTGTTTAGCTATATGAGCAGAGTGTTGGATTCCCCGTCTCTGTTCATGCTAAGAACTACTTTAAGGAAACAAAGCTCCCTTTCCCTTTGTTTGTAGATGCAGCAGGCAAAAGCAGCCAGATAGCAGGAGGTTTTAAAAAAAATGCCAGGGCAGAAACCAGGAAGTAATGGGGCTTCTGAGACATGAAGCAGGGCAGCATGGGGCACTGAGCAGGGACCCAGAATGCCTTCCACTCACCCTCCACTTCCCACAAGACCTACTGAGAGAGCTGCACTGTAGGATAGCTGCCCTACAGAGCTGCTCTCATCAGCCTTGGAAGAGCTGCTCGTGTAAACACTCTCTGGGCTGGTCTACACTACGGGGGAAAATCGATCTTAGATACGCAACTTCAGCTATGTGAATAACGTAGCTGAAGTCGAAGTACCTACGATCGAATTACTCACCGTCCTCACAGCGTGGGATCGATGTCCGCGGCGCCCCCTGTCGATTCTGCAACTCTGTTCGGGTTGGTGGAGTTACGGAATCGATATAAGCGCGTTCAGGGATTGATATATCGCGTCTAGATGAGATGCGATATATCGATCCCCGAGCAATCGATTGCTACCCGCTGATACGGCGGGTAGTGAAGACGTACCCTCTGATGCCTGAGGAATTGAGTGAATACACAGAGCAGCGCTTTTCTTTCACCAGTTCCCTATCACCAGTGAAACTCACAGCGCAAAAACTCTGTAAGTAAGTGTAGACATACCCTTAGTCTGTTTTCCAAGCCGAAAAGTCCCCGTCTTATTAATCTCTCCTCATATGAAAGCTGTTCCATACCCCTAATAATTTTAGTTGTCCTTTTCTAATCCTTTTCAAACTCCAATGAAACTTTTTTGAGATGAGGCAACCAGAAATGCAAGCAGTAATTCAAGATGTGGGTGTACCACTGATTTATATTAGAGGTGGGCAAACTACGGCCCATGGGCCACATCCAGCCCACGGGACCCTCCTGCCCAGCCCCTGAGGTCCTGGCCCAGGATGCTCACCCCCGGCTCCTCCCCTGCTGTTTCTCCCCACCACCTCCCACAGCCTCAGCTCACTGCACTGCCAACGCAATGCTCTGGGCAGCGGGGGCAACAAGCTCCTGGAGCAGTGCAGCTGCAGAGCCTGGCCTGACCCGGTGCTCTGTACTGCACTGTGCGTGGCTGGCTCCAGCCAGGTGGCGTGGCTGTAGCACCGCCAGCAACCAGTGCTCCAAGCAGCACAGTAAGGGGGTAGGGGGCGGGAGGGGCTGGATAGAGGGCAGGGGAGTTCAGGGTGGTGGTCAGGAAGCGGGGGTGTGGATAGAGGGCAGCATAGTCAGAAGGTAGGGAACAGAGGTTGAATGGGGGCAGGGGTCCCAGGGGGTTGGATGGGGGGGTGGAGGCGGGCAGGGGTTCCGGGGGCAGTCAGGGAGAAGGGGTGGTTGGATGGGGCAGAGGTCCCAGGGGGGCAGTCAGGAATGACAGGAGGGGTTGGATGAGGCAGCACAGGGCAGTTGGGGGGGGAGTTCCGGGGCGGGGTCAGGGGGGTGGATGGGCAGGGATCCCAGGGGGGCCATTAGGGAACGGGGGGGTGGGTTGGATGGGCCAGGAGTCTGGGGGGTCCATCAGGGGGCCCTCCATACAATTTCCAAAACCCGATGTGGCCCTCAGGCCAAAAAGTTTGCGCACTCTTGATTTATATAGTAAAAGTGGAGGAGCTTGTTTGCCAAACTGATCAGCAAACGAATGCTGACAACCTATGTGAAATGGCTGCAAAATACCAAGCCTCTGGACGGCATCGACATGCAGAAAGCCTTAGAAGCCAGGCACTGTCAAAACTAATTTTCCGAAGTACTTAATAAGGCTGTTAAGGATGCTGGAGACACAACACAGTTTATGAGAACATGGCTGTCGCATCATTCTTTCTATTTCAGCAAGAGATACCACACACTACAAACTGGAGGCCAATGTTAAGTGCATGGTCACTTGTTAATCGTGAAGTGGGACACTGATTCCAACCAAGACCGGCAAATGCTCACTATCCTTCTGCAAGCAACTCAACTGACTGGTTAGAAGCATGCAGTGCAACAGTGAAAAACTCAGCAGTTGAAAAAGTGAAGAACTCTCTCACCGCATTCAGAAAATGTGCATACGTGGCTGATGAATGCACCAATGCAAATGGGCATCAAGTATTAAGCCATTGCATATGTTATCTTGATGTCAGTGGTAGCCCAGTAGCTGCATTTCTAGATGTTCAGATTATAGAAGACACATCAGCTGCATCTGTGACAACCCACATCTTCGAAGAGTTATATGCTTATAAATTGAACCCCAAACAGATGGCTGCTTATGCATTTGATGGAGCTACAAGCTTCTCTGGAAAATATAGTGGAGTACAAGCTTTGCTCGGAGAAAAACGTAACCCTAATCTCTCCTATATATGTTGCGGAGGCCATCTACTCCAATTAGCACTAGTACGAGCTGCAAATCTTCAAAAGACATTTAAAAAGCCATAAATTTAATGTCTTCTTTTTTTCAGCAAGAGTCCAAAAGTCTTGGAAAAAACAGAAGATACACTGGGACTGAAGTTCAAATGACTCCAACCTGGAAAACCCGCTGGCTTTCTCATAAGCCTGTTGTCTTAAAATTACTGAAACCATTATTATTGGCTTTGGAAAGTATCCACTGAGATGGGACGGATCTAAGTAGTGAGACTACTTTTACTACTAAGTTCAGAGAAAATTATTGCCATTCTCTCTTTTGTAAGTCTACTGTTGAAACCACTTGGGTCATTAAACAATGCCATCCAGGCACCTGCTACAACAGTAGCAGATCTTTGCCACCATTAGAAGCTATTTCAGAGCTCTATACATTGAAAACATAATGGAAGAAACAATTACTTCAATTGAAAAGTTGACTAATTAAGGCACTTATATTGACTCCTTAAGTGAAGAGGACAAGATGTGTTTGTTAAGACAGCTGAAAAATACACAGATGTGATTCTTACAAATCTGCAACAGCAACTTCTGGATTCTACTTAACCTCTATGTAGCTTTTACAGATGCCTGTCTTATAAAACACCAACAGTTAAGTGGAGTGAGGCACTACCAGCAATGGGGCTGCCAGGTGATCAGGACAGAATAAAGAATTTGAACAGAGTGGAATATCATAAGACGAACAAATGAAGATTTGATTTCAACTTCTTCTTTATCATCACTAGTGGTTCAACCTAATCTTTGTGCTATATTTCCTGGGATAAAAGAAGTAGGAATCCATCTCTTGCTACTCCCAGTCATAACAGCTACTGTTGAGCATTCTTTTTTCTCTTTGAATAGAATTTTCTGTTCTGAAAGGAGTCACCTTCTGCCTGATCAGGAGCATATCATGAAGGACTGGCAGTACCAGACACAAGAGAAGCCAGCAAAGATGAATGCACTGCATTCAAGATGTTCATTAACAGAGCTGTGCAAAATTACAAGAAACCAAGAAGGATGAGATGTAATGCTTCATAGTAGGCTTCAGTAGCCAACTTTAATTTGTGTAATTTTAAAACATGAGTTAAATCTAATAAAATGGTTGTGAAACATTTTTCAGTTTTTACTATCATGCCACCTTCATCCTCACAATCTTACCCCTCGTCAGCAGTGCCGGGTTTACAATGGTGCCACTGGCGCCATGGAGCTGGGCCCATGCTCATAAGGAGCTCCGTCCTGCTCTGCTTGCGCTGTGCCCTGAGACTCCACCAGCCTGCTGGCTTCCCCCCCAGCTTCCTCCCCTGCCCCGCCCCCCACATGCTCCTCTCAGCCAGCTAGCCAGCCGAGGGCTCCTCTCCAATCCCTGACCCCGCCCACTAGCTTCTCTCAGCCTCCTGGCTGGACCCCAGTGCATCTCTGGCTCCAGATAGTCTCTGCTTTCCACCACCTGGGGGGCCCCCACCTGTCTTCCTGGAGCTGAGCCACCTGGGACTGATGCACAAGCCTGGCCAGTCTCAGCCAGGTGGGGGTGGGGGAGAGAAACAGTGTGGGGGCTTGGCTGGGCCTCTCCAGGCAAGTGGGTCCTGAGAGAGCCCCAGCAGGGCAGGCCTTGGCCTGGCTGATCGCCCTACTCCCGAGGGTCCGGAGTGATTCCCTGCCCCAGGACCAGCCCTGGCTGCACTGGCAGCTCCACCTGGCAGACACAGTCACATCTCAGCAGGGCCAGTGCATGGGGCCAGGAGGCAGGATGTAGGGGAGTGGGCCTCTGGAGGACCTGGGGGCAGTGCTGGGCTGTGAGGGGGCAGGGAAGATTTGTGTGTTGGGGCACTAGGAAGTGGAGATTCTGTGTGGGGTGCTGGGCAGTTATGGTGTTGTGCAGGGTGCTGTGCATTTGTTGCAGGGGTGCTGGGCATAGCAGGTCCAGGGGGCTCTTGCCACAGGGAATCAGGGGAGTGTTCTGGTGTTGGGCAGGGGGGCTGTATGGCACAACATGGGCCCAGCCCAGAGAGAAGGAGCATGCTGGCAGCACAGGAGTGGGCAAGCCATTGTGCATCTGGCAACTACCGGTTTATAAATAGTGCCCTTGCACTGGGCTGGGCGGAGCGGGCCACCCCTGCTATGCCATGTCCCATTGCCCCATCTGGCCCCTCACTCCGGGACCGATCCCCCTGCACCATGCTCCATTGCCCCCTGGGGGGGCGGACAAAAGGTTAATCCAGCCCTCCTTATCAGCCATCACCCCTGCTGTAAATTTGAACACCTCCCCCTAATTTCAATTCCTGGGAAAAACATTAACTACTCAAATGCCTCCCCACGCAGCTGTGAGGAAGTTATCTCCAGGCTTAACAGTAGTGCTCTCCTTCCTGGCACCCAGCAGCTGTGTCCTTATCTGTCATTGAATGAACTAGCAAGGACTGGCATTTTCCTCTCCTCTGCAGCTCCTACTGTCCATTTCCTCAAGAGGACACTGTTTCTTTCACTGCTGTCTGCTGGGGGCTGAAATGATAGGAAGAACCTAAGTGCCTAGGTACTTATGCCTAAAGGGTTTCATGGAGGGACATAATCTAGTTCTATATAAAATCCGGCTACACGTGACAGAAGGAAAGTGTAACGATCCTCTTCCCCCTCACGGCACATGACTCTGATTTTCGATTCTCCGCCAAATGCATGGAGTTCAGAGCAAGACCGCAGGCAGCATGTATGATACAACCACGTGTATGAAGAGATATTGCAAACCCACAACTCCGGCGTACCGAAAGATCAACCCGACTGCTTAAAACAAAGTTCTCATTGTCCTTTGTGCTACGATTTTCAACTCACTGACATTTGTCTCCTGGATTGGAATACGTTAGTGTGCAATGGTGATAACATGAAGGACTCGGGGTTTGGCAGAAGGAATACCCCCAGATAGCAACCTAAACAATCCAGCAACGTACCGGTACCTACTCACAGGGGGAGGAAAGGAACTAAATATTATACCAGGAACACATTCACTAGAGAACCCTCCTCCCTGGGACTATTTTAACTAGCCCGGGATTAGTGTCAGAGTACGCCGGTCCTCAGCCACAGGTAACGAGTGTAATCAAAGAATCCTACAGAAACACACAAATCCTATAACAACATATTCAACGGTTACAAGGTAATCTGCGCCTACCGCAGTGTTAAAGTGCCTGGGCTGGATATATTGCATTTTACAGAAAGCAACCCAGGAACTGACAACGTGCGCCGGCTACGGAGAAGCAGGTAACTGTACTACTCACAAGCACATTAAATTGTTCTATTGTATTGTCGCACAGGGGCTTCCCAAGTACCCCCAGCTACACAGTAACACAATTGCCGTTCTGGTCTACTGTGTCTGTACGTCCCTGCTGGGGGTGACTTTCAGGCTGCACTTAGTTGAACAGCACGTGGTTAACCTTTAGCCGGGGCAGAGGGAGATTTACAAAAGAATCCTTGAGTAGCAAACACTCCCTGCTGCCCGCTTTCATGCACATTCTCGGGGTGACGCTGACTTTCATGCTCGCTCTCTCGCTTTGTTACCTAAGTTGGTTTTGTTCCAGCTTGGGCTTCTTGGCTTGTGGCTCCTCCGCTGCCATCTTCATGCTCAGTGTATCTAGCAGGCGCGCAGCCCGGCCTCGTCTCGATCCTCTCGCAGCAGCAGTTCAGCTTCCAACCAGGGCAACAAGCAGCCAGCAGCAGGAGGAGAGGGGGGGAAGCAGAGTGGGCTACATAGCGCCTGATTCAATAATTGGTCAGGAGCGGAGTACCCACTTTTAAAATAACTTGGCAATAGCGGAATAAATCCAGCAGCCTTTATTGCTGGAGAATCATATCGCCTTGGGCATTTGATACAAATCCCCTCGTTCTTTGTAATGCAAATAATGACCTGGTTTAAATTAACTGGCCGCCGCGGTCAGATGCTAATACACACATTGCCAGACTCAAAGCGGCTCCAGCGTGGCATAATTTCTTACAGATTCATAGGCGATTCAAACATACAGTCTTGCACGGATGAAGGCAGTCACATAAACACCTGTGCGTATGGCAGGGCGGAGACATGGGGTGTGTTGGGTCCTCACAGCCATATTTGCCACTGCTTCAGGAGGTGTGGGGTCGCTGTTCTGAGTGTGAGCGGGGGCTCGGGATCTGCAGGTGAATATGTCTTAGTCCCGGAGTTCGGGGGTGGATCGTCTCTGCGGGTTTTTTTAAGTTAAAATGTTATTATGATAGTTGGTGAAGCTGATACTTTTGGAACAGATATTCATAGTTCTTTCTTCTGCATAGATTTGTGTGACCGTGAAAGTCCCAGGCACTCATTCCACTTCTGTATCTCAGAATTTATTACCTTTATCCTGGTTAATGTTTGTAAGTGCATGATGTCTATGAAGTGCTAAGAATTTATGTTAATACCACAATCGTGGCTGTCGTCAAGCCAAATAAGGTGTGCTGAGGTGGGTTTTATGTTCTGTTGGGGGAATTTTTTGTGGGGAGAGAGGTTTCAGAAGAAATCGAAGGTATGTTATCTTTTATGTGTCAATTTCTAGTTCTTCCATTCTTGCTGGGTAATATTTCCTGTCCGGTTAAACTTGTTTTAGTGCAAAAGTCTTAACCCAAAGTCTGACAGAGACCCAGTTGTTTCACTAAGCAACTCCTTTACTTTTAAAAAAACTTAAAATACATTTCAGTCGATGTAACTATTCCTTCCTCGTCTCCATAAATTGTGCTGTAATGAGATCTAATGTCTGGTTATGTTTTAATTTGCTATGTAGCGAGCCTTTGGTTTTCAGATTCGATTTCACTCATATGACCTGTTGTTACTACTACACTGATTTAGCTTAGTATTCTGGAAGCTTTCTGTGCTGTAAGAGAAAATGAGTTGCTACTGTTCTAATGCTTCTCAGATCTTGTACTTCAGTCATTGTATGAAACCTCTTCTCCCAAGAATAGGTTTGTTTCAGAGTTTAATTATGATGTTATCACAATTTTATCATATTCAGGTTCTCGTTTATGATAGCATTTTAAAAACTATGAGAATAGGAGAGTGTGTGTGTGTATACATACACGCATGCTCCAAATTTGGGCTTAATTTTCTTAACAGACTTTACTTAAATTCAGACTCTCTGATGCTAACAACGAGTTTAGAAATAAAAACACTAGACTTGTGTGTGGCAGAAGTACATTTTGGTTTGCACTGTGCTTAAACGCTCATTTGAGAGTTATGTGGAGTGTTGGTTTTGTTTTTATTGTCTGAACTGAGCAAGACGTAAATGTGCATAGAAAAGCAAATTCTTTCAATTTTAATAGTCTGTTTCACACTTCAAGTAAGGACTTTCTTTAAAATAAGTCTTTGTATCTACCACTTTGTATCTACCAGTTCTACATGTTGTTTTGCATGCAGAGTGGCTTTTCCTTCCTCCAATACTTTACACCACTCTGTATGAACATATATTTTCATTATGTATCCTGCACTCAGCCAGCTTCTTCCTCCATAAGCGTTTTAAAAGAGAGAAAAAAAGCCTGCCTCTTGAATTGGCTCTTGGGCTACCCTTGTTGTCTTTATAGAATTCATAGTGTGTTGCATTTAAATGGTTAGTAATGCAAATGAATTATTAACTTAAACGTTCCATTTTTCTCTCCCTGTACACAAATGATTCAGTAAAAAGATTCTCTAAACTGTTAAATTGCTTTATAGTCAACATTTTAAAAGACTTTTAAGGGCTGGCAAGCGATTAATCCCGTGATAAACAAGTTAATTGTGCGATAAACAATAAGAATACTATTTAAATATTTTTGAATGTTTTCTACATTTTAAAATATATTTTCAATTAGAACACAAAATACAAAGTGTACAGAGCAAGATATTTATGTGCCTTATGGGCTAAAGGTTCATATGTCCCTTCATGCTTCAACCACCATTTTAGAGGATGTGTCCATGCTGATGACGGGTTCGATAACACTCCAAAGCAGAGCGCACTGACGCATTTTCATTTTCTTCATCTCAGTCAGATTCTACCAGCAGAAAGCTGATTTTTCTTTTTTGATGGTTTGAATTCTATAGTTTCTGCATTGGAGTGTTGCTCTTTTAAGACTTCTGAAAACATGCTCCACACCTTGTTGGTCTCAGATTTTGGACATCACTTCAGATTCTTAAATGTTGGGTCAAGTGCTATAGCTATCTTTAGAAATCTCACATTGGTACCTTCTTTACTATTTGTTAAATCTGCTGTGAAAGTGCTCTTTAAACATGTGCTGGGTCATCATGCAAGACTCCTATAACATGAAATATATGCATAATGCAGGTAAAACAGTAGGAGACATAATTCTCCTCCAAAGAGTACAGTCAAATTTAAAACTGGTAGATACGAAGTGAAAGACTTGAGATGTAACAGAAAAATAATCTTGTTTACAGTAACAGGCTAAGAACAGTATACAACCTCTTCCATTTACCAAAATAGAACTCAAATGGTTTTGACTCTAACAATCAAGGATTTAAGCTGTAGTATGCTCTATTTTGTAACTGAAAACACTCAGATCTCTGAAAAGTGGCAAAAGCAGATTCCCACCTATCTGTATGTAGATAATTCCACATAGGCATGAAAAATGTTTTTATTTTTAATCCTGTGATCCTAACTCACATTGGGTGACGTCCACTGCTGTCCAGAAGGCTAGCACAAGATCTATGCCCCATCTGAATTCCACACATCTCTCAAAATACAACTCACTTGAGTGGCACTATGGCTTTTTACTCTCCTTTCTGCAAAGCAGTGGACTTCATCCATATAAGAATGCCTCTAAAATCAATAGGTCTGTAAGGAGTATGGTGCTAGTCAACATGAATAAGGGTGACAAAAGCTTGTCAGTTTGATACTGATAGCAATGCTATGAAAAGTGGGAGAAGTTGCTAAAAATCTAATTGCTGTTTAAGCTGTATACTTTAGATGAGCCAGTTTCTTATGAACTAACCACAACACAGCAAAGTTTCAGTTATAAACGCTGCAGGTAAATGTTTAAAAGAAATAAATATCCTAGCTTGACATTGGAGATGGGGAATGTGTTTAAGTATTTACAAAACCTAAACTAATAGTTGGCATGGCCTCTGCAACATCTGGTTTATGTGCTGCAAAAGTTATGGGAAGAATAGTGACTTATCCAGTGGGTTTGTGTGTGTTAAATATCTTGTAATACAGTGCTTAAACTAGGGGCAGCTAAGCATTGATAGGAGCCTGAGGTAGCAGTTTCTTCTCCCTTGGTGTTCACACCTCAGCTGCTAGAAGAGGGCCTCATCCTGCCTGATTGAACTAACCTCGTTATCTCTAGCCTGATTCTTGCTTGCTTATTTATACCTGCCTCTGGAAATTTCCACTACATGCATCCGACGAAGTGGGTATTCACCCACGAAAGCTCACGCTCCAATACGTCTGTTAGTCTATAAGGTGCCGCAGGACTCTTTGCTGCTTTTACAGATCCAGACTAACACCACTACCCCTGTGACGCTAAACTTTTCCTTGTGGCAAGTGTTAATTTTCTGCTTCTGGGAGCATTATTGAGGGATGAACTGAAGATGGAGGAATGGTACATAGAAACAAGACCGTTCCCTGAAAAGTGGGTCTGAAGAGGGTTGAGAGTGCATAGTACCTCTGCAGGAGACACTAGGGACCTTGTAAGTTTGAGCCCAAAATGGAGGTATTGAGAATTGAGCCGAGGGAGGATAATGCTCTGACAGATACTACATCTCCACGCAATATTTTTGAGGACCATATTGTATTAAGTTGACATCACTGTGAGCCAGAGACTGTGTATACAGCTCCAGGAACTAAAAACAAGGAAGGGTGATTGCATCAATTAGATTGTAAACACCTCCACAGACATCCTACCCCTGGCAGAGGCTGCATATACTGGTTCAAATTTGATTCCACAGAGAACAGACAAAGGAAGGGCTATTGGCATAAAGGCTGTATTTAGACAGACCCATGGCTTTCTTTCTGAGCCAGCAAATGGACAGGACTTTCTCTCCAGGGTGGGGCCTCCAGCCTTTGCAAAGGGTTGTAGGGCCCTGTAAGACTGCTGGATAACTCCTGTGTTTAAATCTGTCTCTCATTGCGTTGTCTCAGTAATGCTTTTTTACCTTAAGAGTAAATGTGCTTGCTTAAAAAGATCTGTGTAGTAACTCTTGGCCGTACGTTGTTCATAGCGCTCTCAGAAAAAGCAAAGCGCAGGTGCTGGCCTTTAGGCAGACTGGCGTGCTAGGGAGTGTGACAGGTTCCATCACAGAGATCCCTTTGGGACTGTCACTTGATGTGCTGAAATTACCTCTGAGTCTGTTTTCCCTGCCAGCCTGGGACTTCCAGAACCCTTTCTTGTTGAGCCAGACACACTAGCCTGCTGCAACACAAACCCAGGGTCTGGACCACGTCCCTAAAGCAGCAGGCTTTAAGTGAAAACAGCTCAGCAGGTTCTGTCTCCAACACCCAAATTCCCAGTTCCCAATAGGAACCAAACCTCAAATAAATCTGTTTTTACTCTGTATAAATCTTATATAGGGTAAATTCATAAATTGTCCGCCCTTTATAACACTGATAGAGTAAGTGATTAATGCCATGGGGAACAAACAGCTGTGCATCTTTCTCTAGGCTTTATTAATAAATCCAATTTTTTATACTTAATAACTTGTTTAAGTGGTGTCAAGTACCAACAGACAAAACCAAGTAAGTCACAAAAGCAAAATAAAACAAACTCGCAAGTCTACACCTAATACGTTAAGAAACTGATTACACGTAATAGCTCACCCTTAAAGATATTCCAATAAGCTTCTTTCACAGACTAGATCCCTTCCTAGTCTAGGCCCAATCATTTCCCCTGGTGTACAGTCTTTGATGGATGCAGCAGACATTTCAAGTGTTAAGCAGGAGTTTTCTCATGACTGGCAGCCCCTTTTGTCCTGCTCCACCACTTTTTATAGCTTTGGCACGGGGGGTGGGGGGCCGGATATATTTTGTGTGTGCTTGTCCCTGTCCCTCCCTCATCAGTGGAAAAGGACAAGGATTAAGTTGGATTCCAATATTATGTGACCGTGTCACTGTAAGACCCTCTAGTCTCCATTCTTCCGGGGCTGGCCCACATGTACACAGGAAGGCTTACAGGTAAATAAACCATTTACAACCAATTGTCCTAGTCACTGGGAGCCATCAAGATTCTAAACCATTAATGGCCCACACTTTGCATAATTACAACAGGACCTCAGTTATACTTCATATTTCTAGCTTCAGATACAAGAATGATATATATACAAATGGGAGGAATATATTCATTAGTTTATAACCTTTATGATACCTTACAAGAGACCTTTAGCATAAAGCATATTCCAGTTACATATTCACATTCATAAGCATATTTCCATAAAACATATGGCATGCAACATCACAGGGAGATCAGTGTAAGGCAGGGAGCTGTGCAGCCTTAAAACCCCCAGTCAAAAGGGAGTGGGACATGGGTGTCTGCTTGGAGACAGGTAACAGCTTGAGACGTGACCAGGGAAAACGAGTGCAGTTATCCTGAAACTCTGACAAAGACATTTATTTAACTTTCTAACCTTTTCATTCTTACTAACAACTCTGAGCAATTACATGTTCTTATTGTAAGATTTCTATTTGTGGGAGAGAAGGTGGGGTCATACACATGGAGAAGTATGAATGGCAAATAGTAAGTGCTGGTGTGGCAATTAGCTGATACTCATAGGAGCAATATCTGGTAGAACCCAGAATTAAAAGTTCACCGTTTAAAATGTTGCAGTTTTCCCTCTTGTTCTCCCTTTACCCCTAGCCTTGCCCATTTAATAGGATATGCAGCAAGATTTCACTTGCATACATAAAACTAAATTGAACCTTTTGAGTACAAAGTAAGTTTGGGACAGACAGATTTACAGAGGGGCAAGATTGGTGAGTCAGTATCTTTTCCACAACAGAATTTGGTCCAGTAAGAGAAGCTTTTGAACTTTACAGAGTTGTTCAAGTCTGGGAACGGTAATCAGTGTTTCAGGGCTAAATATAAGGTGGAACAGTGTGTTAAGTATAAGGAGTTAGCACATATTGCAAGAAACTATTCAGAATGAAGCAGGCAATTAATACCTCTGCAGCTGTGGGACAAAAGGAGAGTTAGGGTATGGCTACACTTACAGTTTTGCAGCGCTGGTAGTTACAGCTGTGTTCGTACAGCTGTGTAGGGCCAGCGCTGCAGTGTGGCCACACTTACAGCTACCAGCGCTGCAGTGTGGCCACATTTACAGCACTTGCAGCGCTGTTGGGAGTGGTGCATTGTGGGCAGCTATCCCACAGAGCACCTCGTCCCATTTTGGCGCTGTGGCTTGTGGGAAGGGGAAGGAAGTGTGCGGGTCTTTCCGCTTCCTGTTCCAACGCCCCGTGGTGCTTTGCTACACATTCCGAGCATTTTGGCGGCATTGTGATTCTGCAGCGCTATTTCTGAGATTTTTGTTATAAATGGAGCCTGAGCTGCTGAGGACCTTGCTGATGAATGTTGCCAGCACATCACGCATGGCAGTGGAGCTATTCCTTCAGCTGCAAAGTGACAGTGAGGAGTCAGACGATGATATTGAATCGCCTGACGCTGAAGACACTCAATTGCTTGTGGCAGTAACAGACGTGCTCAGCACCGTGGAACGGCACCTTTAGGCTCGGGAAACCAGCACTCAGTGGTGGGATCACATCGTCTTGCAATCCTGGGATGATGAGCAGTGGCTGCAGAACTTTCGGATGAGAAAAGCCACTTTCATGTCACTGTGTGCTGAGCTCGCCCCTACCCTGCGGCGCAGGGACACGAGATTGAGAGCTGCCCTGCCAGTGGAGAAGCGGGTGGCTATTGCAATCTGGAAGCTGGCAACTCCAGACAGCTTCCGATCGGTGGCGAACCAGTTTGGAGTGGGAAAGTCCACCGTTGGAATGGTGCTGATGCAAGTTTGCACAGCCATTAATCGCACCCTGCTAAGAAGAACTGTGACTCTTGGGAACGTGCAGGACATTGTGGATGGCTTTGCAGAAATGGGTTTCCCTAACTGTGGAGGGGCAATAGATGGGACGCATATTCCTATTCTGTCACCACCCCACCTGGCATCAGAGTACGTTAATCGCAAGGGGTATTTCTCCGTGGTTCTGCAAGCGCTTGTGGATCACCGTGGGCATTTCACTGACATTTACTCAGGATGGCCTGGAAAGGTGCACGATGCACGCATCTTTCGGAACAGTTCCCTGTTCAGGAGGCTGAGGGCCGGGACTTTTTTCGCAGACCGCAAGATCACAGTAGGGGACGTCAAAATGCCCACTGTGATCCTTGGAGACCCCGCTTACCCCTTAATGCCATGGCTCATGAAACCGTATACAGGGAAGCTTGACAGGAGCAAGGACTGGTTCAACTACAGGCTGAGCCGGTGCAGAATGACTGACTGTGGAGTGTGCTTTTGGCCGTTTGAAAGCCCACTGGCGTTGTCTTTATGGGAAGCTAGATTTGGGGGAAAGCAGCATCTCGGCTGTTATATCCGCGTGCTGTACCCTCCATAATATTTGTGAAGGGAAGGGTGAAAGATTCAGTGAGGAATGGACCTCCGAGGTTCGACGCCTAGAGGATGAATTTGCTCAGCCAGAGAGCAGGCTACTAGGGAGGTCCAGGAAAGGGCTTCAAGGATTAGGGATGCTTTAAGGGAGCAATTTGATGCTGAGAGCCAACAGTAATGTTTGGTGCCTTTGCTGTGCTTTGTTCTACCTTGGGGTACAATATTTACCACTTCCTGCAATAATATAACGTAGTGAAAAAGACATAAAATCCTTTATTCAACATACAGTACATAAAAGGCCAGGGGGGTTAGGGTGGTGGACTGTACATTCAGAGGTTTGAATATGTCCTATTTTGATTACTGTTCAATGTCTGCTGCACTTCAGGATTACTATGCTGCAGGGTAATGGGGGTGGAGTGCACAGGGTAAGAATTATAGTTATCAGGGCTGGTAGGTGATCGTACAGGTGTTGGGGGCAGCTGGGGGTAATAAGAAACTGGCTGCTGGAGAAAGGTGTTTTGTGGAAATACTGGGGAACAAGAAAGAGAGCTTTGGGAGGGCTGTGGGTTACCACGGTACATATCTGCCTGCATGGCTATGAGAGACTCAAAAGACTCAGTTTGGCGAGCCAGGAGGCTTATCATCTGCTTTGAGGTTTTTTTGGCAGCCAATTCCTTTCTCCTGCTTTCTGTTTGCCTCCATTCATGCATTTTCTGTCTCCATTCATACATTTTCTCTCTCCATTCCTGTGTCTTCCTACTTTCTCTGTTGTAGTGATTCATAACTGATTTGATCAATTCCTCTTTTGATTTTCTGGGATTTCTTCTCAAGTTCTGCAATCTACGTGAGGCCGGTGATCAGGCTGCATTAGTCAAGGTCACTAGAAAAAATAAAGATAGAACCATGTAATACACAGAGGCTACATTGTTTATTATCACACAGTGAAGGACTTTTTAGACTTTTGGTAGCATCCTTCTCACATACCTCACATAACACAGAGAGGCCAGGGAAGCTAAGTCATGGCGAGCAATGGGGTGAGTGTTTTTCCCCCGAGTTCCCCTTGGGAGGGGGAATTGACCGATGGGTCACTGGGGTTTATCTGCACTGAGTACAGGACGCAGCTGGTGTCCTGCACAGGGGACAGTAGTGAACAGGAAGGTGGCGAGCTGCTGGCGGGGGGGGGGAGGGGTCCGCGTTCATGCCGTCCTGCTGATGAGGGGGGGGAAAACGCACAGCTGTGCTGGCTGCCTGCTGGGAAGGGTGGGGGAACACCGGAGCGCACCGCGGGGCTACCAACGTGCTTGGAACACCGGAGCGCACCGTGGTGCTGGATGCCTGCTGGGAGGGGGGTGGGGGAACACCGGAGCGCACCGCGGGGCTGGATGCCTGCTGGGAGGGGGGTGGGGGAACACCGGAGTGCACCACGGGGCTACTAATGTGCTTGGAACACCGGAGCGCACCATGGTGCTGGATGCCTGCTGAGAGGGGGGTGGGGGAACACCGGAGCGCACCGTGGGGATAGCTACGTGCTGGGAAGGGGGGGTGTTGAACACCCGAGCGCACCGCGGGGCTGGATGCCTGCTGGGAAGGGGGAGGGGAGATCGGAGGGCACCGCGGGGCTAGCTACGTGCTGGGAGGGGGGGTGGGGAACACCAGAGCGCACGGCGGGGCTGGGAGGGGGGAGGACCGCGAACCTGGCGCCCTGCACTCAAGTATCCCTAAATTCTCAACAGGGTTTCCTACTGCCAGACATATCACTGCTGCGTGTTCCCTGGGAAGAGAGGGAGGATCTTCTACAGCAATGTGGATTCCGCCCTGGCCCCTATGCAGCTTGCCTGTGTGCAGCCATGGTCCCCCCACCCCTCGCTGCACAGTGGATCGGACGAGTTAGCCTGACCGGGACAAGGACCACGGTGGCTCTCCCGATCAACTTGAGAAAGCAAATTGCAAACGCTCTGGCTGCAACTTTTCAAGAGATTACCGAGGCAGATTACAGAGACGTGATAGAGCAAATCAATGGGCTATTCCACGTTTAGGCGTGCATGCAGGCAGCCATAACCCCAACCCTCCTCTCCCAAAACATAAAAATCTATTTACCCCGAGCACGATCCTCAGTTTCTTCCTCACCAGCAACTTCCTGCTGCTGCGACTGGCTAGCCTCCTCCTGGCTTGAGAAGAGCTCCTGGCTCCATGCATCCTGGGACTCCGGGGTGTCTCCCTCCAGTCCAGTAGCCTCACTGTCGGCTTCCTCTACACCCTCCCCCACTTCTCCCTGCTGTGAACTCTCCATCGTGGTCCTCGAATTGGCAGTGGGGTCACACCCAAGTATGGCATCCAGCTCCTTGTAAAAATGGCAGGTTGTGGGGGCAGCTCCTGAGCGGCGATTTCCCTCACGGGCTTTGCAGTAAGCACTCCTCAGCTCTTTTATTTTGACCCTGCACTGCAACGCGTCCCGTTCATGGCCCCTTCTCAGCAAGGACTGCGATATCTGCCCATAGGTATCATAATTTCTCCTTCTGGAGCGCAGCTGTGCTTGCACAGCCTCCTCACCCCAAACACTGATGAGGTCCTGCAGCTCTGAATTGTTCCATGCTGGGGCTCGTTTGGTGCGTGGAGGCATGGTCGCTGATTGATTGAATGATTGATTGCACTCCACACCTGGCTGAGCAAACAGGAAGGGGATTTTTAAAATTCCCGGGGCATTTAAAGGAGGGGTCAGCTGAGCCCAGGGCAGTGGAGTGTGCATGATTACCAGAGAGGCTTCTAAGGTATGCTGGGATACCTCCTTATGCCACGGAGGTCAATAAAAACGCTGGTGGGTGTCCACACTTGCTGACCAGCGCTGGATCCCCTACACCCGAGGCTCGACCGGGTGTACAGCCAGCGCTGCAATCAGGGAGTTGCAGTGCTGGCCGTGCTTTGCAAGTGTGGCCACATCCTAAGTTGCAGCGCTGTAACCCCCTCACCAGCGCTGCAACTCCGTAGTGTAGCCAAGCCCTTAGTGGATTACAGGTTCTTGTAATGAGACACAAAATCATTGTCTCTATTGAATCAATGATACTTGGTTATGAATATAAGCTCCAAGGCTTGTTTGTGGAGGTGTTGCACAGGTTTTCTTTGAGGATGAGGACTGAGAGGTTAGAAGAGGAGTGCTCATTTAAAGGATCTCCTTTTAAACACTTGAAACTGGCATGCAGCAGATGAAACCTTTTAATTAAAAAAAATTGAAACAGCTTTGGCTCTGGTAAAAGACACTGATTAGAGTGAATCAAATGGATATCGGAATTCCTGTTAGTCTTTGAGACTTGGGATGTTTAATGTTTACAATACAAAAATCAGGAAAATACAGCTTAAAAGACGGTCTTTACTTATTCAGAACTCAATGGGTTTTAAATGCCATTCAAAATACTTAAAAACAAGCACTTCACATCACCTTTTAGAACTACTTTATTCCTTTATTTTGTGTTTTTGTGTTTAGAGGAGAAAAAGGAATAGGTTAGGCTTCTGCAGACTGTAGGATTATTTCCTATATTTTGTTCAAAATCACTCCATTCTATCTCCATCCAAACGTGACTCATTCATACAGATCTGTCTTTACCACATTCATAACAAATTCGTTCACAGCTATATCATCCCTCTCCTTTCAGTATCTGAGAATCTCTTAGGTATTAGTAGATACTGTAACCTAACTCAACTGTGTTTCTGCTTGGACTCATCTGTGAATACATATTTGAAACATTCTAAATGCCTTCCAGTTACAACCTGGAAACTTGGTTTATGGAAGACAAACTTTAAATCAGCATTTTTTATTGTTCCTTGGCTGCTTTTCCCCACCCTTTCCCTGGAATACTTTTTCCAGTCCCTTCATGTCTCTGTCTACCCATTGATACATCTCTTTATTTAAAAAACAAACCAAAAAAACCACACGCTTCTAATAGAAATCTCTCTTCCAAACATTCTATCTTTTAAAACCTTTTTAAAGTAAGGGTTCTGTAGCTGTCTCTTTTAGATCTTGGAAATTCTTTTCCAGGCAGCCCTGTAGCACTTAATATTATTGGTGTGCAAACTTGATTTCAGGCCCATACTTAAAGCCCTGCGCGCATACAAATTTACATCCGCGGCTATAAATTGTTATCCGCTGAACCGCAGAGCTCTGCTGGGAACCGCAGCAGTGAAAAGAGCCGAATGTGGGGCTGATGCTCCCAAGAACCAGCGCCCCACGCCGGCAGCTCCTCCCTTGTGGCTGTACCTCCCCCAGACCCGCCCTTGTCCCTTCCATGCAGCTGTCTGCATGACTGCGTCTCCTGTCTGGGGTCTGTACAGCCATGCCGGAGGACAGAGCGGGAGGCGAATATAAACTTGTATGTGCGCAGGGCTCTACCAGTACTTCTGCCTTTGCTCATGTGAACAGGAGTGCCATTGAAACTGGTCAGAGTGCTACAAGACCAGATTTCTGGCTTCCTAACGGCCAAATCTTGCAAGCTGCTGAGCTCTCTTAATTGTCAATGTACTAGTGCAATTTGAGATGACTTGGCACACTGCATGATTGGGCCTCCAATTCTACAAAGCTTATGAAAATCCTGTGTGATTGTCAGGATCAAAGATCTTGAGAATACCACTGTCTATTCAGTTCTCCTAGTACAATGTCTGACCTGTTTTTGAACAGTGAATTTCTTCAGATATTCCCCCAGCATTCTTTACCAAACTTCCTTGGATGTAACGTCTGTTTAAGATGCAGCTCCATCCACCTTTTCCAGAAATGTGGAATTAGACATGAGGGTTTTTTAAATTCTGTTTCCAAATGAGTCGCTTGGATTTCCAGATTTCATGATGAAACTTTCTATCCCCAAAGGAAACATGATTATTCAACAACTAATACTGTAATGATCTCTATAATTGTGTTAGTAGAGTCTGGGCATATCTGTGATTGCCAGTGATGGAGTGAATCAGGTCTGAAAACAGACTGTTATTGAGGCTGCATGTAAATACATTCTGAAAGGCCTGTAAGTTGGTAGATGAAATACTGTACAAATCTCTGCCTCAAACACAGGTTATAATTTCCATTATGGAAAAACAAGACAGATAATGGAAAGAGTTGTTTTGCATGCTAAATTACTGATTAAAAACAACTTCAAGGAATCCGTAAAAAAAGACAATACATTTTAAAAATAAAAAAGCATCTCAAAAGGTGATTACCAGTGGGTTTTTAAAAAAGCTAATTAGATGATGAGGAACACATGGGAACCAGGAACTTTTTTTAAAAATTTTTATCTATATTAAGATAACACATGACTCAGATCTATTGCAGATGTCATTCAAGCAAAAGCCCTTATTAATCTCACTTATACCTATTCTCTGGTTCTGGGAGTTTCAGGTGAGTAAAGAGGATGAGTCACTAGATGCCAAATGGTTAGGAATTGACTGCATAATACATTTGTCTTAATAATGACACTTGAATTCTGGCTTTTAAAAGAGTCTCTGAATATCAACAATCCTGTTTGAAATAAGGAATGTTAATTAAAATGACAATCCTATAAAGATACGGTTACAGAATAATTGTACTTTTATAAGATTGAGTCTTGGAAAAAGGAATGGTTACTTACTTTATAGTAACTGGGGCTCTTTGAGATAATCTGCATGTGTGAATCCTGCTTATGGTATCAATGTACCCCTAAACAGGCGTTCAGAATGTTTCACTAGTAATGTTCAGGAGGGGTTGTGCATGTACCTTTTTATGCCATCTCACTCCCCTCCAGCCCCAAGGGTTTAAATAGCACAGCAACTCCAACCACTGCTAAATTCCTTTGCCCCCTAGCATCCTCATTTATAAGACTCCAAGCTGTGGGGACAGAGGGTAGGCCATGGGCTCTACATGTGCATAAGATCTTGAAGAATCAAAATTTACTATAAAGTTTAAGTGTTCGTTGTTGTTTCGTCACTGTCATTGTGGATCCCGCTTAGGGTGATGAGGTAGCAGTCACCCGCTAGGAATGATCTGAAGAAAGGATTGCAAAACTTCTCTTCAGAAACAGGTGTCAAATCTTGAAGCAGTTGCTAAAAATGTTTCCTAAATGTATAAGCTGAAGACCAGATAGCTGCTCCACAGATTTCCAATACTGGAACTCGATTTAGACATGCACCGTTGTGACTTGTGCTCTGGTGGAGTGGATTCAGATGTTTGAACAACGATGACTTAATGTCATAAGCATTTCTAATACAATCGATACCCATTGTGAGTTTTAAAGATGAAAGCCATCCCCTTGGATTTATTCCCGTAAGCAATGAAAAGTCTAAGCTTAATGAAAAGATGTAGTTCTGTCTAGATAATACAATATCAATCTTCTCATACCTGGAGTATATAGTTTAAATTCAGCCAATGACGCATGAGGTTTTGGGAAAAAGGCTAGTAAATTAATAAACTGATTGGCAATGCTCTTGGAATACAAAATGGATGTGGTCTCATACTTACTCTACCCATATGAAACTGTGTAAGAAAGATTTATCAATAAAGCTTGCAATTTTGATTATTCTACTAACTGATGTAACTGCTACCAAGAATGCCACCTTCATTGACAGATGAATTGGACAGTTTGATAAATGCTCAAAGGGAGGATCCGTAAGTGAAGAAAAGACTATATTTAAGTTCCATAGTGTAGCTGCCTTTCTTACAGCAGGAAAAACCATGAACAAGCCCTCTCAAATCTAGTCACTGACTGGGGGAGGGGAGGAAGGCAGGGGGAGAGAGGAAAAAAAACTGAACTCTCCTCTCGTTTGAGTATGGAATGCAGATATAGCAGCCAAGTGACTTTGACTGAAGCAATAGATAATCCAGAGTGCTTTAAATATAAGTAATCATACTGGACTAGAACACCAATATGGAATGTAACCCTTTTAAGATCTCACCCTAATGAAAAAGGTTTCCATTTAGTAGTATATAGGGATAACCTCCTATTCTGAAGAACACTTTTTACCAAGGACATAAGATATTATTTAAGACGTGATATTCAGTGAGGCTCGGTTTGGGTAAAGAATTAGACTGATTTTGTGATTTCTCACTTCAAATTCATAAAGGTCATGATAAATTGGAGTGTTGACAATAGCAGTAGGTCTGAGAACCAAAAGCAGGAGTGACAAACACAACTCAAGCTTTTTCTTGCCTTATGTTTCAAAACTCTTGGATTTAATGGAAACAGAGGGAAAGCATCCATCAGATGGTGTGACCAACAAATAATGAAGGCAACTGCTAGAGATCCTGGACTCTTTCCTGCTTGAGAACAAAATATCAGACACTTTCCTGTTTTGATTTGACATGAATAGGTCTGTATGGGGAAGCCCTCCTCTCTTGGAAAATTCAATCAATTTTTTAATTCCCACTCATGGATCAGGGTATTTTCCTGCTTAGTACAGCCACTAGGCTCCTGGGAAGTGAAGAGCTGGCTGCACTTTTGAGTACTCCATTCCCAAAGTCTATGGCTTCCTGACAACAAAGGTCTGATATCACACCTCCTTGCCTGTTTATAGAATAGGCCCCTGTGAAATTGTCTGAGAGACCTTGGATTGAAGAATCCTTGGATATAGGTAGAAACACTTTTAACAGCAGTGAGATTAGCTTGCACATTCTAGCACATTCATGTAAATTGTGTATTCTAGATGAGACCTAAATTCATGAGGCTGAATGATCTATTTGTGCTTCCCAACCCATCTTAGATTAATCAATTAGAGTTTTGGACACAGAGAAGCCAACTGAATTCCTGCATGTACATTTCCTATCATTCACCATTGCATAGAGGTTAGAATTTAATTGGGAATCAGTACATTTAATGACATCATCTTGATTTGCAAACTGGACTTGATTCTAGCTTGAAGTGGTCTGACACACAATCTGGCAAATGAAGTTATGAACATACATGAAGCCATATGGCCTAAAAGTTTGAGACAGATCCTTGTTTTTGTTTGAGGACAAGTACATAAGTACAGGTTTTTTAAAATTGGGAATCTGTCCAGTGGGAGGAAAGTTCTTGCTCCTTCCGAATCTGAGAGTTTAATGAACTTTATAGATAGGGATGGAATCAGATTCAACTTTAAGTTGATCTTCAAGTCCTGTGGGGGGGGGGGGGGGTTGGGGGGAACCTCACTTTCCTTGTGGTCCTATTACCTGCATTTGTGATTTCCTGTCCCTGCCCCTCCACCTTCCCCACGCAGAGCCAGTCAGAAATTAAATGTGTAACCCTTGTCCGCATAGATGAGTTGCTACTACTGATAGGCACATTGTGGTGATGAAATTCTGAAAGGAAGAATTGTTAATGATGCCCTGGAGCTATAAAAGTTAAATTTTTGTGTATGTAGTGACACATGAAAATGAGCATCCTGCAAGTCGAGGGTAATGAACCATTCTATGGGATCTAGAGCAGGGATAACTGAAGTGAGTTAGCATACAGAATTTGACATGCTGTGTGTAGTAGTTGGGGTTCCTGAAATATGGACTTGGATGCAAGCCCCGAGGTATGTATGTTTGTTTGTTTTGGTGGCGGGGGGGCGGGGGCATGCACGAGGGCGAGGAAACCAACTAGAAACCTTTCCCAATCTACTCCTGAGGCACTCGGTCTATTGCACCTAGCTTGATTTAGGTGGTCTGTCTTCTAATGTATAGCACTCATATGAAAATGGTACCTGGGAAGAGGGTGGGAAGGAGGCAAGGTTTGAAATTGAATGGCGTAGCTGTCTCTGATTTGAAGGACTCCTTGATCTGTGGTGATCACCATCCAAGCCTCCTCAAAATACAACAGACGGGAACCAAAGGATGGAGTAGAAGAATATAGATTAGTCCAAGGGTAGTGGAACTGGCTTTTTCTAATATCTAGATCTTTATGGCTTTGCTCAGTTATGAGAATGTTTGTTTCTCTTCATATTGAAGTGTTTCTCTGTCTATACTAGAGAACGAAGATTGAGGATGAAATTTTCTTTCCGAACATAGGATTATATAAATCCAACTATCAGTGTGGATCTCTAGTTTAATGAAGAGATTTATCAGCTTTAGTGCTAAATAAATTCTGACCATTGAACGGTAAATCATCAGTTGTTGCTTGCACTTCTCTCAGGAAAATTGTTTATAGATAACCATGATGAGCTTTGCATTACAGCACTTGGAGCCATTGAACAAACACGAAAATCAGCAGCATCTAATGCAGTTTGAAGAGATTTTAGCAGTCAGTGGATCCTCTTTACAGATTTGTTTAAACTTGTTGGAGGTGTTTTATGCAGGTTATTACCACAACACTAATTTTGCTATCACGTCCTTTATTAAATCCAAATACCAAATGAAATTTATGCAGTTGTTCTAAACATGCCTAAATAAGCAATTTACTACTTCCAAGAGCAACAAAACATTTATAAGCATTTGATTGAGATACTTTAAAACAGTCTAAACTCCAGGGTGCTTAGTCTCCTGTTGGGCAGCCCCAATATGGTCAGGCAGGTATTAGCCACAAACCCTTCAAGAGTTTAATTTTTATATTCTTAATGACATCACTTGTTTGTTAGTCGGTTACTGACTTTAGCTAAACACCAATTTGAGACATTCATCTTTATTTCCCATCTTAATCCAGATTAGATTTACAACCTCTTTTCTCCAAGGCCTTTTTTTCCCCTCCGCTTTGCAGATTTTCATTGCATCAGGCTTGACGTATGCTTTACTTTTAAGATAACACTGGCATGTGGGGTGGGAAGGTTCCAGCTGGATTCTTTAAAACAGATTTTTTGTGTTGTGTTAAAACCAGTTGCAGATACCTCTGCTGGTTAGAGGTTTGTTGTTTTTTTTTAAATTTTTTTGAACCAGACTAATGGAATCCCTGAGGTGCAGCTTCAGACTGTGGGATTGCTATGCCCCCTTAACTTTCCAGTCTGGGCTCTCTCTCATAATACTTGGCTAGTGACAAGCAGCAAACCACTCTGAGGAAAAAGTCAGTCTGGAGTGTGTCTCCTTGTGTGTGTTGCTTCTTGACGGACTTGCATATAGCACACTTAGAAATCATGCTCCTCCCCCAAACAGTCATGTGTGTCAGAGGAATAACCCCCTCACACAGGAAGGCCATGGCTTGAAGTGAGGAGATCTAGGCTCCACCATTAGCTCTGTTCTGTGTTCTTTCTTCACATTTTAAATTGTCTTACTGCCAGTAAGACAAATGAAACAGTAGCAATTACACTAACTACAAACATTAACTATTAGTCTAATGATTAAGTAACAAAACCAACAGGAAAAAGAAAAAATAGACCACAGAGGGGAACACTCTGTTGTTCAAACTCACTGCCTCAGGCATTCAAAGAAACTGGGGTTGGGATTGCCATGCCCTCAGGGAAAGAGAGGTGGCAGGAACACAAGGGCTACTGGACAGTACCAGTGAAAGTTGTTCCCAATTCCAGTGCTGGGGCTCACTCCCACAAGTGCAGTAACTTGAAGAAGCAACAGTTAGAACCGAGCCTCAGATGTTTCTAGAAGTCTGTGGCATCAGTGGCAATGTCTATGGTTGCTTGTTAGGATGTGGCTGATAATTCAGAGGAGCTGTTACTCTGTCTCCCATTACTGAATGTAACCAAAAGCTGTGTGGTAGAATTGTCTGTCATGTCTGTTTTGTGAGGAGCAGTGTATTCATCTGTAATTAGTGTATGATATTTGAGTGAAAAAAACTAGGAGTCAATAGTAAACAGAAAAGATCTGGGAGTTATCAGTTGTCAAATTCAAGTATGTCCAAGCTTCAAAAAAAGAAAAAACATAACCCTGCCTTTGCTTTGAGATGACCAGCCACACTGCAGTTTAATATTAAAAACTCATCTGTAATACAGAATAAACATGAAGAGAACAGGTGGAAAACATCTTTTTTTTTTTTTCTTTTTTTTTTTTTTTTTCCAGTGAAGCAGCTGTCATGGTGGTTCACTCACCCTTAGGGTGCCTCCTTCTGGCTGCTCTGGGGAGTTAGCTCTTTCCAAGTCCCAGATCTGCTTCTGCAGTTTGTGCACCCTGCCACTTCCCTCTCCCACACTCTGTAACTCAGTGTGCTCTTTCTTTCTGACCTAGCCCTCTGGCCAGGTCAGTATAGTCCTTACCCCAGAGGAGAGAATCAGTTTTGTTTTTTATATTTTTGTACAACCAGTTTCTGGCAGTCTTTCTATTCACTGCCCAGACAGTGCATGCTACCTCACCAGTGGCTGGTAGGGTAACCCAGGACCACTCTTTACTCCATGATCTACTTCTACTGCCAAGGTCTGCACCATCTTAAACCTTGCTGCCATTTCCCTGAGCCTTTTCGTACACTAGTTCCCCTAGATTTCCTTCCTTCCTTCCTTCCTTCCCTCCCTCTCTAATGGCCAGAGCATGGCTATGGACTCCTTCACTGCACTGTCCTTCTGCTAGCTTCCTGTCTCGGTACTAGCCCCACCTGTTTCTTCTCAGCTGGGCTCCATTATAATTCAGTGGATTATTTAGGCTGCTTAATTCCCCTCAGCTGTGGAATTGGCCCTTCTAGGCTAATGTCAGGTGAGCACCCCATCACAGGGCATTGGGTGAAGCTTCACCACCACAGAGGCTTTGTGAGCTTCTTCACCTGAGCCCTTACAGAACCTAATGCTGATCTGAGACATAAATGAAATCAGAAGGCCACATCTGGCCAGATCTTAACATCCCTCCAATAAACCACTCATCAGCACTGATGGAACTGAGACTTCGCTGGCCATGTTCATGAACCCTCTGCTGATAGAAAACACTGCTCTCTCCCTTACTGTCTATGGATAGCAAGTTAGCTGTCAGATGGCTTGACCATTCAGAGGAAATGTGGGATTTTCAAAGGAGGCTAAGGGAATTTAGCACCCACATTCCAGAAGAAGGGGGAACCTAACTCTCAGGCTCCTGTGAAAATACCAGCTTTTGTGCTTAAAAGCATAAGATTGGGTGGGAGCAGCTTATAGCCCTATCACTGACTTCTGAGATGCTGGACAAGTCATTCTTGTGACCTGTAAATTGAAGAAAGTTTCTCCATCTCACAGGTCTTTACTTGCTTCTTGAGCAGCAGGACTGAGCAAGTCTCTGGGTCACTTGGTCAAGGGGTTAATTGACACAGTGTCTGTCCTTTCTCCACAACATGAGCTGCTCATACCGCTTCCAGATTCTGGACTGTTTTGGTGCAGCTCTAGGGAATGTGGTGGAGAGGGGGTTCGGAGCAGTGAGAAGAGATGTGGAAGGAGATGGAGCGGTGCAGAGAATGGGTGGGAACTCTGTGTCTTTGCTGACCTTCACTGCTGAGGGCTGTGCCCTGAGGAGCCAGCAGAACCTGAGACCACAGCCCTTATTGACATGTAAGGGATCATCCAAACACTGTTTGGAAAACCTGGTTCAGTGACTAAAGCTATGGTGGAAAAACTGAGTTTCGAAAAATGTAACTTTTCTACAATTCCTTAGTGAATAAGGGATCATCTTCCAAGGGACCTTTAGTTTCCAGGAGCTCAGAAGCACTAACAGAGCAGAACCAGTGGAAGGGGGTCACCATCCCCTTCTGTGACATACTTGAAGGAGAAGGGAAATTGAGTCAGCTGGGCTGTTCCCCCCCCCCACCGCCACCCCCATCCTACAATTACCTCTCTCCATCCCCTTATTCAACATTTTCTCCCATGGCTGCAACCAGGGCAAAGGAGGACGTTTAGGACCTCCTCTTGCCTCCACTAGTCCTTGATCAAGAGAAGGAACCCAAAACTTCCTTTCCTATGATGCCTCCAGTAATAGGGAAGGGATGCTAGGCATAGCCTTCCCCTTGCTGCTGCTGCTTCTAGGAAAAAAGGGCAGGTCAGAACAGTTCAGAAGAGCTGTGGGGAAGGAGAAGGGGTTCAACTGTGTCCTCATTGGCTCCATGTCAGTCCCTGCACTGTTTCTACATTCTCTTCCCCAGCTTCTCAACCCTTGGGGAAGAGGGCTGGGGAGGGGGAGTCAAGCTGCTGGACAAGCACAGATATGCGGTGGGGGCAGTGAAGAGGCTGACATACAGCCAGTGATTTCTGTGGCTCACAAAATCTCTGTGAAGGAGCGAGAAGCTGTGAAACACAAGGATGCAGAGAATTTTTTTTTAACAAGGAAATCAAATTCCCTCCCCAAACTTCATAACACAGAGTTAAGGTTCTCTGGTGATGCCTGGTGTGCTTCCCAAACGTCAAATTCAGCTACACTCAAACCTCCATATACCAAGAACTATAGTTAAAGAACACCCCACACCAAAACACAACATTAACTTTTCTTTCGTCAGGTTATACCTAATATATTAGCACTCTAGTCTCAAGATGGCACAGAACGCTAGGAGCAGAGCATGGTAGAGCAAAATCTAACACAACGGTTTTTTTGCTTTGGCAAACATAGATTTAGGTTAGGTTTAGCAAACAGGAGCTACCTCCACCTGCCACAACACTTTGCAAGATTGCATCCGTTTATCACCTCCTCACATTTCCCCTGAAGATTGCTTCTGAGATTGTCTTCACTTTCCCTTCACTGAGCCGTGGGGACCATATGCATACATGCCACCAGACTGCTGACAATCCCTAGAGAAGTCTCCTGTGCTCTGTTACTAACACAGACCTCCTCACTGAAATGAAGCATACTTGTTCCCCAGAGTTACACATGCATCTTTCCTCCTATTAGTGAAACCTCTGCCAACCTGTTTCTACTAATCCCACCAATCAATAGCTACTCCTGATAATGCAGCTGGATTGTGTGCAAATAAACACTGTAATTCAAATCTGTGGAAGACAGGACAAACCAGCATATTTTTAGTCATCCATGGGTACTTATTATGGCATACCCCTTGCTGAAACCTTCCCTGGGGTTAGTGCCAGCTGCAGAGGGCAGAGTGGTGATGTGTACCTTAACTCTTGGTTTCCTGCTTTGAGTGTAGCTGAACTCAGCCAGTGATGCCTTGTGTCCTTCCAGAAAGTTAACACTGTACTCAATAAATGTGGGGGCAGATAATGCCAGCAAAGCATAGGCATGCACCCTGAGTGATCGCCTCTTACTCCCTTACCAATAAGCACCACTTCAGACCAGTGAACTTCCTCAGACTTTCCTCTAGATTTTTCTTGTGGCCAGGCAACAAGAAAAGAGTGAAACTGTAGAATCTGGATTTGATCAAAAGTTGAGAACTATCATCAGCGTATTGAAGACACCTTGGACAAAACACTTCAGTTTCTGAAGGAGGTTGGGGTTTCCACATTCCCTTGGAATAGGAAGGGTGACCAGAAAGAACCCAGTGGGATCCCACATAGTTGAGCTTTTGACGAAAAATGAGCAGGTAGTCTCTGTAGCCTCTTGGAGAGGAAGGAGTAAATGAACCTACTCATAAACGATCCTTCAATACCACCAATTGAAGGCTGCAAGTTTTTTAAAATAAGCATGACTTGCCCTGGGCTATTGTCATAAGCTAATCATCCATGAATGTCCACAGTCTGTTCCTCTATAAAGGTCTGAAAGCAGAGATCTAGGAGATCTGTGCAGTCTAATTGTTTCCAGGCACACCCTCTTAACACTTTACCTATTGCAGTTTTCTACTACCTCCTTTAACTGCTATCGCCAAGTGTTTTACAAAGCGCTCTTTGGGAAGGTTATCCATGAACTGCTGTGGAGGTACTCGGGTGCTTAGTTGGGGTGAGTGGCTGTCTGTGTAATTTCTAGGCTTTGATTCAGGAACTTTACTCTCAAAATATCCCAGTTCTACAAATACTCCACACTGTGACTACTGGTGTCACTTGACCTGTTGGTGTAAGGAATAATTCAGTCTTGCTTTTTAGTGGCTTCACTTATGTTCTGATGTTAAGAAGTACTTTCCGAAGTAGAGCAGGCCTATTCTGACTCTTTTTCTTTGCAAAACTTGAGCTCTGATTCAGGACAGATCTATAACTAGAGGTGAGGGTTCAGCAATTCAATAATGGTTGCATGGCCTAATGAAACTTGTATACTAGAGTAGGGGCTCGCAAACATCAATGCATCGCAGCCCCCTTCTGACAACAAAGTTACTATGTGACCCCGGGGATGTGGAGCCCGGGCCCCACCTCTCTGCTTAAGGGTGGAGCTTGGGCTTAAGCCCTGGGTCCCAGCAAATCTAATGCTGGCCCTGGCAACCCCATTAAAATGGGGTCCTGACCCAGTTTGAGGGCTGCTATACTAGAGACTATTGTAAATTTCTGCTAACTAAGGCTCTAAAATAGCAAACAGTAAAATAATAATCGAATGATCCATGCAGTCAATTTTTAATGAAGAAAGCACATAATTTGCTAAACTATTTTTAACATATGATGATCAAAATACCAGCTGTTCAATGCCCATGTCAGGGGTTCTCAAACTGGGGGTCAGAACCCCTCAAGGGGTTGTGAGGTCATTACATGGGGGGAGTTGCGAGATATCAACCTCCACCCCAAATCCTGCTTGCCTCCAGCATTTATAATGGTGTTAAATGTAGTGGTTTTTAATTTATAAGGGGGTTGCACTCAGAGGCTTGTGATGTGAAAGGGGGCACCAATAAAGCGGTTTGAGACCCCTGCCCTATGTGAAATAAACCAGGAGTCTTAATCCAGTTTGTTGTAGATAAGTGTCGCATCACCATTAGATCTCCTTTGTTGACAGTAATAGCAGAGAGGCCTAGGATTGAATGGGAGGCAAAACTGCCATTTTATTGACAGGGTGGTTCTTCCAGACTAGGAGTGTGGGGTTACCACTGCCTATGCCAGCACTATATTGGGGTGGGGGGCTGGGAGAGAAAATGTCCCTTTGAAGGGAACTCTAAAGCTAGGACTGAAATAGTAAAGCTATTTTGGAAAGTCAGAGAAATTGTAAGTTTAGATGTTTGCAAAAGCTGTCCTAAAACTCAGCGGTCTTTGTGGAACAAAATAAACACCAGTCTAGTTAGCAATTGTAAGGTCCTAAACAGGGTTTATTACCTCAGCTACGACTGCAGTGAGACAATCCATTTGAAGGATGATCCAGGAGCATTTGCTAGGGTCGGAATTTAAACAAATCAACGTTTAGCAACTCAGCATTTCAGTGTGATTGATGCATGTTTGTTAAAAACATGCTGATCCATAGAATCTGTGGGCTTTAACAGCAAGACAATTTTTAGAGTTTAAAAATGCTCTATGATTGGACATCTGATCCAAAGACCTTTTGCAGTCCATGGGACTCTGTTTAGACTACATTGGGCTTTGAATCCTTGTAGAGATGAACTCTAATCTCTGTAGCCAGATCCAGAGCTGCTTGTATTGAAACTCTCCTATGCAGCTTTGTTTATGTTTGCTGTGAATTGGGGTTTGGCTTTGTTAACAAATAGGCTATTGTATTAATATTAAAATGCATGTAAGAACTATTCTGAGATTTCATAGCTGATTACTTTCATGTGCGTGTCCTATGCTGGTGTGGAACAATACTGACAGTGGTTGATTAGACTTACCACATTTGTGTGGTCATCTTGAGAGACTTTGCCGAAGTTTAATATGCAGTGCCTGCTAAATTCAGGACAAGGTTAGTCAAACTGGATTAAAGCCGATATGTCCAGGCTGCTTTGTTTAAGAAAACTTCACTCATCTTAAAAGTTTCCTACTTTTTTTTTTTTTTCAAATTCTGTTCCTGTTCCAGTAACAAACTAAACGTTGGATGAATTAAACCCTATGTATGTTCAATGGAGACTTGCAATAGTGTTAATTTCCAGGATGGATTGATTTAAATCAAGGGAATGTAATGCATCAAGTGGGAAAGCCTTGATTGAAATCAGATTTTAATCAACTTTTTCATTTATACTTGTTTTCTTGAAAAGGGATGCATTCTCAGTGGCTCATATAACTGTTAAAATATGTTGAATTACAATTAAATAGAACTTTTACACTAGGATTTGGTACATCTTTTTGCTACTTAGCAGGGTACACTATAACTATATATATACATTTATTTAAGCAATATATAGCTCATTATTTTCAGATTCTTATTAAAGTACATTTTTTAGTATGGAAGGGATGCAGAATTCTCTATTTATTAGATAATTAACTTTCTGCTCATGATTTGTGTCATGAAGCATTATGATGGTAACTTGGAATCTAATTACACACACGGCATATACAACTTATTTTTATTAAACAAAACAACCTTAAATGTTTCACATTTACAACTAATTGATTTATTAAATGGATTAACTGTAGTCACTGAATTAAATTGATTATTTCAGGTCAGCTTGGGGCATTTTTCTCATATGGCTATGTGACTGGAGCTTAAGTTCCTACTCGCCTAAATATCTTGAAAATGAAACAGTCTAAGTTACTTAGGCTGACCTTTTGTGCCATATGTGTATAGCTTGACCTCAAAAGTTAGAATCGAGGAAATAGTTAGAAATAAGAGTTTTTTCGATAGAGGCACAGGGTTCATTCAGCATGTTATTTCATGTTAAATGTTTGAGATTATAAATTTAGACCTAACATATGTTATGAGATATTTAGATTTCATTTTAAACAGGTTTATTTTTTAAAAGAAAAAAAAACTTAAATAATCAAAATCCAATTTAAATTACAAAAATCTGATTTTTTTTTAATTCCTTTTTATCCACCCTGTTAATTTCTAGTGTCTTCTCCTGCAGCTAAGTACCACAGATGATTACTAAGTATCCTCTTCTGAAGTTCCATCTTGAGCCAATGGGACTCTTAGCCTGTATAAGGGCCACAAGATGTGGCCTTTTTTTGCTGCTCTTTGCATCTTGACTAGGAAAAAACATGTGTTTTTTAACTCCAGTTAGCTAAGTCAAAGTAAAATCCTAGTGAAGACAAGACCAATGTGTTGGCTACAAGGCTGAGGGGTTTTTGTGCTGACTTCCCTTCCCCCGCCACCCCTCAGATGGGAATATCAGTCAACTTTTACTCAATTATTTTACTCAGTAAAATAAATCTTACAGAATAGTAACCTTGTTTCTCTCTAAAATAAAAAATAGTGGCTGTTTAACACATCTCTTCAAACTGTGTTTCAGGTACAGGAGTGTTTGTCTATACATGCCACAACATCATCTTGTGGTTTGTTTGTTGTTTTGTTTGTTTGTTTGGGGGGTGGAGGGGGAGGGGGAGGCAGCTCTTCTGGCATAAGAGTAACTCTAAAGAAACCATGGTATACACACTCTTACCATTGTGCAGATGCAAGCAGATCTTTAAAAAAAGGCCAAACAACAAGTTAATGTTCAGGTGTTTGTGGTTTTTAGTATTATTGCAGCTTTTACCTTAAAAACTACTGTGCATCTTTTCTGACCAGTTTGATGGATGAACCTGTTTTGCTTTCATTTTTTGGTCAATACCTAAAAGCCATGTTAGAGCATTGCAAGTAACTTGGAAACTCGACAAAATGAGCAAGTGCTCGAATTTTGAGAACAGCAGAAAGTGTCTGGAACTAAACACTTTTCCCAGTAGTCTGACAAGTCTCAAGCATTGGGTATGTGTGGGGGGGGGGGGCCGCAGAGGGAAGCTTTTTGTGGGTGACTCACTAAACCTGGAGGTTTCAGGCCTATATAAATATTTTTGTGGCTGAGTTGTGTTTCTTAAGGAATAAGAGGTTACAATTAAGAGATGGCCAGGCCACCCAGATTAATGAAAATACTGTTTTTCAATGGCTTTTCCTGCATATATGAAGTTGCTGTTCTTTCCATCCCCCTATGCCCTAGAAACTGATACAGATTAACTGTGTTGGTTTTTCACAATCGAGTACCCTTGTAAAACTTGATACAGAAGAACCAAGGTTTATGTTGTAGGCAAGACACAAATTCTTCTACTTACTTAGCACTGATAAGGCTTCAACTGACGTACTATGTACTGTTCTCACCACCACATTTTGGGAAAGATGTGGACAATTTGGAGATCAACAGGAATGATTCAATGCCTAGAAAACCTGACCTACCAGGAAATACTGGGGGAAATGGGTTTGTTTAGTCTAGCAAAGAAAAGACTGAGGGGAGCATAGCTTTGAAGTACATAATAGGTTATTATAAAGAGGAGGGAGATAAATTGTTCTCCTTGGCCACTGAGGACAGGACAAGAAGCAATGGGCTTAAATTCCAGCAAGGGAGATTTAGTTTAGACATTAGGAAAAGCTTCCTGTCAGGGTAGTTACGCACTGGAACAAATTACCTAGGGAGGTTTTGGAATCTGTCATCAGAGGTTTTTAAGAACAGCTTAGACAAACACCTGTCAGGGATGGTCTAGTTTATATATATAGTCCTACCTCAGTGCAGGGGACTGGACTAGATGACCTATCAAAGACCTTTCCAGTCTTACATTTCTATGATGCTTTGTTTTGACTTTTTGAAGTTTGAACTTAAAACTACACTTAAATATGCAATTATGTTTTTATCAGTTGACAGTTGTGCTGCTGGACAGGGTAAATAGGTTTAATACTTGCTTAGCTATTCTTTAAAGTGTGGGTGCCTTCAGTTAAAAAAAAAAAAAAAAAAGAAAGTCCTAGGTACTTACTACAGTAACACCCACAAGGACAGTAAGTTATTTCCTTTTATTAAGTAAAGGAATTGCAGCAAATACTGCAGTCAAGCAAAATAGATGATGGGTAACTTAAATTCACAGTGCATATTGGTACAAAGCCAACACCTGAGTGAAGGGAAGGTGGGAGGAGAGGTAATGTCAATCTTCAAACCACTTCCATCTGTATAACATGTGTGAATGTGTCTCCAACAGAAAATGATCCACAGTCTGTTTCTTATAAACTGTTCTGGTGATATATTCTTGGAGAAGCACTGGAAGAGCGTTGTGAGCCAATCTGTGTGTGATTATTTCTTTGAAGCTCAGGAGAAAGCAGCCGATGTTGAGAATGTGCCCCCTGTCATCTCAACGCCCCACCACTACCTCATCAGCATCTACCGGGAAAAAATCTTCTTTGTGTCTGTCATACAGACAGAAGTGCCACCACTCTTTGTAATTGAATTCCTGCACCGAGTAGCAGATACATTCCAGGTCTGTCACTGATAAATTCTTTGAATTTTTAGATTGGCCAAGTGTGTGTCTTGCACAAGTTTAAAAAAAAAATAGTAGCAAAACCCTCTCTGTCAATAATCTGATTCCCCTTGTGATCTATGGTCACTTTTCTTTTTAAATCAAAGTTATGCTTAATAAAGCACAAAGTCACAAAAGGTTTGCTTTGCTTCTTTACTTGTGGATATTAACTTGCAGTAAACATATACGTCAAACAAAACACATACTGATTTACAGAAGCTTCCACCTTTTCGTAGGATTGTGTATTGTTCATGTTATACTGATGCATCTGGTGTAATAAAACTGCCAGTTACAATTGTAATTTTTGTAATACAGCTTACCATGATGCAGCTTAAAGCTACTTGACAGATAAAACGAATAGCACTGAAGAACCTACATGGTGGTGTATTCAGAGTATTCCCTGAACTGAAAACTGAACAATGACCGGAGACTGTACCCATACTTGCATTGGACTCTATAATAATCCTGTGATTCAAGACACGTCCAGAAATGCCCTTGCTAGTATTATTAGTAATTTAAAGTTTTGTTTTGCTTATAAAACAAAGTGTTTTTAATATGAATAAAAATCCTTTCCCTTTGTAATCTTTGATTTGTTTAGGATTATTTTGGAGAGTGCTCTGAGACTGCAATTAAGGATAATGTGGTTATTGTGTATGAGCTTCTAGAAGAAATGTTAGACAATGGCTTTCCATTGGCAACGGAATCAAATATCTTAAAAGAGTTGATTAAACCTCCCACGATTCTGCGCTCTGTTGTCAATTCCATCACAGGTATGATTAAAACAGATAACTAGCTTTGAAGTTGTTTTTTTAAATAAAATTAACTACTCTCTGGGAATATTGGTGATCAGTTGTTCAGTCAAGCTGGAAGGGCATATCGAGTGGGGTCCCACAGGGATTAGGCCTGGGTTCAGTTCTGTTCAATATCTTCATCACTGATTTAGATGATATAGAAAGCATGATGATACCAAGCTGGGAGGGGTTGCAGGTGTTTTGGAGGATGGGATTAAAATTCAAAATGATCTGGAGAAATGGTCTGAAGTAAACAGGATGAAATTCAATAAGGACAAATGCCAAGTACTCCACTTAGGAAGGAACAATCAGTTATACACATACAAAATGAGAAATGACTACCTAGGAGGAAGTACTCTGAAAAGCGATCTGGGGGTCAGAGTGGATCACAAGGTAAATATGAGTCAATACTGTTGCCACTGTTGCAAAAAAAGCAAACATCATTCTGGGATGTAGTAAGCAGGACATGAGAAGTAATTCTTCTGCTCTACTCCATACTGATTAGGCCTTAACTGGAGTATTATTGCCTAGTTCTGGGTGCCACATTTTAGGAAAGATGTGGACTAATTTAAAAGTCCAGAGAAGATCAACAAAAATGATTAAAGGTCTAGAAAACATGACCAATGAGGAAAGATTGAATACATTTGGTTTAGTCTGGAGAAGGGAAGACTGAGAATGGACATAATAGTTTAAGAACATAAAAGATTGTTACAAGGAGGAGGGTGAAAAATTATTCTCGTTTAACCTCTGAGGCTAGGACAAGAAGCAATGGATTTAAATTGCAGTAAGGGAGGTTTAGGTTGGACTTTAGGAAAAACTTCCTAACTGTCAGGGTAGTTAAGTACTGGAACAAATTACCTAGGGAGGTTGTGGAATCTCAGGCCTGATCTACAGTGGGGGGGATCGATCTAAGTTACGCAACTTCAGCTATGTAAGTAACTTAGCTGAAGTTGATGTACTTAGACCTACTTACCATGGTTTCTTCACTGCAGTGAGTCGACTGCTGTTGCTCCCCCGTCAACTCTGCCTGTGTCTCTCACGGTGGTGGAGTACAGGAGCTGACGGGCGAGCACTTGGGGGTCAATTTATCGCGTCTAAACTAGATCGCTGGATCAGTCGCTGCCCACCGATCTGGCGGGTAGTGTAGACATACCCTCAGTGATTGGAGGTTTTTAAGAACTGGTTAGACAAACACTTGTCAGGAATGGTCTAGTTATTAGTCCTGCCTTGAGTGCAGGGTACTGGACTAGATGACCTCTCAATGTCCCTTACAGTCCTACACTTCTATATTTCATGTTCAAGGTTAAGAACCATTTTCCTATCTGAATTTTGACTATGGGAAGGTAAAATATTTAAATGTGCCTTATGTGACCTTGGCTCCTAAATCACTAATGCTGCATTATTAGCACCCTAAAAGCTCCTGCTGACTCAGGTCAAATATTTAAAGGTGCAAAGAATGCAGAGTAGAGCACTGTCACAAAGGACTCTTTCAGAAAATGTGACTCTGGATAATCCAATTAAGGAAATCCTGGTGTTTATAATTTGTAGTTCCTGGGTTCATCTTATTTTGGTGCGTAGCTGTGGAACAAACCTCTTCTAATGGATTGTTTGTGTGTGTTTGTTTTCCCAGGCAGTAGCAATATGGGCGAAACACTTCCCACTGGACAGCTGTCCAACATTCCTTGGCGCAGAGCAGTGGTCAAGTACACAAACAACGAAGCCTATTTTGATGTAATTGAAGAAATAGATGCAATTATAGACAAATCAGGTAAGGTGCCATGTCAATGTAGATTTGCTTGTCAAAGGACATTTTAACATTCTATTTAGCAAGAATTCAAGCAGTCTGACTGCCTCTATACATAACAATTAAGTACACTGCCCATTTGAAATACCATGCACAAACTTACTTCATTTCATAATAGCAATATGGCCTGGGCCACTTACTCAGCAAGCTTTTGATTTTAAGGAGTACCCTGCATCTAGATAATTATGGCTTATCTATTGGTACCTTCTTACAGTTACTAAAGGAAACCTATTTCTTGAAGGCCAAAGCTTTAAGCTGGTCTGTTTATCTTTATGTCCACTGTTCTTTTGTGCTAACAACTCATCCTTATGTTCAAGGCTCCTCACTATATGAGCAGGACAAACATTGTCACTTGCCACCTCTCCAGCTTCCCCATTATCTGCCTCTGTGTAACACTGAGAGAATGCTCTTTTCCAACTAGCCAGCCAGTATGAATGCTGAATAATTAAAATCCCTGGGGGCGGGGGGTGGTGGAAAGCATGACAGTCAGAATACCTTGATATATAACATGGATTGCACCTAACTTGCTCAATACTACCCAAAAAATGTAATAGGTATACCCAGTCAGTAATGGTATGACAAAATTGCCATCTGTATGTCCATTATGGTTCCCTCTTCCAGAACAGTCTGAGGCTATTTGAATCCTATGTTGTTGTACTAGTTGTGAGCAGTTCATATTCCGCCCTCCCCCCCACAAGATTTTTTGACTTCAGTTCCTCAAAAATCTCACTTCCTTTCTTGAGAGACTCCTAGACTTCATTAGAATGTATGTAGCTGATAAAGACCCTTCCATAGCATAGGACATTGCCTTATTTTACATAGAGACTCTCAAATCATGTCCATCTGAAATGGTATCTCTTCCTCTTTACGCATGTCACTAAACTAAATACTAGCCTACAGTTTCCTCTCTTCTGGCCCATTTAAAAATGAGTGAACAGTAGCTTCTGCATCTTCTCCCCCCCCCCCAATTAATTGTTCTGTTGTATGGCTACATAAGCCTGGAATTTCATTAAAGACCCAAGACTTTTTGTTCCCTTGGGGCATTTAAGGCAGCGGTTGCTTGCTAGATAAGAAATCTCATGGTGTTGCCTTGTCTGTCAAAATGTGACAGATGTAAGAGACTTGTTTCACTAAACAATGAGAATAACCCACAACATTGCAATCTATGAAAGCCAAGGATAATCCAGGCAAGTGTTTCCTGACAAGAGCTGATCACCTGTGCATATCACGTTTTTGTCTTGCTTCAGCCTCCATATATAACACTGCACAATTTATTAGGAGTAGAATGGTGTAGGGAGGAGCTTTTATGTGTCGCATTACCCAGGGTACAATTTGGACTGTTGAACAGCTGATCCTACCAATTCTCCAGCCTTTTTGGTGCCTTTTACAGTGCTTTTGCTATGAGAGCTACCACTCCTGGTCTCCTCACACACAGCTTCCAGCCAATGAATCGCTCCCAGCTATACTGTCTGAGTGCTACAGCCAACAACTCTTGAATTACCAGCTAATTCCCAGTCCCAGACTTTCCCCAGAAACATGCATTTTATACTACCCAGTCCTCCCCTGGACGAAACATTCTCATCTAAAGTCCATTTTATTTATAGAAAATGATATGCACAAATCCTGTTATACCAAATGGAGTTTCCCAAGCACTTCAATCCAAACACACTAGTCTAGATAAAACAAGTTTATTAGCTACAGAAAGATAGATTTTAAGTGATTACAAGTAATGAGGCATACAGGTCAGAATTGGTTACAAAAATAAAAAGTAACACGACTGATGTCTAACTTTAGCAAGCTAAGTGAATTCAAAGCAAAATTCTATCAGACTTAGAGGCAGAATTCCTTTCAGACAGGATTCCTCCCTCAATCCAAAGCCGTTTTTGTTCCTCAAGTAGTGGTGTTGCCATGGGTAGAAAGAAAGAGAAATGATTTGGAGCATCTGTTCCCCATTCTTTATACTTTTCATTTTCTGTGAGAATCGTCTCCAGCTAGAATTCAGGAGACAAAGTCTGTGGGGACAGGAACCTCCAGCTGTTTTTGCCAAGATGTTAATTTCTCTCTCACACTCTTTTTCCTGTCAAAAAATGGCCAATTAACCAGATGATGGTCTATTTGATTTTGTTGCTACCTGGCTGAGGCATCAGTTTGCCTTTTGTCACCGAGGAACTGGTTTGTGACTGCTCTTAGTAATATCATACAGTAAAATTCATCTTATAACTTTACATACATTGCCACACATTTTACCAGGACAATTATGATGATCAGCAAATTGAGTTTTCAAATGATAACTCACAAGGCATGTTCCGTACAGAATTTATCATAGTCCTGTAAAAAGATGAACATAGGATTCTAGATTGTCACAATATTCTCAAACACATATTGGCCAGTGCTAGGGACAGGATGCCTGTTTAGAGACAGCAATGTTCAGTGTGGCAAATTGTATGTGATTAAGCAATAATCAACTGGGATGGGACCAGAACAATTGTTTGCTGCAGCTGATCTACCTCAGCAAGCCTTCTGTGATATATGTAACAAGAATGATACTTTCTGTTTGCATAGCTGGGTGCTAAACATACTGATATGTGCACCATTGTATATGATGCATTTATGTCCTCTTTACTGCCCCTCCTGTTATATTTGGTAAGCTATCCACAGTATACTAAATCATGTGTGTGTCTCTCTCTCATTACTTTTCCAGGTTCCACAGTCTTTGCAGAAATTCAAGGTGTCATTGATTCCTGCATTAAGTTGTCAGGAATGCCTGATCTTTCTCTTTCTTTCATGGTAAACCTAGCAATGCAATCAGCTATCTAAATGTAACTGTTTGTATTGTATTTCTAGCAGAGTTATGCAAACAAGATTGAAATGTTGCCTTCAATCCATAGTGTACAGAGAAGAAACTCCAGCTGCTTCATGACTGAGCAGAATGCTCTCATGTAGTCTTCAGCCACATTACCCATTTTGAATAGTGTATGCAACTTTGCATTGCTGTCACTGCTTGCCACGTTGTTCAGTAATTAGTAATGGGATGCAGAGCCTTTTGTCCCTAGGTCAGCAGTAACTGACTTCTGCCATTATCTGACTGATATTGGTGCAGAGTCCTAACAATAGGTGGTCACACGAAAACCAGCTTTCCTCAGTTGGCTTCCTTGTTGGCAGCCTCAGCACAGAGGGCAAAGCAGTGACTGCGCCTGGAGATTAAGTTGGCATCTCTCACTTAAAGCCAATCCCTACAAGTCCCAGTTCAGGCACTGTGAGGGGGAACTGGCATTTCTATTTCAGACTGTACCTGGTCTGATGATCAGGATTGTCAACCTAGCACCTCTCTGCAGCAGCAAAGCTAGGATGCAGGGGGTGAGGAAGGAATAAACCAGCTGATATCAAACCTTCACCAGATGTGGGAGAAGCTTACATCTGTCTCGCTTCCTGTAGAACCCGAGACTTCTGGATGACGTCAGTTTCCATCCCTGTATCCGGTTCAAGCGTTGGGAGTCTGAACGAGTGCTCTCATTTATTCCTCCAGATGGCAACTTCAGACTGCTGTCCTACCGTGTGAGCGCCCAAAAGTGAGTGTGTGTTAGCTTCCCAGTCTTCATTTGGGACTGTCCACACAGTGCGTTAGTCCATGCGAGAGGGGAGCAAATTGCAGTGCGAACTAGGATGTTGGTCACTAAATTGCCTGTGCAGACCCTGCTGGCATGTGCTAGGGGTTCATTAATGTGCCTTAGGGAACTTTTATTACACCCCAGCAGGTGCCACATGAGCCATTTAGTGCGCACCATGGTAGTGCACACTGGAATTTACAACCCACTCGTGTGGGCTAATGCACCCTGTAAACAAGCCTTGGAATAATCTCATGAACATCTCCATTTGCTCTGACTCATGATTTAATGACTGGAATTCTCATTATTGCTAAATGCATGTGTGTGGGTAGCTGTCTCAGATTTATTTAATCTGATGCTCTGTCACAGTTTTTCTAACACAAAACCCTGCTTGGCAGAGATGCTGATATCATCTCAGCTGTGATTGTTCAACTAGGCAGATCGCTAGCTTGTAACGGAACATTTAACTCCTGATGTATCCATTGCTAGAAGCTGCTCTGTAATTAAGATGCTATCTCTCTGTACTACATGGATCTTCACTGGCTTTAAAAAGCCTCCACTAAACTGCAATTATCTTCAGGCTTAGTTTCATTTTAATGTAAGCAAAAGTGAGAATGTTTCTAGTCAGAGTGCTTGTAAGTACCTTTTTGTATTGATTGTTGAATAACTGTTCACCAATAGAATCTGCTATTCCATTACAAACCACTAACTTAAGGACTTTGATTTTTTTTTCCCCTGTTTGGATCTTTTTTAGGAGAGTGTTACTTTCTACTTTCAAGAGAAATTGGTTTTGATTTATCCTGCCAACACCATGGTGGATATAAGACTTCTTTGCAAACTGTACTTTTATTTCCCCTAATTTATCTGATGTAGTCTTTTCTGCTAAGTGCATTTAATTCCCAGTTTCTGTCTTCAGCTTGGTAGCAATTCCTGTGTATGTGAAACACATAATCAGTTTTAAGGAGAACAGCTCTTCAGGGAGATTCGATGTTACAATTGGACCTAAACAGAATATGGGGAAGACAGTGGAAGGAGTCATTGTGACGGTTCATATGCCAAAAGCTGTTCTAAACATGAACCTTACTTCCACACAAGGCAGCTATACATTTGATCCCGTCCTTAAAGTAAGTCTTGAGCTGTTTCTTTCTTTCTTTAAATTCAATGCAGACAAAATTAAAGAAATCAGGAGAAAGCATCATCCTCTAGAGCAGAGGTTCTCAAACTGTGGTCCGCAGACCACCAGTGGTCCACAAGCTCCATTCAGGTGCTCCATGGATAGTTCTCTCTCAGGTGTGCGCCTGGGTGGCTGCACATGAGACAATGAAGGGCCAACCACCTAATTAGTGGAGGCGCTCAGGCATGGCTCCACTAATTAGGTGCCTGGACCCTGGAGAAGGTGAGGTGGTGGCCTTGGGAGAGGAATAGGTGGGAGGGGGCAGAGGGGTGAGAAGGGGGGATGTGGGGAATTTGGACGTGCAGGGCTAGAATGGTCAGAGAAAGAGGTGACTTTCCCCAGCTCCAACGCTGCAGCTTCCGGGGAGAAATGGTCCTCCTTCCCAGCCATAGCTCTCTGGCGGGGAAGAGACCCCCTCCTTCCCAGCCCCAGCAGGGAGAGAGGGCACATCCGTCGCTTTTATTTGTAGAGCAAAGAGTTAATTATTAAGGGTTTTTATATATAGCGCTTTTCTCCAAAGCGCTTTACAATAGTTATTTAACGGTACAAACAATATTTGGAAAGATCATTAAGTGGTCCACCAAGACCCTCAGCAATTTTCAAGTGGTCCGTGGAAAAAACAAAGTTTGAAAATCACTGCTCTAGAGTGCTTTGCGTACCAGAGCAAAAATCTAAACTCAACCGTTCAGTATAGCTTTATGACAATCTAAAAAACTTATGGTTTTTTTTATCCTTTTTTTTTTTTTTCTGGTAAATTTTAAAGGGCCACAGTCATCTTTGAAACCACATTTTGTACATGTTGTTACCATAACCCTAAAAGGGACTACAGAAACACACATTTTAATGCATGTCAGCACTTTGCGTCAATTTCATTTATGGTGCATGCCCTTCCCCTAAGCTCTGTGAGAAGACATTTACTTGTAGCTGCTGCAGCAGAACTTTAAACTCAGACAACAAGTAGCAGGTGGGTATAAACTGCAACAGGCAAAATAGCCAGCACGTAGCAGAATAGGGGGTGGATTTGGGTATGTTTTGCTGTTGCCCTCACACTGCCCAAAAAATCATTGTAAACGGAGTGGAATGGAAAACAGTTGACCCATAATTTGGCTTCTTCTCTAAATATATCATTCCAACATAATTCTAACTTATGCCTCTTGCACATGGGAGTTGACACCCAGAACTCTTAAAGTTTTCTTTGATCCTTCAGAGCAATTTTAGCAGGATGGGATTTGGGCCAAGTGCTACTATTGTATGTTTCGTGTCATGTTGAGGTTGCTGCTGCCCCAGGAAGTTATCAATTAGCTCTTGATTTGAGCATGAAGCAACAGTTCCCCAAAGAAATAGACTTGATTTTAAAAATGAAAATTATTGAATCAAAAAGTGAACAGAGCCTAAGGCAGACAAACCTACTAGAACTTTGTCCCGGGGGGGCGAAGGAGCAAATAGCCCCAAAACACAAATAAAACCTACTTACAAATCCAGCTTCTGGTTCTTCTCCATATGGTAAAATCATGCAAATGATCAGTGTCTCTTTGTACCCTTATTCAGGAAAACTCATTTGGGAAGAGGCAAAATAAAAAGTAGGAAAGAACATAGAAAATCTTGTTGTCTCTTCCCACTTAATGGAGTGAGGGTACCCCCCCCTCCCAATGTATCTCCTCGTGTATTAGTACAGAGATAAATGAAATTTGTGTCCAAACGACTGTATAGGGCTTGGAACCAAAACTTGATTTACCTTAATCATTACAGTCTGCTGGACTTTACCTCGCCTACCATGCACCACAGGCCACTTGATGTGCCCCGGTAGAGCCAGGCAAGCACATATTGTGTCCGTTCCTACCTCCTATTGAGTTCAATGTATGATCAGGCTGCAGTTGCAAAACCCTGTTCCTACAGTTCTGCTGGCTTTTCTGATGCCTTTTGCCAGCATGGTTTGCCCTGTTAATTTTGGTACATTAAAAGCTTTAATGGAACAGAGAGAGGGCCAAATGGGAGCTTTTGTACCAATCTTTACTTCTAAAAAAGTAACTGTCACCTGAAACAATTGAACCTTTAAAGCCCCAGTGATGCAGATGGTCTTCTAAGTGCAAATCCCTCCTCTTCCATCTCTCTGCTCCTCTTCCTTCTCTCCCCCTTCCCCCAACTCTCTCCTACCCAGGTATCTGCTAGCTTTATTCTGCTTCCCCTCCTCACTCATGCCCTGTTGACTTACCTGAGTTATTTATCAAGAACCATTGCTTAGGAAATGGGTCCCATTAAGGATTCCTTACCCCCGGTCATTGCTCTTATCTAGTAGCAGGGAGGCAGGTTCACTTTGGATTTAATCCAGGCAAGGCTCCTGACCAGACCTGGTGTCCAGCTGCCAGAATTTTTCTACAGAGTAGCTGACCCACCCAACCCACAAACTAGCAGCTGGATATTAACTTGACAAATTATTTGCTAAAATCCACTCACTATTTTTTTTTCTTTTAGGTGTTAACTTGGGACATTGGCAAAATTACCCCTCAAAAGCTACCAAACCTTAAGGGCATAGTGAATCTACAGTCTGGGGCCCCCAAGCCAGAGGAGAATCCCAGCCTAAACATTCAATTTAAGATACAACAACTAGCTATTTCAGGTGAGACGGCTGCATTAACCAGAACTACTATAGTTGGGGGAGGTAGGAGAATTGTAGGAATAGGAGTCTCCTAGCACTGAATTGGAGCTGCTGATCTGGGGAATCTGTAGAACACAGAGCAGAGTTGACGTCAAACAGATGAAGTTACCTTGAAACACTAACAGTTTCATCTTGCAAGTAGAACATCATGAAATCTTGATTTGGACCATTTCTCATGGCCTTTCTAGGGCAAAATAATGGGCATTTCACAGGCTTCTGCTTGGAACATACATGAACTTCTCTGGTGTAGGGCAAGGAAGAGTTTTGTGTGGGGTTTTCCCCCACACGCAGTATAGTTTTCCTTAGTTCTTTGACTTCTGTGGGCCTAGCACAGGAAAAACTCATCCTGATTATCAGTGACAATTTTATTTTGGGAAATTTATTTCTCCTCCTAACTCTGGAAGCCCTTAACAGCCTCCATCAGCTTCAAAGTAACCCCTCTAGTTTCAGAGCATGAAATCAAACTTGAAGGCTACAGTGTTAATACAACCATGGACCTGAGAAGTTAAGCCTACGGACCCCAGTCCTGCAAACAAACACAATGTGTGTGAATACCATTGAAACCAATTGGATTTGTGTAAACTTACTTACATAAGCAAGTGTTTTGTAGGAACAGGGCCTTAACTTAATTCGGGCACATTCTACGTATTTGATTATACACTTGCAGAAAATATTGTTTAGAACCTAATGAGGTGGGAGCGAGGATCAGTGAGGGCAATGGATTAGTGAGGGCAGAAGACAGTGTTTACACTAAATTTTCTCATGGGGGAGGTTCCAGAATGCTGGGGTGGTCAGGTGTGTGGCAAATGACCAAACCTGGCATCTCAGGCACAGTCTCTAGAGCTGCAGTGCAGTTGAGGAGGCCACTCTCCTACTGAAACGCTCAACTTGCTCTGGCCTATCCAGAGGACTTTCTAGATTCCACATTGCTGACCCCGAAGCTTATTGAATGGTTGAAATTTGTGTTGCCAACCAAAGTCCTTTTGAGACGCACAAGTGTTCCCTCTCTATAAAGAGCCTTTTTCCATCTCTTGTACCTGTGCTAACATGCATTTGTTAATGACAGCATGCTGTATAGTGATTACGCAAATAACTAGACTTGAACAAATCAGGATTAATGGCTGCAGTTCTAAGGGAAGACTTTCAAAAAGGTGACTAAATTGAGCCAGCAGACAAAGGCACAGCAAGAACCAGTTCGAATACAGTAACTCCTCACTTAGTCGTCCTGGTTAACGTTGTTATGTTGCTTATCAATTAGGGAACATGCTCGTTTAAAGTTGCACAATGCTCTGTTATAAAGTTGTTTGGCAGCCGCCTGCTTTGTCCACCGCTTGCAGAAAGAGCAGCCCATTGGAGCTAGCTGGTGGGGGCATGGAACCAGGGTGGACTGGCAGCCCCCTATCAGCTCCCTGCTCCTAAGTTCCCTGTGCAGCAGCCACCCAGCAGGCTACCAATTGCCGGCAGTTCAGCTGTCCCTCCCCCCACTGTCCTGTGCTGCTCCTGCCCTCTGCCTTGGAGCTGCTCCCAGAGACTCCTGCTCGCTATGCAGGGGAGGGGGCAAGAAGGGAGCTAATGTCAGGGTGTTCCCCCTTCCCTTCTCCATATAGAGCAGGGTGCGGACAGGACAGGGCTCAGGATGGAGGGAGCTAGCTGGCTGCAGCTGCTGTCTCAATGCGCATCTCACACACACACACACACACGGCTGCAGCTGCTGTCTCAATGCGCAACACACACACACACACACACACACACACACGGTGTGAGTCTGTCTGCCATGCTGTCTCCTCTCCCTCCATTTGTGCTGCCTTGAAGAATGTGAGGCTACATTAACAACATGTTAACCCTTGAGGGCTCAACCGAGTGCTAGTTTATCATTTAGCACTAAGGCATTCCCTGGGAAACATCCCACCCTCTGACTTCGCAATCATCAGTGCTGTGTACAGCATTAGATTGTTTGTTTGTATAAAAGTGTGTGTGTGTAATGTAATTTGTCTGGTGGAAAAAAATTCCCTGGAATTGAACCTAACTCTCCCCTCCCCCCGCCCCCCAACATTAATTCTTATGGGGAAATTGGATTCGCTTAACACCATTTCACTTAGTCACATTTTTCAGGAAAATAACTACAGCGTTAAGCGAGGAGTTATTGTACCCAGATTGGAAATAAGTGCAAATTTATAACCATGAGGCTGGCTAACCATTGGTGGAGTTGACCAATGGCTGCAGTAGTTTTCCATTGTTTAAAGCAAGAGTGGATGTCGTCTGTGAAAGCTCTGCTCTAATCCAATTGCCTGTTTTGTCTTAGAGTGGGAAGAATTACGTGTAGCTATTGTATGGCATGTGCTCTGCAGCAGGTCAGAATGGATCCGTGATCCTTACCCTTCTGTGTACCAGGATCTGTCTCACTTAGCAATAGAGGAGAGATGGGGTGGCCACACTGCCAGGTTAAGAACCCCTAGACTAGAGGATTACAGTCATCCCTTCTGGCATAAAAATCAACTGAGAAAGGGAGGGTGGAAGAGAAACCAATTCAGCCTGAACAGTAGTGCTTGCTAGGTGGAAGAACTAAACTCCTCTGCCCAGGGCATTTCCAAGGCAGATTATCCAGACTGCAAGGGGAGGGACGTGTGAAAATGTAAACTCTCTTGCTCTTCATGTTCTCCTTTGTATAGGCTTGAAAGTAAATCGCCTTGACATGTTTGGAGAGAAATACAAGCCTTTTAAAGGTGTCAAGTACATCACAAAAGCAGGAAAATTCCAAGTCCGGACATGAGAAGATGCTCCATTTGCCAGAGCAAGTAGTACTATTTTTTTTTTCCTTCAGATTTGGAAATTGCAACCGCTTAGTGACATATGTTGCTATTAGGTGCCAATTGAGTAATTATGCACACTAATTTGGGATCAAAGCACTTCTATTCACAGCAGCTATTCAAATTAAAGTGTAATCTGTTTTTCATAAACATGGCTTTAAACTAGGTTGATTTTTTCTTAACGATTTCACACTTTTAATAAAGTCTTCTGAACGAGGATTGGGTGGTTCGCAGAATGCCACTAACACACTGCCAAATAAGATACCAAAGCCAGGATTGCAGGTGGTGAAGCACACTGGCAAAGGCAAGAAACCCAGCAGGACCCTCTTGTGATGGCAGATCTTACTGCTGCAGGGTGAGAGAATACTTCACTTTCTCAGAGCCTGCCACAAGTTAACACTTCACAGTGCAGCATGATATCATTTCAGAACTAGAATGCAGCAGAGAGACTGGGTAGGCTTCCAGGTAAGCCTGGGACATGTCAAATTTGACACTTGCCTTGAGAGCCTTTCTGATGAACAGAAAAATCTTTTACTCCTGTTTACAAGATACTGCCTTAGGAAGTGTTTGCCTTACTCAGCTTTCATTTGTGCCACCAACGGAGGAGCTGATAAAATAACCTTCTGCATCCAAACTTGGGAGTGAGTGTTGCTTCAGTACTCCATTTTCTTTCCACTTCTCACCTTACTTTGTTTTTGTTTTTTACAAATACAGTTGCAGAGAGGAATATCTATTTTTATGTAAAGCCTCAGCTTTGATTTAGAGGTACTTCCTCTTTGCAGCGAATGCCACCAGTCATGTGTGCCACGTGTACATTGGAGTGTAGCTTTTAGGTAGCACAGTAGAAAATGTAAAATGTACTTGGTTTGTATACTTTATTGTAATTAATTAAAATAAAAGGGAACTCTGCTGCAAATATCTCTGCTTGTAAAAATGTATTTTTTTGCTTATGGCCTGCATCTGTAATGCTCTGGCAAATAACACATGAAACTTTTGTTATACAAAGCAACCACCAGTTACAGCTACCCTTACCAACTTGCTCACACCTCCAGTGATGAGGAATAAGTACCACCACTCAACAGGACATGAAGGTGATGAGCCATTCACTTCATTTAGCTTTGTAGCTTAAATATTGAAATGTATAACTGTCAATCACCTTCCTAACACTAACCACTGGGTCTTCTCTAAAGCTGAGAACAAAACAACTTATTGGGCACTGGCATTGTCCAGACTGCCAGTTGAATGAATGTGCCATGAAGTCCAACATTGTCTCATGTGTTAGAAGGATCAAGGAATCAGGACACTGCATCATGTCCCTGCTTTGCCATTGACTTTGCTCCCTGACTTGTGCCTATTTACTTGTAATGGGGTAAGTAGGTATTAAGACCTGACCTGAGACAAAAAGATTAAGCAAAGTTCTGCAGCCAAAACTTTCAAACCTGGATAGCAAAACTAGCTTTCTTAATTTTTTATTTAAGCACTTGAGAAACAACCAAAAATAAAGCCTGAGTGAAAAACTCCAGCTTTCATTGACATTAGTGCAAGTTGTAGGTGTTCAGCTTGTCTTTTAAATCTGGCTAATTTTATTTAGGATGAAGCTTAACTTTTGGTATCCAGGTCTATATTTGGACCACTAATTGTCTTCTAGGTACAATCAAGGTTGAAATCAGCATTCTGAGGGAGACAGAGTAATAACTGCCTTTCAACCAATGAGGAATTAAATATTAGCATGTGTTCTCATTGAACATGCATATGTTGTTAATGATCTGGAGGATGGTGTGGACTGCACCCTCAGCAAGTTTGCAGATGACACTAAACTGGGAGGAGTGATAGATACGCTGGAAGGTAGGGATAGGATACAGAGAGACCTAGAAAAATGAGAGGATTAGGCCAAAAGAAAAATGATGAGGTTCACAAGAACAATGCAGAATCCTGCACTTAGGACGGAAGAATCCCATGCACTGCTACAGACTAGGGACCGAGCAGCTAGGCAGCAGTTCTAGAGAAAAGGACCTAGGGGTTGCAGTGGATGAGAAACTGGATATGAGTCAACAATGTGCCCTTGTTGCCAAGAAGACTAATGGCATTTTGGGCTGTATAAGTAAGGGCTTTGCCAGCAGATCAAGGGCTGTGATCATTCCCCTCATCTGGAGTATTGGGTCCAGTTTTGGGCCCCACACTACAAGAAGGATGTGGGAAAAATTGGAAAGAGTCCAGAGGATGGCAACAAAAATGATTAGGGGGCTGGAGCACATGACTTATGAGGAGGCATTGGGGGAACTGGGTTTGTTTAGAATGCAGAAAAGAAGAGTGAAGGGGGATTTGCTAGCTGCTTTCAGCTACCTGAAAGGGGGTTCCAAATAGGATGGACCTAGACTGTTTTCAGTGGTACCACATGACAGAACAGGGAATAATGGTCTCAAGTTGCAGTGGAGGAGGTTTAGGTTGGATATTAGGAGACTTTTTCACTAGGAGGGTGGTGAAGCACTGGAATGGGTTACCTAAGGAGGTGGTGGAATCTCCTTCCTTAGAGGTTTTAAGGCCCGGCTTGACAAAGCCCTGGCTGGGATGATTTAATTGGGAATTGGTCCCGCTTTGAGCAGGGGTTTGGACTAGATGACCTCCTGAGGTCCCTTCCACCCTTCTATGATTCTATGAACAGGGGAGCTACTCTGCTATATAATCAGCTAACACCTCTCTTGAGCAATGAAAAACTTCAATTGTCAATAATTCCTTAGTCAGGTGTAACGGATAACAAGAACTTTTCCTTAAGGGCCAGTAGAAGTGTATAGTAATTTGCAAGTGCTCTAGAAAAAAACAAATCATTTTTTAAGAAATGTGCTGTAAATTTCTGATCTTGCAAGTACAAGCAGTGGACATCTAGAGCTTGCACTTCAAAGCTATAGAAATTACAATCTTTGACTATCAAATCAAAATGTGACTGTTACCCTTATTTCTCCAATGAAAACTTTGTTTGCATGATTGTATCCAATACAGCGGCAGTGCAGGTTATACTACCATCCTACTGAGAGCTTTAACGTTAACAAGAGATTTAACAAGCTTAAAAATAGGAGAGACACTAGTTACACCCAAGGCCTCCTACGTTCTGTGACAGGCCGTCCCCACTTCTCCCTGTATCGCTCCAATACAGCAACCTGGATATGCTGCAGCATCTTCATTTAAAACTGGTAGCTCCATGGAATTAGAAGTAAAAATTAATCCTATTAGCCATACTGGAGCTCATGTTTGATACCAGTGTTACTGAAATTTCCTACGCTGCCAACAGAGCTACCCTAGAGAGTGTAGTTCAGTATTTTATACAAAGTCATGCAATGAGCTAGATCTGCTTTCCTAAACTGGAGTATAGTGTCCAGTTTCAAACACTGAACATAATCAGCACTATTATGAGAGTAAAGTCCTGATTTTGAAGGAAAAGGGTATGCAACGCTCTTACAGCTGAAGGGATTGCTGTTCACATTTTCTCCCACGAGGTCATTATCTACAAAAATTCCAGTAGGAGCAACGTACACTATGCAATAGCCTGATGAAAAATAGGAATGAGCTTTCTAAATAGTGGCGTATTCAAGCCGCAAAGTTCCTACCTCTCATTCTTGCAAAGAAAAACTGGAAAATGTAAAACAAAGGTTCAGCCGGCAAAGGAGAATACAACTTCTTTACAATCATGACTCATGATTTTTTGAACAAGTGAGGTTGGCAATGCTGGAATGACTCATGCCATGCTGTACCTAGAGCTGTCGTCTACTAAGAATCCACTCTTCTCAAGCACCCCATATGAACGGAAAGAGCCTGGTACTTCTCTAACACTAGCATCCTCCAGATCCTTTCCTGAACAGTCAAACAATATTTCTCCTTATGGAGGTAGAGGTCTTATTTAAGATGGACCAGAGCTTTAGTGCATCTTAAGGCCCTTTTGACAGCTTATTCCCAATTGCACAGAACATTTAGTTTCTGAGCTGCAGCAACTGCATAGATGGAACAGTGTTAGATGTCTTAAATACTAAGGCCAGCACTACACTACAGACCTCTATCAGTATAACTGCATCACTCAGGGCTGTGATAAACACACCCTGGAGTGACTTAGTTATAGCAACCTAACCCCCCACCCCGTGTAGACAGAGCTCCCCGGATAGGAGAGCTTTTCCCATTGCCATAGCAACTGCCTCTGGGAGGTGGATTAACTATGCAAACAGGAGAAGCTCTTCCATTGCCATAGGAATGTCTTCACTGAAGCACTACAGCAGCACTGGTGCAGAGGTGCTGCTGTACGTGAAGACAAGCCCTCAGTGTCTGGTTCTATTAATCACATTTAATTTTACTCTCCCTTTCCAAACACTGGTTTCTCTCAGACAGCAATGGGGAAGAGCCAGCAGCAGCCCATTCTTTGCCTGCCAGTAGTAGCTCATGAGCGTTAGTTTGGGAATGTGATTTAGATTAGATCATCAGGGCACTTAACATGTTCTGTTTTCTCTAAAGTATTTGGCGAAGTTACAACATGGTGTGCTTCAATAGGTTGTGGCTTGGATCCACAGAAAGGCCCGTACGGCATGCTGCTTTGCATACAGACCTTGTCTTTCCTCCAACCTATAGCAATATCACAATGGATGAACACTATACAAAATAACCCTGCTTGATAGGCTTAATGTGCAACAATATGGTGTAAGTACCAAATTCCATCTCTTAAATTCCAGCTGACCTCCAGTCCTGTTGAAAATCTAGCTGCTGTCAATGCATTGTTGGTTTATTCAAAGCCATGGTTTTTTCCTCTAAAAGTTTACATGGATAACCAAACTGTTGACTGCCTCTAAAACACTGAGCTACTTCAAACCTAGCTCTTAGCGCTGCTATTTTAGTGGGTATTGTCACTATAGTGTGAGTCTAACACTCAGCTCGCACATTGCTCTTCACACATTCCTATTGGCTGGCTTTCTCAGTGAAGCCCACCTGAGCATTTCTCCAACTGCAGGTATCAGCCCACAGCAGAGGCTACAACAGTGGAGGTAGCAGGTAAACTTCTTGCATGTCTGATTTATTATAGGTACAATATAAATCGTTGCTTCTGGACTTACTGTAGCAGACACATCTTACAAGTGAACCCAGCCTAAGATGGACCTTTAGTCAATGAGGATTGATTAGCTGCTTTCTCGCAGCAGGTGGATTCCAGTTAAGTTCCTTCCCATCAGACCAGCTGCAGCTGGAGATTGAGGGCAGCTTCTAGAGAAAGGCACACACTTCTCCACTATACTTTCTTGCAAAGAAATCCCATCCCCTGCTACTCCTCCCCCTCAGCTGCTCCTCCCGGCTGAAGATGCTATACTTAGGCTCTGACAGCCAAGGCAGAATGTCATTCCTTCTTCACTCCTAGAAGCTCTCATTCTGGTTAGCCTGCTACTGAGGCCATAGTTAAATCCCAGTTCAACCTAGTGCCTGCACAAAGAGGGAAGCTGTGGTATTTATCTAAACCGGAAGCTATGTTAATTTTTTTTATTTAAGGGATTCTTTTTAAATCTACTGAAAATAAATTAAGGGGTCTGTCCTCCACTCTGCTTCAACTGCCAAACTGAACCTTCCCTCTGCTTGAATAGGAAGCCCGAACACACCTTTTCTTTGCACCATCTGAAGATAGCTTTACAGCACCAGCCCTTCAACAGAGCCTCTCTGATTTAGAGACATATTTTCAGACGCCCAAGTCACTTGCTTCCACCTAAAAGCTGGCAACGACATCTTGTCTACAGGGCATCTGGTTTAAGATGTCAACTGCAACTTAAGGGTAGGGAAGTTCTAGGCAACAACCACTGGTGCATTTGTCCCGTCCTAGGCAGAAAGCTACATGAGGACAAGCAAGCTTGTTGGGCCTTACTGAGGAGCAAGTGCACCGGATCCTCTTGTAAAAACACTAATGGCTGTCCATTCTGTATGGAGCAGCATGAGGTTTCCATGCCATTTTGGAAACACAGCTTCATTAAACCATGAACACGCTTCACGCCTAGGTCAATGGAATGCAGAGGCCATCTTTTCCCTGTTGTTTTTCTGTCCAATGCACCTTGTGTCTTGAGGCAGCGACAGGACTCCAAAAACATTGTGAGAACTGAGCCACGCTCAAAGGCTTGGAAAGGCAAAGATGAGTCAGGCTACCAGGCAATTTCAAGGAAAGGGGTCCAACACTAACACGTCAATCGTAGTGGAGCTTTATGGGAATACCATTCCAGGACGATGAGGGATTTGGTACCTGAAGCACAAAACACCCTCCTAAACCCTTCCATCTATTTTAAGGGTCTCTTGTATACTCTCTGATGTGAGTAAAGCTACCAGCAGAAAAAGTATGGCAAAAAGGTCCATTCCCCTCATCTCTATAACTCTACTGTCAAAATGGCAGACACATGGGAATAGGGCTTTGTTAACTAATATGAAAGGCTGACCAATGGCTAGGCTTCTCCCAAGGCATTACTTGGAGAAGGCCAAGACCATAGGATGTCTGTGTTCCTATGTAGCCATGAATGTTTTAGCTGATTTTTGCAGTACATGGCAGCTCCTCTTATACCCAGAGAGGGTATAATTTAGACAGTTCTGAAACTTCGCTACCAGACTCTAAGGTTTCCCTAGGCCCTTAACAAACCTGCCTGGCACTGAGCTGGAATCTGATCAGGAACTAGATCTCCCTCATAATAGAGCAAGCAAACTTAAAGTTGACCTTCCTTACCTCCAAATCTGCCTAGTGGCCTATTGGCACTTGTATGCAAGATGGCCATATCCAGCACAGTCAGTGGTTGCTAGGTGGAAGTTGACAACAGCCTTCCACCACCATATAGCAATTGTCTCCAAAACCGTGGGGTAGTCTGGCTGAGTGGAACAGGGATTTGCAAGGACTTCCATGGTGTTTCCTTGTGCCCAGTAGTCTCCTCTCCAACCTTCAACATAACCAGTCTGACTCTTCAGGCTAGACGTGTGATCATAGAGTTCAAGCAGGACTTAGCACTTCTGAATTATTTCCTGTACTGGCACCAGGAAATTTGTCCTACAAGGTAAGTGAACAGTCTGCACAAAGTACCAAAACATTTAACCTCCTCTACCACCCCCATTACAATGCTTTTTTCACTTTGTAAGACAGATAATAGCTATGTCAGCGTCCTCCATGTATTAGAAACTCATAAGTGTTGTTAACTCTTTCACATAACTTGTACCAAATCAGAACCAGAAGACAACATAACCGATAGGAGTAGTGATTCTATCTTTCTATTCTGAATGTATAGAAATTGTTAGGGTACCTATTTTAAGTACATTAGGGGTGCAGAACTATTACCATACAATTGTTTTATAACTTTTTAGAAGATAACTAACTCTCCAAACTCATATTTCTGGTGTGCTGACCTATGTTCTTTCTGCAATTAAAGTATATTCTTACTATTCAGTCCCTGTAAATGTTCATAAAGTGACATTTATACAAATGCATTTTTATTTTGTTTTAACAGAACAAAAAGAAAAGGTTGAAAATATTAGACTATACAACAAATTTTGATTTATAAACAAAATATCAGTGGTAAAACATTTCTACCCAACATTCAAGGTCTTTTTTAATTTTTGCTTCATTTTAGGTCTGAAGACCAATAGTGTTCAAAAAAGCACAAATTGCATAAGGTGTACAGTATTTCAGCTCCTACAAAACAGTTAAGAACTTATATAGCAAACATTCTGAAGAAATATCAAAGGCAAACATGATTCTTACTTTCCCAACCATTCCTTAATAAAACAAAAAGTGATCTTTGGCATAAACAATCATGTATTAAAGGCATTAGTAATATTGCATTAATATCAGTCAAGCAACTAGACAGTGATGCTAAAAATCTTAAGAGTATGTCTACACAGCGACTAGACACCTGCGGTTGGCCAGTGCCAGCCAAGTTGGGCTCAGGAACTCGCCTCGCAAGGTCCTGAGCCCACGCTAAAACCCAAGCCCAGAAGTCTACACAGCAACAAAAGAGCCCTGCAGCCCTGCGAGCCCAAGTTGGTTGGCATGGGCCAGTCACGGACATCTAGTTGCTCTGTAGATGTACCCACAGAGAAGCTTGAACTATTTTGAAAGCAAATACAGGAAGACTATTCAGAAGACCATCAAGAGTCCTTTCCTATTCAGTGTTTACTATTAACACTATGTAATGTAGCCATTTCTATTTAAGGGTCTGATATAAACCAACCAAAGGCAAAACATTCTGGTTAAGGCTCTGTCCCACTCCTTCACCCTTTCCGGTGTGGGTAGCTATTGGAGGAGTCTGAGAAAAGACCTTAAGTACCATGTATTTGGCATTACCAGGAGACAAGGAGTGAATTGAGGATGAATAATGCTTTCTCTTGCTACAGTCAGTTTGAGGCAGATTATTATAATGTAATTTAAATATGTAATTTCCCTTTTAGATAACCACGCAGGTGAGAGGAAAAACAGGAAGGGTAGAGTACTTGTAGTCTGACACTGTACTACACAGCTTGCCTTTGCTGTTACTGTGTGTCTGATCAACGGTCAGCAACAGCACATTAACAAAGGTGGCTTGAGCATGATCATTGTGTCAATCTTAGCAAACGGAAACTAAGGAGCCATTATGATGTCAATGCTGGCGAACATAATCAAGTTTAGTAAATGTTTTTGCACACACAAAGGCCGTTTCTAAAATATTAGCAATCTCATTACTTTTCATTTAAATGTCAAAAAATATCGAACAGCTATCATAAGCATTTTAAAAATGAAGGCATGTAAGAAGTATGGAAGTACAAAAATCATCCCAAGTCTGTTTTCTTAACACGATTAGAAAATAATAATTTAACATCTAATTCAGTTAATTGCTATTAAGCCTTAAATGTGTATATAGAATTTCAGTCTAGATCATTTTCATGGCTCATTATATCTGAACAACAGATTTAATTGGGAACACCAACAGACTCCATAAATTGAGTGCCTCTACTTTCCCACATACTCCATCATTAGACTGAAGGGCAGTGAGGCACAAGCATCATTAAACAGAGTGTAATTTTCCCTTAAAACAACTCTGAAGAAAGTGTGCAGAGGCGGAGTGTGGGTGTACCTTGTTTTCGAAGGAAAGGAGTTTGATCTTGATTGTGTTCTATTTGAGCATTTTGTTCATACAAAAAGTTGCTTTGAACATGACTGACTAATGCAGCTAACTCGATGGATTCCAAATTTTTAGCCCCCTATTCTACCAAATTTTTATCGGGAGGTGTGTGTGTGGAGGCGGGCAGTCTGTGCTTTTCTAAGGCCTCTGAAACTTGAACAGTCAAGCTGTCATTATTTGTGACGAACATCCACCGCCAACCATTTCAGTATAGCACAAGAATGCAGATTCTGGCATGACCACAGGTGGCAATGGGAAGTAAAGACAGCTCAGTTTTTCCTGACCTAGGATATCACTGCCAGGAAAGTAACTGCAGCATAAGAGACTATTGTAGCAATATGATACCTCCCCACCCCAAAGAAGGGATCACTTCTGATGTAAATGAACTTTACTACATATACCTTGTAACACTTTTGTGGTGTGAGAACAGCTAGCTGAAAATGTCATTAAAACAGTTAGCCTTTTCAGTGTCATTGATTGTCCCCACCAAATAACTAAGAAACACTGTTAAGTGTTCCAGACTGCCAATTCAAGCTTGAGTAAAGTCCACGTGTCATACCACCATATGGAAACTACTGGAATATACAGTGCATAAATGAGAAGTGTATCTCTGGGATTACAGAATTCATGAAAAGAGAATCTTCAAAAGTGAAAAGAATAAAAATTGTCAATGTGTTGGAAGCAATTTTGAGATGCTTTCCGAAGATGTTTAAATGCATATTTTTATAATTAATGCCCTTAGAATGGGGCATTAGCATAAGCTAATTTTAAGATCATGTTTACAGCACATTTTGCTGTTAAATTCTCTTCTGCTTCAAAAAGGCTTTTTATATTACAGAAGATAATGTTAGTTGGCAGTTGTTTACTGATACCAAGGAGTCTTTCTAACCCAGCGAAGAGTAAATCCAGCATCTGTTCTAATCTTAATAGACGCTGCTTCTGCTTCTCTCACAGTCTCCTTTACAGATTGCATAAGGTTCTGGGCATTGTGAACCAACATCTCAGTAGCCTGCAGACAAAGGAAAGGTGTTATTCTTTCAAGTTCTTAAATACGCATAGAGGTAGAACAGTGTTCACATAGATGAGCAATTGTTTAACTCAGAAACATAAATCCCACCCTGCCTGGGGACTTACAACAGGAACACGATGTTACATCATTCTTGCTAATGTACGTTTCATGATAGTCAACTGTAAAAAATGACCTGTTCCATAATTTGGAAAAAGAAGCAAGTGATTCTCTCGTTCACAAGTAGAGGTTACACACCTTATGCTGTAACTGGAGTTCTCTCAGACATGTCCCCTTATGGGTGCTCCACTTCAAGTGTGCCTGTGCCCTGCAACTTTGACAGGAGATTTTTGGTTGTGGTGCCTATTCAGCCTGTGCATGCACTGCACATATACTTGTGCCCTGCACCACGGTTACATAGGGTTATGTGGATGTACCACCCTCAGTTCCTTCTCCACCGAAGCAGAGGGAAAGGAGGATGGGTAAAAGACGGTTACTCGCCTTTGTAACTGTTGTTCTTCGAGATGTGTTGCTCATATCCATTTCAGTTAGGTATGCGCGCACCGCGTGCACGTTCGTCAGAGATTTTTACCCTAGCAACACTTGGTGGGCCGCAGGGCGCCCTCTGGAGTGGCGCCGCTATGGCGCCTGATATATACCCCTGCCGGCCCATCCGCTTCTCAGTTCCTTCTTGCCGGCTACTCCGACAGTGGGGAAGGAGGGCGGGTGTGGAATGGATATGAGCAACACATCTCGAAGAACAACAGTCTTTTCTTCTTCAAGTGCTTGCTCATATCCATTCCAGTTAGGTGATTCCCAAGCCTTACCTAGGCGGTGGGGTCGGAGCAAGACGTTGTGGAATGTAAGATGGCATCGTCTCTGGATTGTTGGACCAGTGCATAGTGCGATACAAAGGTGTGGATGGAAGACCACGTGGCCGTGCAGCAGATTTCCTGTATGGGAACATGAGCCAAGAACGCAGCAGATGAGGCTTGAGCCCAAGTAGAGTGGGCGGTGAGATGGCCAGTCGGGACGTGAGCCAAGTCATAGCATGCCCGAATACAGGATGTCACCCAAGATGCAATCCGTTGGGAAGAGATTGCCATGCCCTTCATATGTTCTGCTACCGCTACAAATAGCTGAGGTGAACGCCGGTAGGGTCTGGTCCTCTCGATGTAAAAAGCGAGAGCCCTGCGGACATCCACAGTATGCAGCTGCTGTTCCTGTCGCGATGAGTGCAGCTTTGGGAAAAAGACTGGCAGGAAGATGTCCTGATTAACGTGAAAGGCAGAGACAACCTTAGGGAGGAACGCCAGGTGTGGTCGCAGCTGTACCTTGTCCTTATGGAACACCGTATACGGAGGATCCACAGTCAAAGATAGAAGTTCTGAGACTCGCCTAGCCGAGGTGACAGCGACTAGGAATGCTGTCTTCCAGGACAGGTACAGCAGCGAGCATGTGGCTAAAGGCTCAAAGGGGGGCCCCATGAGCCTGGTTATGGGTTCAGGTCCCAGGTAGGGGTTGGGCGTTTGACCTGGGGATAGAGTCGCTCCAAGCCCTTGAGGAATCTGGAAACGATAGGATGGGAAAAAACGGAACTGCCAGCCTCCCCAGGATGGAAGGTGGAAATAGCTGCAAGGTGCACTCTTAGAGAAGAGATCGCTAGACCTTGCTCTTTGAGAGACCATAAATAGTCCAAGATAGTGGGGACTAATACAGACTGCAGAGAAAGGTCCTGCTGGGCGCACCAGTGACAGAAGCGCTTCCATTTAGCGAGGTATGTTGAACGCGTGGAGGGCTTTCTACTTCCCAGTAGCACCTGTTGCACTGCGACGGAAGAACGCAACTCCGATTGGCTCAACCAGCCAGCAGCCATGCAGTCAGATGAAGGGACTGCAGGTCCGGGTGGTTCAGCCTGCCGAAGTCCTGCGTGATCAGGTCTCGGCAGAGTGGCAGGAGAATCGGGTCTGAGAGACAGGTCAAGCAGCATGGTGTACCAATCCTGCCTCGGCCAAACCGGAATGATCAAGATAAGGCGGGCTTTGTCCCTGCGGAGTTTGAGAAGAACTCGGTGGACGAGAGGGTGAAACGGTGGAAAGGCATAACAGAGGTGGCCCGTCCACGGGATGAGGAACGCGTCCGACAGGAAGCCCGGGGAGCGACCTTGTAGGGAGCAGAACACCTGGCATTTCCTGTTCTCCCGGGAGGCAAAGAGGTCTATGTGGGGAAAGCCCCACCTCCGGAAAACTGAATGGAGAATGTCCAGACTGATGGACCACTCGTGCGCCAGGAGGGACCTGCTCAGGTGATCTGCGAGCGTGTTCCGGACACCTGGAAGGAAGGAGGCTATTAGGTCTATGGAGTGGGCTATGCAGAAGTCCCACAGTTGGATCGCTTCCTGACACAAGGGGAAGGACCATGTCCCTCCCCGTTTGTTTATATAATACATGGCCGTTGTGTGGTCCGTGAATACTGCAACACAACAGCCCTGCAGATGGCGCTGGAACGCTTGGCATGCCAGCCAGACCGCTCTCAGCTCCCGGACATTGATGTGTAACGTCAACTCCTGGGACGACCAAAGGTCTTTGGTACGCAGGCGCCCTAGGTGAGCACCCCAACCCAGAGAGGGTGTTGTTAGGGATGTGGAGGGCTGGGGATGATGGAACGACAGGCCTGCACACACCTGGGACGACGTTCACCACCAGTCAAGCTAGCCGAGAACGCTCGGCGGAACTGTCAGAATGATGTCTATGGCGTCTCTGCCTGGCCGACAGACGGAGGCGAGCCAGATTTGGAGAGGACACATTCGCAGCCTGGCATGCTTTGTGACGAATGTGCATGCAGCCATGTGACCGAGGAGACCAAGGCAAGTGCGAGCAGAGGTTGTTGGAAAACTCTGAAGACTTTGAACAAGAGAGACTATGGCCTGAAACCGGTGGGGGGGGGGGGTAAACTGGCCGTCGCCAGGTTGGAGTCCAGCATTGCCCCGATAAATTCTATTCTCTGTGTAGGCACCAGAGTTGACTTGTCCAGATTGAGGATCGGGCCTAGACGCATAAACAGGTCCTTGATAATGGTCACATGGCTGATGACTTGTGCCTTGGAGGCCCCTCGGATAAGCCAGTCGCCAAGGTAAGGGAAAACGTGTATTCGACGACGGCGTAGGGAAGAGGCGACGACCGCCATGCACTTCGTGAAGACACGAGGAGCCGAGGAGAGGCCAAAGGGGAGGACAGTAAACTGGTAGTGTCGATGATTTACCACAAAGCGCAGATACCGCCTGTGCGGAGGATAAATTGCAATGTGGAAATATGCATCCTGCATGACGAGAGCGGCGTACCAATCTCCGGGATCCAGGGAAGGAATAATGGTTCCCAGGGATACCATGCGGAACTTGAACCTTTTGATGAATTTGTTCAGTCCTCGCAGGTCCAGATTAGGCCAGAGGCCCCCTTTCGCCTTGGGAATTAGAAAATATCGGGAATAAAACCCCTTGCCCCTTAACTCCTCCGGTACCTCCTCTATAGCTCCGATTGAGAGGAGCCTGCGGACCTCCTGGATGAGTAGTTGCTCGTGAGAGGGGTCCCTGAAGAGGAACGAGGAGGGGGGGTGGGAGGGAGGGGGTGAAACAAACTGAAGATGGTATCCAAGTTCCACCGTACGTAGGACCCAACGATTTGACGTCAACTGGGACCACGCAGGAAGGAACGGGGTAAGGCGGTTGTAGAACTGAAAGGGATCCGGGGAGGCAATTGGTACACTGCTCTCGGGCGCACCCTCAAAAGTTTGATTTGGGTCCCGGTGTTGGTTTGGTGGGACCGGAATTGTTACCCCCTTGAGGTCCAGACTGACATCTGCGATTGGTACAACCTCATCTTCTGGCAAAGTCTTGCCTTGGCCGAGGCGGGAGGTAAGGGCGCTGAGGTTGGGAACGGAAGGACCGTCTTTGAGTCTGCGGCGTATGCATTCCCAACGAGTGCATAATTACACGGTTGTCCTTCAGACTCTGCAGTCTGGGGTCCGTCTTTTGGGAGAACAAGCCTTGTCCATCGAACTGCAAGTCTTATATGGTGTGTTGCAACTCAGGTGGCAGGCCGGACACTTACAACCACGATATATGGTGCATGGCTATGCCAGAGGCGACCGTTCTAGCTGCTGAATCAGCGGCATCTAGCGAGGCTTGTAAGGAGGTCCTCACGACGCTCTTCCCCTCCTCCAGGAGTGCTGCAAATTCCTGGTGGGAATCCTGCGGAACCAACTCGGCAAACTTCCTGATCGCCTCCCAGGTATTGTAATTGTATCTACCTAGGAGGGCTTGTTGGTTCGCTACTCGGAGTTGGAGGCCTCCCGCAGAATAGATTTTCCATCCCAACAAATCCATGCACCGGGCCTCCCTGGATTTAGGTGCAGGGGCTTGTTGGCCGTGGCGCTCCTGTTCGTTGACGGACTGTACCACCAATGAACAGGGAGCAGAGTGCACGTAGAGGTACTCATACCCCTTGGAAGGCACCATGTATTTCCGTTCAACCCTCTTGGCTGTAGGTGGGATGGAAGCCGGGGATTGCCAGATAGTGTCTGCTCTAGCCTGGATCAAACGGATGAAGAGGAGAGCCACTCTGGTGGGTGTCTCTGCGGACAAGATGCTAATGACCAGGTCCTCCACCTCTGGAACCTCCTCTACCAGCAGGTTGATATTCTGAGCGACACACCGCAGAAGGTCCTGGTGTGACCGGAGGTCAATCAGAGGTGGCCCCGATGCTGACGTGCCCACTACCGCCTCATCCGGGGAAGAGGAGGATGACAGCCCCAGGAGGAGTGGGTCCTACACTGACGCCTGGTCTGGGGGGGACCTCTGTCTCTGGAAGATCATGCGGGTCCGGAGCGTGTGCACTGGTTTCCTCCGTGCCAGCGGGGGGAGGTCGGCTGACGGTGGCCTTGGGCACATGGTGCTCTGAGTGACCAGAGCATGATGGGCCAGTCGGTTCACCTTGGGCTTGATGATATGCCCAAGGCGTCCAAAAGGACCACTGGTGAGGTCCGTGGTCCGGGCCATGGGCATGCGTATCCAAATCCCCATAGGAGGCACTCTCCTCATGGGAGGAGATGGATGGATGATGCGAAGGCCACGGAGGAGCTGAAGTCGATTGGACTAGGTCTCTGCGTCCATTGGACTCCTGTCTGCATGGTACCGGCGAACGGTACTGAGAGTCGTAGCGGTGCCGGGGTGGGACCGGGACCTGTGACCAGCACGGTGCCGGGAGGTCAACCGGTACCTCACATCTCCATGCCGAGATCGGCTGCGAGAGGTACCGCGGTGCCGGGATCTGGACCGGTGCCGAGAGTACTGTGATGGAGACCGGGATCTTGAGCGGTGCAGCGAGTACGACCGGTACCAGGATGGAGAGCGGTACCAGGACTGCGAGCAGCGCCGGGAGCGGGAGCAATGGCGGGACCGAGAGCGTCCATGGGACCTGGATCGGGACCGGCGGCATTCCGCAGTGCCTAGCGAAGATGGCCTCATCATGGCGGGCTTGCCTGGTGACTGAACAACCCGCACCGGCGGTGCCAGGGGTTGGGGCAGCTCAGGCTCTGTCAGAGCAATCAGTTCCCGAGCCACAGAGAAAGTCTCTGGCGTCGAGGGCACGACGAGCTCGACCACAGCGTGCGCTGGGGAGCTGGCAGGCACCGGACTCGACGGCTCCTGAGAGACCAAAATCAACGGTGCGGAGGCAAGCGGTGCCGCGGTAGTTGACGGTGCCAGGCGGTCCGCCTTGGATGTACACTCTGACTGTGGCGTACATACAGGTGCCGCAGGAGCCTTGTGCCTCTTGCTCCTCGGGGAGAGGGATCGGTGCCGGCCAGAGGGTTGAGACGGTGAAGGCTGGTGCCGAGGAGCCTTTACTGGAACCGTGCGTTCCGGTGCGGAGCAAGCACTCGTCCCCGGTGCCGGAGTCGGTGCCAAGGATGGAGGAGTTAGAGCTGCCTCCATCAAAAGTTGCTTGAAGCGAATGTCCCGCTCTTTCTTCGTCCGGGGCTTGAAAGCCTTGCAGATTCGGCACTTGTCTGCAAGGTGGGATGCGCCCAAACACTTTAAACAGGAGTCATGTGGGTCTCCTGTGGGCAGCGGCCGATGACCGGCCGCGCAGGGTTTGAAGCCCGGTGAACCGGGCATGGGCCCCGGTACCGGGGGAGGAGAAGGGGCTAGCCCCCGATCCCCTCTAACTATATGCACAACTACTATAAAACTACTACTATAAAAGTTAACTAGAACTATAGAGAACGAACTATGTACACAATTACTATACAAACAAGCGAAGAGCTAGGGAGGTGGAGATCAGCTAAGCCGCGCTCCACTGTTCCAACGACTGACATGGGCGGTAAGAAGGAACTGAGGAGCGGATGAGCCGGCAGGGGTATATATCAGGCGCCATAGCGGCACCACTCCAGAGGGTGCCCTGCCGGCCCACCGAGTGGTGCTAGGGAAAAAGTCTCCGACGAACGTGCACATGGCGCACGCACACCTAACTGGAATGGATATGAGCAAGCACTCGAAGAAGAACAGAGCATTCACAGGGACACGCATCTCAAAGAACTCCAGTTACTGCACAAGAAGTAACCTCTCTTCTGTGGGTGCTCAACTTCAGGTGTCTCCAAAGGTGTCCTAAGAAGATGGGAGGTTCAGACCGGAGTCCACCAGAAAAAAGAACAGACCTGCCTACAAGCAGCATCTGATCTAGCTCTGGGCACCATGGCATAAATGTTTAGAAAACATATGAACAGAAGACCAACTTGCCATTCTACAGATCTCTGCAATTTGTACATCCTTAAGTAAGGCTAGAAACATAGATTGTGCTCTTGTTGAACATATCACTCTCAATGTGGGCTGAACAAATCTTAATACAACCGGAGATCCTCTTTCGTAACCTGTTTTGAAACTGCCAAACCCTTGTTTCTGTCTGCAATGGATACAAATAGTCTAGGAGATCTTCTAAATGGTTTGGAGCTGGGTGACAACATAGAAACTCTGGTTCCATGGCAGGGACATAATATTTTTCCCTCTGCCCTCTTGCAGGTAGGTAGTGCTGTAGCTGGTGTTTGTCAAACAGTCTTAGCAGGCTCCATAAGAGCTTCAGTGCCCGGAATGGCAAGCCTCATAGATGTCAAAGTTTGCAAGATATCCAGGAGTTTATGGTGGGACACCTGAAACACCTCAAAGAGAATCTGCAGCATGCCCACAATTCGCTTAAATCAGTTCTTGGAACTGCTTGTAGTCATCTGCCATAGGAGGAGGTGGAGGCATCACAGCTTCATCAGGTGACGAGGAAGAAATATTAGAAGAGTCATCTCCTTATCCCTCCCTTGCTTCGAATAGGAGGTTGAGGAGAATGGGCCCTTTCCTGCTCCCTCGTGTGGTGTGAAAATTTCTTTGTAAACTGTTAAGAGAACGCCCACAGGACTCAGTGAGGCCATGGATGGGTGTCACTTGAGGTTTATTCTCCTGTATTACATCAGTGGAGGAGGGACAACGATGTGTCCTGGAATACACTGGGGAACCCTACACTGATATCTAAGTCAGAAATATCCTCTTCCATATACTCCAACATGGGGAAAGGGGTGGAGGGGCAGAGGCATAGCTGTCCGGCTTGCAAAGATGATGAGGGAAAGTATGGTACTCCAGGCGTTGGTGACCTAGAGAGAGTCTCGATGCTGACAACCCCCCACCGCCCTCCGCTTATTAAAAGATGAGGCGCTGACTCCCAAAATAACAGCAGATCTTCAGGGTACCTAAATTCTTTTAGTCCTGATGGTATAAAAGATAGGGTTGAGCAAGAATCTGTGGAAGACAGATTTTTGGCGATGAAGCTGGGGTACCAAACATTTGGCATAGGAGTAAGTCAACTCAGATTCCACTGGTACCACAGGTAGCTGAACGGTCTTTGTCCGGTACTCAGTGCTGCTCAGGGACAGGCTCAGAACTTTTTTCACCAGTGTCTCTGCCGCTCTGGGTACAGGTACCTGAATTCAGTACTGTGTCTGTCTTAGACAACTGCCTCCTATTCACCTCTGAGGTACCAGCATCACTCGGAGCCTGAATAGAACTCCCCTTGGGACCAGAGGTCTCTGTAGTCGTCATTTCCGTTGGTGATGAAGATTTTCTTGGTGATTTACTCTTTACTGCCTTCTGCTTCAAGGCAGATCTTGAGGCTACTCATAGAAGAACAGCACACTGGCTCCTGTTCCTCACAGCCTACCTTTGAAAAGCTGAGTGAAAGCTAATGTCTGAACACAAGCTGAATAACTCACTATTCCTAACACATCCATCTACCAAACAAAGGTTTTAGAGAACCTACAGGAATTCTAGATCAAAAATGTAACTAAGTATACCCAGAGCCATTGAAGGTAGCTGCAGAAGTCGAAGTTTCACAAAACTATGATGAAATTGCTGGTTAATGAAGCAGGGAGAGCTGAAACTAAAAATGTTTTAAATGGTTGCCCACTTTAGCTACAGTATTCTTAAACTAGTATTCATTGTAAACCACCAGAGGGCACTAATGAATAATTTCTTATGCCAAAAAACAGCTCTACCTTTTTATTTTAGACTGTGGATTGTTTTAAAACAAGAGACAAAGTCAGGTTAGAAGCAAATTAAGTCTTCTCCATGAGACAGAGGAATGTCCTGTTGTTAACTGCAGAATATATACCAAGGTGTATTAAAATTAACACTTTTACTGGACACTGGGTCAGATTTACTAACTCTCAGTATCTGGGACACATCTGATTGTATAAAGGACACACACCTGATCGCCCTCTCCCCACCCCACATCAGGTAGCAAGAAGGAGTTTATATTACAATCAGTTACGCAGCTCTTACCTGTTCTGACTCTTCATCACTGATGTTCGTCCTACCCAACATAGTAGCTTTAACAGTGGAGAGGATTTTGAGTTGTGTGCTGATGGTTGGGATTCGCTCACAGACCTAAGAAGTCGGGAAGGTGCATCATTTTAATTTTTAAACTTGAACCAATTGATATTTCATTTTTAAAGTAAAACTAAGATTTTGCTTAACTCTACAGCAGTTTCTCTTTGCTTATGGCTAAGGTACAAGCATACAATGTACATGTAAACTTCAAGGGTGATGTCACTAAAGCCATGTTTACAAGCTGGGTTGGAAATCTACAGCGCTCCAGCATGCTGTGCACTAACGCACCATATGGACCCTGCTGCTACACACTAAAAGTTCCCTAGAACACATTGATGTACTGGGGTTTGAAACAGAACAACGTCAAAGTGCACTCAGGAACTTTTAGCAAGCATCAGCAGGAACCATGTGGACAGTTAGTGCCCAGCACGCTGGAGTGCTATAGATTTACATTCCCATTCCTTCCTGATAAGTTTGAGTGACCATTCTAGCAATGTGGATCTTCGCTAAAGCAGAATTCACTTTTCCTTTGCCCCAAACAGTCTGTTTAATCAGGAATGGAGGATGAGATTTGGGGCTGTATTGGTTTATGCTATTGCCAATACCCTCTGACTTGATAAGGTTGACTGTGTGGATGGCCAAGGTGATACAGACATTGCTAGACTGGTCTCTTGACATTCATGGATTTTTCAAAGTGTCTCTTACAGGACACTGATATATCTTCTCCCATCTGAATAAAAAGGACCTGATCTTGCAAAGTGGGAGTTGAAGAAAATCAACATTTCCATACTTGGGCCTCAAGACTCACAAAAGCGGAGATAGGGAGCCAAGGGGATCCACAGGTGACTCTCCAGCTGTGAGCCATACTGAAAGAGCAGGACACAGGAAGGAAAGTGATATATGCATTGTTTTAAAGTTAGCCCAAGTTATTACCTGCAAGAGGTTTGTTCTAATGCGCTTGTCAGTGCACTGCTTTGCCACCTCCTTGGCCAATCGAGTCACTTCATCTGATGCTTTAGCAATATCCTTGGCACACTGAATAAGGGCACGCTTGTTTCCACTAACACCTCTCACTAGGCGGGACATCTCTGCCATCAGCAGGGCCATTCGCTTTGCAGCAGCAATTATATCATTACCCTGCAGGGAACAAATATAACAATGAATGTTAGACACAAAAGGTTAGACCTGAACTGTAATCCACGCTCACTAGCAAACCCTTTCATTAAGTCAAGGAAGAAAGAACAATTCAAGTCTATTGAAAAAGATTCTTCATAAGGAGCACTGAAGATTTGTACAAATGTTTAGGAAATACTTTCCCCTCCAACGCTCAATGACAACATTTCAAAACTGAAAAGGAAAAAAAAAGGTGACCAAAGTGATAGTTTGTCCCTGAAGTGGAAATGACTAGGCTGCTGTCTGGATTTTAAGACCAAGTGTGTTCAAGTGTTATAGACATTCTAGATTTCCCCAATAAAAGCAGCATTATTGAAAACACAAGTGCCAATTAAAAAAAAAGTAAGATAAACCAAACAGTACCAATTCTCTGAAGTTAAAATGATCTACTGTGAACAGCTGAACATAAAATTTTAAATGGCATCTGAAAATGAAGCATGAAAGTATGTCAACTACACTACCACTTAATAGTATCCACAGAAGACAATGGGAAAAGAATTTATACATAAGATTTGCCACTTAACTGGACATTCTAAAGAGGAAACCATTTGTTAAAATATTTTTTCCTTCCAGTTGGCCATCTTTGCTAGTTTTCTCATAAAAATACCAAAATATATATATGATTTTTAACCAAAGAAGAACAGCTCCAATAGATTACCTTTTAATGCTTAACCGACTCTTCTCCTAGAGATGTTTCAAAGGGGAATTTCTTTTTCAAGTGAAATTATAGTAAAATACTCTTGAGAAGTATTTGTAATTGGTGACATATATGCATGACTGAGGCAAAAAGTATTTTGTCCTCAGTTCCAAAGTCAATACCACGTGCAAGAGAAGTCAAATCACTGAGATGAACTGTTAGTATATTCTGTCTCACTTTTATAATAAATTCTAGATTTGTGAAATATTCACATTTGTGGATAAAGTGAGGTATTAGCATGATGAGCTGACAAAGGAGAACAAAAATACAGCTCCTTTTGTACACTTCTTTTTTGAGCAAAAAGGTGTTAATCCTTGGGTAATAATGTGTAGAAAGTCTGTTGCAAAAAGTACACACTGAAAACCTGGTTCAGTGAATTTGTTTCCTACGTCCATGGATATTCCCTCCAGGGTTTGGTGGTATTAAATATAAAGATATTCTGACTATGTCATTGCAGGTTGCATAGTGAGATCATATAAAAAGATTTGTTACTTGTTGTTATAAATTTCAACAGTTTACTAATCCACTATGCCATTTCTAATCCATTAAAGAAAGAGGTGACAGAACAGGCAACTTTTTAATTCATTCATAAAGAGGGATAAAGTAATTAGGAATATTCAATAACATCATTTGTGAAACCCTCTAATTATCCAGCACTAGAAACTGAAAAGGACAGGAATTTTTTTTTTGAAAGCCCTATTAAAAATGAATGACTGACCACATATGACACACATACACACACACACTCTCTCTCTCTCTCTCTCTCACTGGAGAGCAACAACCTTACATATCTTGAAGCATGCCGGTTCCACAATGAAGTAAGTGACCAGCCTTGCAAAAACTTTTTTGTGTTCAGACACGAGAGAGTACTTGTGAATGTCTGAACTGCAGCTTAGCTCTCCATTGGTACCATATAAACAGTTTTGATCATAGCAACTAATGCATTCAGTGGAGGTTCTTTAAAAGGAATTCTTTCATCCAAGCCAGCATTTGCAGTACAGCCAAGTGCAAGTCAGCAGAAAGTCCTCTTTGATAACACTGCCATACAAAGCCATTCCTTGTCACATGGATTTTAGTTGAAGCCGTCAACAGAGGCAAAGCACAATAGACATGTTAAATGACTTCTTGAATGACTTAGGTTCTATTATTATCTGGAAGTCATTGAGAAACCAACCATCACTTCACAGGTGATCAGAAAATTGCCTTTTACATTTTTGAATACTGCCATACGCAGAAAGACAGATGCAATCAAAGGGAAAATAAGCCTTTTTATTCTAAAAAGTGACCCAAAAAATCAAGCTGAAATCTGGCACTGACAGACCTACCGAACTTGTGAAGCCACTCTCAATCCTTAAAATGAAGTGCAGGCAAACTTTTATTCACTCAGACTCATGGGGCCCAGCAAGTATCAAGAGTGATGCAAATGTGTCAGCGTTCCAAATGGCTGGATGCACACAGATCAGTTGCCAGTGGGAAACTGAAGAGTACCTTACTAGACCACTTGGTTGCTTCCCGATGCAGAGACTGAGCAGCGGCCAGAATGGGCTGGTTAACAGGCTGACTGGTTGGCATTAACAGCAGCTCAGGCTCGTAATCATCTTCAGTGTCAGAGGGGAGAGTGAATTCAACATCGTCTGTATCCTCCTGCTCATCTACATCTACATCAGCCTCAGTGGCTTCATTAGGCTTTGAAGGTGGCAGGGAGATTGGAGAAACAGGGATAGTTAGTATTAGAAGCAGGATTTGGTAGAAGAGCTGAGCTGGTTTAGTAATCAAACAACCTCTTGATCTATGAAAGGAAAATGAGAGCAATCCAAGGATCAGCAGAAAGGGGGCCAACCATTTCACCTGTGAACCAGTATTACTAAGAAATTAAGGAGAGAAAAAGTTAGGATTATTTGAAAGATGTGGAAAGAAATATTATTCAGATGAGTACACATGATTTATCTTATGCATTTCAAGGAAATCTGAATTTCAGAACAACATTTTCTGGCAAGATAATGATTGTATTTTTTTTTTATATAAGCCAATGAGACTAGAAGTACATGCATAGCAGACAAGGACCTAGTACTGGTGAAAACAAACTTTGCCTGTAGATGTGGTTTCACATAAGGATGTCTAGATGGGATAAGAATAGGATGAGGTAATACAGCTGCCAGACACTACTTTCTGTTCCCTTAGGGCATGGCTACACTTGCAGATGTAGAGCACTGGGAGTTAAACTCCCCTTCGGAGAGCACAGTAGGGAAAGCGCTGCAGTCTGTCCACACTGACAGCTGCTTGTGTACTGGTGTGGCCACATTTGCAGCACTTGCAGTGGCATTGGGAATGGTGCATTATGGGCAGCTATCCCAGCATGCAAGTGACTGCAATGTGCTTTTCAAATGGTGGGGGTGGAGTGGAGTGTAACAGAGAGTGTGTTGCGTATATGTGGGGGAGAGAGAGTGGGGTTTTGGGGGGCTTAGAGCATGTCAGCATGCTGTCTTGTTAGTCCAGACAGTAGCAGACCCCTCCTTAACCCCCCCCTTCTCTCTCTCACACACAGCATTGCACACTAATGGCTTGCATGCCTGCTATCAGAAACAGAGCTGTAGGGATGTGGAAATGCCCTTTCAAAGGAGTTCAAAACAATGACAAGAGTGGCCACTTGACTTACAGGGATTATGGGACATTTCCGGAGGCCCATCAGAGTGCAATAACCCAACACCTCGTTCACACTGACACCCGTGCGTTGCAGCCAAGGTGCAGCAAACATTATTCCTCTCGCCAAGGTGGAATACTAGCAGCGCTGTAGCCGCGGAGACAGAGCACTCTACATGCCTTGCCAGTGTGGACGGGGAGTAAGCTAGGGCGCCCGGGGCTCCTTTACTGTGCTGTAACTCACAAGTGTAGTCAAGCCCTTAGAGAAGTAAAGAAAAGAATTAACAACAGAGTAGCAGCAGGATTGGAAATGAAGGGCTATCAGAGTACACAGAGAACAAAAAGATTAAAGGGAAAGGAAATCATTCTTCGTAAATGAAGTTATTAGTGTTTGTTAACAGACTGAAAATGGAGTTAGGAAAACAAAGCACTGTGAATGTTTAGAGTACAAAGGGATTATGAAGAGGACTATATTGCTTTGCCATAATGTTGCAGTTATTACCTTTTTGTGTGTGAAAAAATGATGATTTAATGCCTATAGTGCAGAGTGTGGGGAGGAGATACCTAAGAAAACAACGTCACAGCATATTTTGCATGGCATGTTACCATAGCCAACACTTCTAGGACCATTGCATTATACAAAATTACTAATCACATTCTTCATACCAGATGAAGGGAGTGAAACAAGCCAAACAATCCTTATCAAGAAGGTATGTATTTTCTAATGGGCCTTGTTTTTAAGGCAAGGCCTTTTATGGACAAAATCTACACAAGAAAAACATTGAAAGGGAAAAGCTATAATTTAAACTCAAGAAGTGACTCATTTAAAAAAAAAAAAAACGTAATCATGCAGAGCATTTTCCAGACATTACACAATATAAGCCCCTTTTGATTGATGGGCTTTATAATTCTTTATACTGAAGCCTAATTTAACTCTCAAAACCTAATGCCAAAGCTATGCTGATACAGAGAATGCAGAGGCGGAAACTGACCCACCTGGGCTTATGGACCCTCCATAAGACATTATGGAAGTGAGAGAACTCCAGGGTTTGCCCAGTGAAAAACGACATTTGTAAAAGGATTAAATTGGTAACTCTTGAGTCTTATAAAGACAGAGCATTAAGAAGCCTGTTAAAAAAATATTAAGCATTCCCTCTTCATCCCCCCCAAAAAAGATATAGACGTGTCTGTTTGTGACAATAAAACCCCAGGAAAACACAAAAGTGAAAGATTGGCTTTGTGAACTGACAGCCTGCCTCAGCCTGAAGTCCGGCAGGCTTGGGATGAGCTGGATCTTGTGTCTCATGATCTGTCAAGTCCCACACACCATGCTCAGTGTCTGCCATGCTAGATTTTCTCCATAAGAGAAAGCCACCTCCTGTGGCTGCAGTGGAAAGTTAAAGACTCATCTTTTAAATACACCTCTACTCCAATATAACATGATCCGATATAACATGAATTCGGATATAACGCAGTAAAGCAGTGCTCAGGGAGGGCAGGGCTGTGCACTCCGGCAGATCAAAGCAAGTTCGATATAAGGTGGTTTCACCTATAAAGCAGTGAGATTTTTTTTGGCTCCCGAGGACAGCGTTATATCGGAGTAGAGGTGTAGCTTCTCTGAGGATCATTACTGCTCAAAAGAAAACATTTTAAAACTAAACCCAGAGTAAATCCAAGATGGTATCCATGATCTGTGGGGAAGAGTGGGAGCAGGGGACACACACCATGGGACACTGCAATTTCCTGAAGTTGTACTCATGGGACCAACTTGCTTTGCAGCTGGTGTGACTTTAAAACCATGAACAAAGGATGAAAAGTTAGACTTCAATTTCCTGGTTTTGTTGGTTTGAATCACTCTTCTTGAAAGGTTCTGAAAATGTTTGTTTTATAAGCCAGAGTTTATCTTAGAGTTTAGACTGATGCTAAAAACAGGAGAAGTTGTACATTGTTATTTTTTTAAGCCGTATTGGTGTTTTGCTCTCATAGGTAAATATTTTAGTAGGCATATTACTTAACATATAAACTACATATGGTAACCAAATATTTCAGTACATATTGTATTTAATTGTATTGTCAGCTTTAAAATCCAAACCACTAAGCACTTTTCAAAAAGTGCAAATTATAACCCATTGTTCCTCAAAATTACCTTTCAAGATGATTAACACGATAAAGGAGTAATCCTTTTGGGATATAAACACACACAGGTAACAATAAAGCAAGCAGAAAATATACTGAACTTCTCATGTAAAACACAGTTCTAGTCGGAAAAGTGGCTCCAAAATGGATTTGTGAGGTTTCTTGTTTATTACATCAATGATCCTTATCAATTTTCCTCATTTTACAAGTAAAGAGGCCTTTTCCAACTCAGTGCTCCTAACTCATTAGAATTTGTTCTCATATCATCCCAAACAATGGCAATGCTGCAGACCAAATTCTGCCCTACAAGTTACACCTGTGGAAGCCCACACCTAATGCCAGAATGGGCTTTTTACAGCTGCAAATGAGGGCAGAATTTGTTTCTATAACTGTAACATAGCAAAAACCTACAGTGATGTGCAAGCCAGAATAGACTCAGTGTGTGTAAGCGTGACTGAATAAAAAGGAGTGAGGTGGTCTCATTTTTATACTATCACTTTGACCATAACTGCACCTTACAAACTTTAAAGTAATTTCTACACAGTATATTTATACAGCTATTGTAGAAAGGCTCTCCCCAGAATTAACACAACTCAGCTCACAACTGCTGCAAGTTTCACTTTTCCTATGCATGGAATTCTAATGCATCAAGCATTAATGTCCCAATTCAGTGCTAATTATGACCCTTTAAACTGAATGATCTTTGACCCCAAAGTCATACAATGGCTTTTAATAATAAGGTGTCCTAACAAATAGTACCTTCCTAGAACACACAGCTCAAAAGGATAGGGATTATTTTAAACAAAGATGATACATCTTCTAGAAACAGATGGCTCAGGAGGAGAAGAGTTAAATGGATGAGCCACCTACAGTCACCCAATCTAGCCTGATGGGTTGGTTTCTGTGATGTCCAGCAGAACTACTTACAGTAGTTGTAACATAGTTATCAATTTCCTACCTTAAAAAGGCAAAAAATATCAATGGTTCTGTGACATACTCACTAGCTTTGATGACCACAAACACAAAGTGAGCATGGAAGGCAAACCCATGTTTACACAGAATGTAAGGTGCATTATAGTAGCTCTCCACATAAGAATGACCTTGAGAGAATCTGTTCTGCTATTTTATGTTTTGAAGGTAAAAAGCTTCTAATTTCTCCAGCAGCAATGATTCAAGAATCGCTATCCAGTGGATGGTATAAACATTCAAACTGAGTGGCTTCACTATTTCAGGGATGCTATAATCAAGGGCCTGTCTACTTCACAACAAGCCTGGCTTAATTCTGTGGCAATCCTCTTGTGTTCTGCAGCCACATTATAGCAGTGAGGAGATTCTGTGGCATCTTCCAACTGCATTTTCATATTTAATTAAAAAAAAAAAAACTAATTATAAAATTGTACCCTTTGTTTCATGTAATATAAAATTCCATTTATTTTATTCTGCCCCCAACATTTACATTTTCAGCACACTCCAGAACTTAGGGTAAGTCTACTGAAGTGCAGCTGCAGCTACACCACTGTAATGTAGACACTTCCCTTCTGTTGCTGTAGTGTGTTTATTCCAGTTGCTGTAGTAAATCTGTCCTCTTGAGAGGAAGTAGGTAGGTCAATGGTAGAATTCTTCCATCGAACTAGCTGTATTTACAGCAGGAGTTAGGTCGATCTACTTACATCACGCAGGGTGCAAAATTTTTCCACAGCCCTGAGCAATGTAGTTAGGTTGACCTAAGTTTTAGGTGTAGATCACTGCTTAGCAGTACAAATATATACATTCTTCTATAAAAGGAGGTCAGGAGAAAGCAGGAGGTTTTGAAGCTGCAGAAGGGGAAACTAGGAGGTGGTTCCAGCATCTGAGAAGCTGTGGAAGGCAGTCTGGGTTTGTGGGATAAGCACATTAATTTGGCATGTTAACCAGTTCACTAGCACTTAACGATATTGCCACTGAAATATGCATCATTAGTTTTCAAAATTAACACCCCATGAAGGCATATGGAGCATGTCATGTCTCACAGAGCCATTTTTTAGGGATTTACACACATCATTGCATTGACTCCTAGTCTGAGAAGTATACAAGGTTGGAAAAATGAATGCCTGTAAATCTTCAGCATAATGCTGTGACAAATATCCAGCTGTTTAATCATGGCATACACAGAATCCCACCTACAATGCTTCGTTTTATCCAGGAAATGAAAGGAATGGCAACAGCTGACTTTGGACAGTCAAGCTCATGATTGGTTCTGGAGAATGATTCTGATTTCTTTCAGTTCTAGATCTTTGACTATTATTTCTCATTTCCAGAGATAAACATCTTTCTTACATTAGTTGTTAAGAGTCAATAGAAACAAGCCTTTTTATACACTTCACTTACCTTGCTAGACCATTTTCGGGCTTCATCGTGTAGCTGCCTAGCAGCCATCATCATGGGCTGATTAATCACCTCTCCCGCTTTCTGCTCTGGGAACTCTTCATCCTTCTCTTCGGGAGGAGGTGGTCTGGGTGGTGGAACTTCACCCTCTGGAAGGGGTGGTTTTGGAGGCGCAAGTTCATCAGTCAGCTAAGCAAGAAAGGAATATATTCTGTACACTTGAAAATATACTCACACAAAACATGGTACCAGGTTGTTAGACTCTGCAGGACAATGAGCAGCTCATCCTGTCTCACATTTAAAAAGGACTCTCCATCACAAGAAAAGTACGTTCATAGTAGTTTACGCCTTTTCACACTGAAGGCTGACCCGCTAAGTTTCTGGCGCTGACTGGCCAAATACAAACTACCATTTTTATTTAAAGAATAAAACAAATGTTTTCCATTTGGTCAAAATCAGTACTTCTCCTCTACCTTAAACTCAAATCATTGCCCTGGACTTATGGCGTCTGCTTAATAGAAAGGGTAGGACAACTCCATATAAATTCACAGAGGTTCCTTTTCTCCCAAAAGCACATTGCAGGATCCATGTAACCAGAGATATAAATGGATCCAAAAGGATTCATTTTAGAGGGGCAGGGGAAGAGTGGCATGAAAGCAGCAAGAAAAGCCTGTGCTATTCCCTTGTCTTGTAGTTAGAATATGCTCTGTGGCTTACCTCTCTAAGTGCTGTTTTACACTAGATGAGGCTTAAACTAAACCATATCACAGGCAAAAGTATGGGAGATCATAACCAACATGAACTAGTGGGCAGAATTTGAGACTTCCCCACTCCTCACTACATGAGATAAAGCATAGAAGAGTGAGGTGATGATATTTCTAATCATTGTATTTGCTAAGACAAAAATTACAACCATTGCGCTGAAAGACACTCTCTTTAGAAGATGAAGTTAATTTCTGTATTTCGTGTTTGAAAGTTCTGTCACTTAAGAAACATGGATCTATAAAGCAAACAATGGATGGAGTCTAGCTGTCTCAAAGGTTGCCTCTCTCCCTGCTTCAGAAGGGTTCTGTGATGTTTGTACCTCATCCAAAGTCCACTGAAGTCAACTAAAGTCTTCCATTGACTTCAGTGGTCTTTATATCAGGCTCTTTCATGAAGTGCTTCAATCTTAAATTAAGCAATTATGCTAGCTTCTAAAAAAGGACCACCAAAGCTATTTAAAAGTGAAAAGTGAAGTCCAGTACATCCCCGCACGACTCTACCTGAACCGACGTGTCTCTGAAAAAAGTTTTATTGTCACTGGATGCAATCAGTATTTTAATCAGTGCAACTCAAATATACTATTACTGAGAAAATGAACTGCACTTACATGAAGCTGCTCAATGTCAGGGGGAGGAGGAGGAGGGAAATCAGGTTCTTGAGGCTGGAAGGCTTCTCTGACTTTTGCCACAGCTCCCAGAATCCTATATCCAGAATCCAGGAAGCTCTTCTGCAAACCTGATCAGAAGATCCAATGCTTAATTTAATATGTCCTTGTTACCTTGCATGCTTGGGGAAGGTGGGGGGCAGGGGGAGAAGCACTACTCTCAGGAGTATTTGCAGTTTGCACAATACCTGGTTCAAATTATTTAGGTACCTTCAAAATTTAGTTGCAAAATATAATGGTATTTAAACAACAGACAGCATGTTGTACAGTGAGTTTTAATTTTTGGAATGTTAATTGTAGAATAGCCAGTGGGTTTAAACCAGTGCTAAGGCTGGAGTAAGAATCTACTATGAATAGCCAAAGTAGACTCAGGCACAAACAAACATCTTGCCATTTTACAGAAAAAATACAGGTGGTCCTCTTGCCAGCACATTTCAAATATTCACCTGGGACAAAGATAACAAGACACAAGTCTCTTCATAGGTGGTAACAAAAGTAGTAACAAACTAAGGGCTATCCTGTTCCCTTTAACTCACTGGAGGATTTCTCATTGAATTTAATAGAAGCATTAAGTAATGTGCATCTTGATTGCACAATACTAGGATTTTTGAGGTCATGATATATGAACAAGGAGAAAAACTAATACATCTCTACCTCGATATAACACCGCCCTTGGGAGCCAAAAAAATCTTACCACGTTATAGGTGAAACCATGTTATATTGAACTTGATTTGATCCACCGGAATGTGCAGTCCCCCCGCCCCCCCGGAGCACTGCTTTACCATGTTATATCCAAATTCGTGTTATGCTGGGTGGCATTACATTGAGGTAGCGGTGTAATTTCAAATCTGCAAAAGCTTCAAGCATTAAAAAGGGGAAAAATGCTCTTTGCTTAATCCTTACCAGGATCGGAAATGTTTCCTGCCACAGCTTTAGCATCCATTACCATTGGTGATATAGTTTTGCTTAAGTCGTCAGAGGCTGCCTTAACAGCTTCACGGAATTTGAGATCCTCTGAATTTTCAACCTCCTTCTTTGCCACCAACAGAATCCGGTTTGCTCGCCGAGCAATGCTGGTGGCACCAGCTACAAGCATCTGAGGTTGGATATTAGCCATTGCAACTTTACATTTATCTAGGTCTTTCTTAATAGCTTCTTCCGATGCATCCAACAGAGACTTGGTATCAATTGCTTCATCTACCAACCCTAGGATAAAAATTGAACATGTTAACATTCCACTTCCATGTATGAAAAGGGAAATGGGTATTTAGGGCTCAGGAGGTTGTTCACATTTGGAAGTATTTACTCTTCTGAATGTTTGGTTCCTTAGATACAGAGTTTAGATTGTTAGAGAAAAGTGTGCCAGAGAAAAGTTACATACAGTAGCACAAAGATACAGCATCATCTTCATCATCTGTAACAACTTAAAACAAATTTTCCCAACTACTGTCATAGGTCACCTTGAAAGAAAGGACAAGAAATGCCATATCTAGAAATGTTATTGCATGAACAGTATATAATCCACAATCCACTCATGCCTGCCCTCATCCACAGCATGCCTGCAGCAACATGTACCACATCAGAAAGGGTGACTTCTAGAAGAAATTTGTTTTGATTGACAAGATATCCCAGTGTGGAAATACCATGTTGAAAGTGCATTAGAAATACCTATGTAAGTTTGAACTAGAGCAGCAGTTCTCAAACTGTGTGTCGGGACCCCAAAGTGGGTCTCAACCCCATTTTAATGGGGTTGCCAGGGCTGGCTTAGACTTTCTGGGCCCCCCTGGCCTGAGGCAATGGCTCCCCGCTAGGGTGGCGACGCATGCGCAGGCTCAGGATTTGATCCCCTCTCCTGGGGTCCTGTAGTAATTTTTATTATCAGAAGGGGGCCGTGGTGCAATAAAGTTTGAAAACCACTGAACTAGAGAATAATGGATGGGTTTCATTTAGCACCTATATTGAAACAAGAAACCAGTATTGTTAGTACTATGGAACATAGGTGTTTTCCTGGGTCAAACTGTAGGCCTGCTATTTATTTCAGACATAAAAAGTTGTGCAGCCATTATTTCAACAAGAATTCTTTACCTGTCATTTTTTCCACATTATCAATCCATTGGTTTTTCATGGTCTCAAAATGTTCATAAGCAGCTTGATTTCCAGGGTTTCTTAAGAGAATACGAGCAGCTGATATTACCTGCCAAATGTCAAATATTTAATACAAAAATATTGTTACACAGGGACACTCTACATTCTCATGAAAATACACTACTTTTAATACAACTAGTTGTCCAGTTTTACTTTTAATACTTATATGTCAATTTTAGTTCCACTATGAAAAGCCTTCAGCTGCACAAAGAATTCCACAGTGTGAAAATGTTTTAAAATTGCCCTTGGACACCAGGTATCTCGAATTCCAATTCACATGTCACACAAAAACATCCACTTTCATGATACAATTTTGCTCAAAGGAGTTAAAGCAAATGAGCAGTATACAGCAAACACAGATCTATATGACTGTACAAAATTATGCTTTTACATAAAGTTAGAAAATCATTTTAAAAGAAATGAAAGAAATTGTTTTCTACTCATATATGTTTTGTTAAAAATAATTTGTTAGGAGGAAAATTCATTGGAATTACTGCCCAAAAGTTGGAGAGCATGAAACTGTCTCCATCATCTATTCAGCCTTGTTGTATGTAATGGCTAAACACAATATCCTCATTTTTATAGTTCCACTTTAAAATGGACGTCACAACACAAATACATACAGATTTCTTCACGTTAGTTACATCTTAACACAAATGCTAATGGTAATATCACCAACAACTTGTTTTGGTGAATGGGATCATACAGAAAATTCCTTTGGAGATTAACAATGCCAACTAATTTATCATATTTCTGAGATGAGTAAAGAGACCTGCGGCGTGAGTTCTCTTGCTGATTTAACAGCTGCCTGAATGCCTTCCACAGTGGTTTTATTAGCAGTTCCAACAGCAGCTGCTTTTTCTGCTGTTGCTCCAAGTCTCGCAGCATGGTTTTCAAAGTTTGCTGCCCTTTCATCAAACACCTGTGAGAGAAAGTGCATTAATAGCAGTTTGCCCTCTCAAAGAGATGCTTTCTTTTCTATTCAGAGCGTCATATCATACCCTGCACCATGATGTCTGACCAACTAATAGATTTACTTCAGACACTGGGGGGATTTGAACCCAAGATTTCCTATTTACTAGTCAGGTGCTTTTACCAATTAGCATCTTCAGACAACAATGTTTTACTTTGTAATTCTTATGTTATTGCCAAGTTTTTCTAATCGAATTAACAGCATTTTAAACTGCTAATCCATCCTGTACAATCTGTTGGCAAGGGGTGTTATCACACTTCCACTGATGCATGGTATTTCTTACATTATTCTGTACTAGAACTAGTCAGGAATGCCTCACACTGCATAATAAAAGGCATTTTGTCACAGCAGCTTTGAACCCATAGCTCCCTACGAATTTGCTTACCAAAAACTAGGTGTTGTTGATGGGAAGAAAGCAACATATGCCAAAGGTTATGACTGTCATTCTTGATACAATTATTTCTAATTCATTAGAAGTTACACAGATTTTTCCTAAAAGGCTTTCATATGTTTAATTTTAAAAGTAAGAGAAATAAAACAGAAAAGAATTTTCCATGGAAGGTTATAATAAAGTGGATATTTATTCTAGAAACTAAAACGTTCTAAATAGAAAAATCTCTATACACACACACACACACTCTCTGTTTTATGTATTTATTTTTGGAATATATGCTCTAGTCTTTGGGGGGGGGGGATCAATCCTGCAAAGCCAAATTCTCAGGCATCTGTAATCATTCTGGCCCTATGCCAACCAGCTGGCCAAATACAACTTCCAAGTACAGCACTTCGTACACTTTGCATAAAGCCAGCGATCAGACGCATAGAAAGTGGGTTTCATATTGAAAAAAATTAGGTCTAACACATTAATTGATGCGTCCTTGCATGAACATGATCAGCATCTATTACATATAAAACTATAAAAATGATTAACTAGTTTAAGTACCCATCTGTCATACAAGTAGCTTAAGAATGTCAATAGTATCAGGACAGGAAGATCCTTGGTAAAATCCTAGGATTTACTGAATGTTTAAGGATTAATTTTCCAGTGAATCATGACACAGCCTTCAACTCCCAGTAGTTCAGACTACTGCTCTTCCATTCTTTATTAGCAATTATGGATCAGAAGAGTAAGGGCAAAACCTTGTTTTGTAAAACTGTGTAGTTAAGTATTAGAAGCTGAATGTAAGAAAATATTGGTTGTTCCTACCACACTTACCTCATCCCTATTGGGCGCATCAGGAGGTGCAGTGGCTGCCACTGCCAATAGTTTAATTGGGGTTGTAGTGTCACTAAAAATATCAGAAACCTCCTGGGTCATAGCTTCTTGCATCCTTGTTTTCAGATCCTGAAAAAAATGGCATGAAAATTGTAAGATTTTGTAGGACCATCAAATCACAGAAACAGCATTCTTGCAAAAACAAAGTTCATGGGACCACACAAAATGGCAACCAATAGAAATATCCTCTACCAAGTATTTTTAAATACTGCTTCTTAAAGCCATCTGTAATGTTAATCCTTTGGCTACTAGTGATTACAGACCAAATTACCATTGAGGGAATGAATAGTATAGTATGAGACCTTAGATAGCCTCACATAAATAGCTGCTGATGTGGTATCTTTGGTAAGTGAAAAACTTTAAATACTTGGCCAATTTTCTGAGCAACCCCTTCCATGTACAAAACACATCCTGCTACTCATCAGGAATCGCAGACAGAATAGACTCTTTAAATTAATCTCTCTATCCCAAGCACATCAAGATTTGGTCCCTAAAGTATGAAATCAAGTGCTTTAAGTCTCACTTGAAGCATGGAGCTCTCTATACTTCCAGTGAAAGCTGCTTCCACACTCACGTATTCAGTGTAAGTTTTCCTATGCTACTTCATACTGAATTTAATATTTATTTAACCACCCCACCAGCATGAGCAGAGGCTTCCACAGCACTTAAACTGCTATAAAATGGTGACAGTTCTACCTATAGTGAAGTTTTACCTTCAAAGAATCCTGGAGCTGAGTGGCAATCGCCCTAGCCTGAGGAGACTCTCCTTCTCCTCTTGCTGCCAGATCAGCTAGCTGGGCAGCCAGCTGTTCTACACGGTCACATTTGGCAAGGAGATCTTGACGATAAGGTCCTATCATGACATTGGCTAAACGACGACCTTCAGCCACCAGTCCCCGGATTGCAGCCTGGCCTACAATAAAATGAAGTACTTCAATAATTCACAGACCCCAGACGTAGAGGGAGAAACTCAGTTATACTGTCACGTGAGTAGCAATTAAGGACAAATTTTATTTTTTGGTTCAACAATTCTGGTTATTCAGCTGTATTTGAAGAAAGAGATTTGCATTCAGCAGCAATGGAGAGTTAAAGTCTCTTCAAACTCTCCTTTTATGCAATAATCTGATGCTTGGCCTGAGCCTCACCATCCTTAGCTAGGGTAGGTTGGCAAGAACAGAATATTAGTTAATTGTGTTCCCACTGATCTAATCACCATGAACTTGATACCACTTTAACAATACTCACCAATTCTGATTACTGTAAATTGGCCTCCATCCCTCAAAAATTATTTTAGGAAAAAAAAGTTTAGGTGCAGTAACTCAGTGTTTCTCAAACTGGGCTCACAGCTTGTGTAGGGAAAGCCCCTGGCGGGCCGGGCTGGTTTGTCTACCTGCCCCGTCTGCAGATCCGGCTGATCGCAGTTCCCACTGGCCGCAGATCGCCACTGCAGGCCAATGGGAGCTGCTGGAAATGGCACAGGCCGAGGGACTTACTGACCTTGCTGCAAAGGCAACAAGGAGAAAGAGACAAAGGGATAGAAAACAGAGTAGTGATGTGCATTATATCCTCTTTTCTTCAGACATCATAGATAGGAGAGAGTTATCAGCTGTGATGTGAGACTTAAGTTTCCACGGGTTGGGGTGGAGGTGGAGGGGGAGGGATAACAACCATTTTGTTTTGCAAATTATCTCCATATTTAGTCTTGACAATCTCTTGTGTTCATTTGTTTAGAGATTGGTGCTCTTTGTTTTTCTAATACCACAGCAGAGTTCTTTTAAATAGGAGTAATTACATGCAAGTCTTAAAGATACATGGAGTATGGCTATCTTCACTTAAGTCTAACACATACAAAACTTGGCTGACTGACTGTGCAACAGAGAAGTTCAGAGCTCAGGAAATAAGGTTACAGATTTGGTCATGGAGAGATGAGAACAGTTTTGTCACAGTCCCAGAATATACGAGATGTAACGCAGAGTACTGACAGCAATGTTTTGTGACATCTCTTAGTTTAGCCAAGTAGAGTCTTGTTAGAATCCAGTAATATCTATTCAGGTTGTTGTTTTGGAGTAAGCAAAGAGAAGGTGATGAAGACATTTGCTTGATATTTCACCCTATCCTGCCCAATTTTTAATCTGGCAGTGAGAATTAAAGATTTCAATCCATTTATCGCTCAGTAGAAGCAGATTACAATAAAGCTGTTTACAAAGCAAACAGAGGAGATGCCAGCAAAATGACCTACACCATTATAGAACAACATATGTGTTATGGTTCAGAATTTAAATCAATCCATAGTATAGTGTCAAGTTTTACACTGGGAGAAGTGTAAACATGCAAAAAATTATTTGAGACACGGTCAACTCCCTATTCAGAGAACAGCACAGAAATATTTTCATAAGGCTAAATTTACCAGGCCAAATTCTTTGAATAGTACCGTAGAGATCTAACAGAGCACTGTGTTCTCAATGAATCCATCATAGAGAAATCTTACCAACGGCCATAACAAATGCAACAGATTTAAAATAAAAGTCAAAACCAACACACATTAATGCAACATTATGACAAATTTTTAAACACTTAAATGCAGATGTTAAGGCTCCCACAACTACTTATTCTGTCTCTTCACACATTTTTGGTATTATATATTATTGTATCTATTGACTAAAGCCTTACTTCCAGTGCAGGAGAGTTCCAATTCCTATGGAAATTGGATAATTTGCATATAAAATCTCAAACGTAACTATGCAATTATATATTTTTTTCACCTAAACATTTGCTTATTGTTTCTTTTAAAGGGGAAAGAGTGATCATATCTGTTTACATTTCATGCTTCCAGGAGCTGAATGCTGATGTAGGATGCAGTGGATTCTGGGGCAGTTTGAAATTGGAGATGCTTCCATCAACCAGACCTCCTGGGACACTCTTTCACAGTTTCCAGAAGGCCTGGGAATCTCATCACACTTTGTTGTGTAGTTCCTGCATCAGGAAATGGCTAAAATTGCATGGTATAGTTCCATGTTGTCAACTTCCAGAGAAAATGTGCAAAGTTCAAAAATAAAAAGGTCTCTTTAACTGCTAGCCCTGTAATCCCTACCTATGATCTAAAAATCAGGTTGTTCATGCACCAACAGAAGTAATCCTGACTGCACTGAAATATGGGGGCAGGCACTGAAGGTCTACAGCTGCACTACACCTGGGTCAGGTTAGGATTCCTGGTGGTCTTCACAGCTCTGCTGCCTGCACCTCACTACTATGATGAATGAGATCATAAAACAAAGATTTCAAAGAAGCCTTTACTGAAACTATTTTTTGGATAAAAGCCATCCTGCAAGCTAGAAAGCTGGTCAGAAAACAAAAACACCACAAATGTGGTGGGCGTGGATGAATCATTTGTCTTCGTAGAAAGGTTTAATTAGTTTTCCCACCACTTCCAATTATTAACAAAAAAGTAACTCCTGAATCATTACTATATGCCTGCAAGTGACATACCATGACTATCTGATCACTTTTTCCATTGTTTGCTGGCAACAAAATAATACTGTTGTTCCATAAGATTGTGTAGAAACTGTACCAGGTGAAGCCATATCTTTAAGAAAAACCTTACAGAATGAAACATCTACTTTCTATTTACATGAGAGTTAATTTCCTAATTTGCCAGCCAATATACAAATGTGTATTTTAGGTATTGTACTTCAATTACAAACAATACAAAGCAGTGTAAAAATATAGCACTATGTTTTGTTCCTACTTACATGTATGGATATTAGAAAGTAACTCCAAAGGCATGAATGGTACCACTTGTTGACTCATCAAGTTTTTTGTAAGCACAGTGATTTTATACCAATTTTTATTTAGAATAGCGAACGCATGTTAAATTCACAAATCCAATTGATCTGACCATCACCTTAGAAAGTTTTCCTAGCCTTTATGACCTATCTACATTGCAAGCTCTCCCATCTTTGATATGATGCTCATTTTCCTCTGTATAGGTTCAAGTGGAGCATCCATCACCACACTTCACCATTCACCAGCAGAAGCAGCACAGAATGCTGCAATGAGCCACATGCTACGAACTACACACGTCTACATAAATCAAATGTCTCAAATATGCTAAACAAAAATCTCAGGAGACGCAGTTTTATTGTTCCGATTTATTATGAAGCCAAGCAGTGATTCAGCAAACAGCTCACCTACTCCACGGTCATCAACTGTTGGATTGTCAATCCACCTTTGAGCTTGCTCAATCTTGCCCTCCAAATGAACAGCTGCCTTAACTGGCCTGGTGTTTGCTACGGCCCTGTTTGTTTTAGACTGTAAATTCTGCAGTGATGTAGCTACTTGCTTAGCCAGTACCCGGGCCTCTGGAGAGTCTCCTTTCCCACTGAAAATCCAAGAAAGATAGTTGCAGTCACACACTCAACTGAAATCAAGACATTATATATTTTTGAAAACAGATTTAACTATCAAGTATCAGAGAGGGGTAGCTGTGTTAGTCAGTATCCACAAAAACAATGAGTAGCCATACAGAACGCAACGCCATCCACAGCCTCAGAAATAACTCTGACATTATAATCGAAGGGGCTTCTAAAAGAAACCACAGAGCTACAATTCATTTGCAAACTTAACACCATTAATTTTGGCTTGGACTGGGAGTGGCTAGCTCACTACAAAAGCAATTTTCCCTCTCTTAGTATTGACCCCTTCCTCATCAATTATTGGGAGTGGACCACATCTACCCTGATTGAATTGGCCTTGTAAATCACTGGTTCTCCACTTGTAAGGTAACTCCTTCCTTAGAGGGTTTTAAGGTCAGGCTTGACAAAGCCCTGGCTGGGATGATATAGTTGGGGATTGGTCCTGCTCTGAGCAGGGGGGTGGACTAGATGACCTCCTGAGGTCCCTTCTAACCCTGATATTCTGTGATTCTATGATTGCCTTCTCTTCATGTGCCAGTATATTTATGCTTGTATCTGTAATTTTCACTCCATGCATCTGAAGAAGTGTTTTTTTATCCACAAAAGCTTATGCCCAAATAAACATGTTAGTCTTTAAGATGCCACCGGACTCCTCATTGTTTTTGGAGATTTAACTGCGATACTCTCGTGACTCAATTCACGATAACGATGTTCATTACGTACAAAAACAGAAATTAAGAATAAGAACTGTAGGGTTGCAAAATCTGAAGAAAACCCTATGTTAAAAGCACTAACTACAAATGGAAAAAATGAGATTTAGTATTAAAGGCCACTGTTGACACCACATAAGCGTAACCTTCCTATTCCACCATGCACTTTCTTTTCAGATTTGATACTGAAACACTTTCTTTAGCTAAGCATTGAACTTAAGCTGACAGATCTTTGTGGGGCCATTTTAATGCTATGCTTTTCTAAGATTTATCTGTATTAGAACATAGGTATAATGATTAATGATCCAAGTACTTGAAAGATCATCTGACAGTTTAGTAACTTTCTTAAAGAACCAGAGTTATCATTTGGGATGGCAATTGTATATGTAAATGCATACGTGCACCTTAGTTAGTATTACAGACTGTGGCAAAATTCTGTGTTATTCTGCAGCTCCTTTCTACTACTTCAGTGGTGCAAAGAGGACAGTTTCTGGCTTCACTTTGCCTGTGGAGAATTTTTATGGCAGAGGAGATAAATATCTTCTTATAGGAGGACCTCAAGCCATCTAATGTTCTGCAGTAGAGATATGGTACAGGAAGGAATCCTTTGCTACAAGCTACTAGTCAATCTGAAGTGTAAGACTATGATATTCTCTGTCCCATGAAAATGTTTTGCTCCATGCAGGAGGAAAACCCACAGTATGAGAACAGCTAATTATACTTTCAGGATGCAAATTTCTCTGTGTTACTAGTTTGAATTTCCTGATCCATCGAATTCATGCACTCAAACTACAACTGCAAGATGCTCAAATACCACAATCTGTGCAGTATAGATACATACTGTCTTCGTAGATCTGACAGTTTAGCCGTCAGAGCAGAGATTTCTCCCAGGGAACGCAGAATATCATCTCTATCTTTGGGATCCTCACAGAGTTCTGCAATTTTCCTGGCTTCGGCCATAATTCCCCGAATTTGTTCTTCCCCTTCACTTCCCCCATTAGGGTCTGCGAGCCAGTTCTTCATATAAAGAAATAGGTACAAATAAAGATTAAATCATCTACTTCTATAAAATCTTTTGAACAAGGGCATTTCACAAGAGATTCTTATATTGATATTCCAATGGCAACCAGGTATTTTGTTATATGAGGCAAGCATACAAAAAGTTATGTACATCTTAGCTTCCACTGTCAAGTCCCACTCACATACACAGGTTTCACAAGTGCACTTTAACTAGATTCGGTTTAAGTATTAACAACTGTTTTATACCTATGTTTCTCACAAGATAAGATTTTTTTTTTTATTTTGACAATGTAGAGTTATTTTTAGGAATCATTCTAACAATGTACAATAGAATGTTGGATAATAGTTCTTTTTTAGCACTGAATTAATGGAGTGCATGACCTAACAATTGAAGATTAAGTTTTGCTGTTAAGAAGATACTGTAGTACATATTCTTCCTCCATTATAAAGCTGAATAAACTACCCTCTTGATCAACAATGTACTGTTTTACAATTTGCATAAACACACAGCAGCTCTCAAACTGCATTTGTTTTTCCCACAGAGAGCCAAAAGGAGTTTAAAATTGCAAAACTTTCAAAGTATTGGCTCCATAATTCTTTAACAAAAATGTTATGGCTAAAATTAGACTGTACCTCCCCCTTTATTTTCAGAAATGTATCAGCTTACATCTGTGTTAAAAGAATTTCCATCTTGAGAGAGAGAGAGATTGTGAGAAACTGTATCAGAACTTCTGTGAGCTCCCACTAGATAGTGAAATCAGAAAGAAGAGACTTACGTACGTTCAAGAAAGCGTCCCCAATATATAGCTCATGTAAAGTAATCACTGTGTTTGGGGATGCCTGCAATAGTTCAGCACAGTAACTTAAAGGCACAGTTTGAGAGACTTTGGGAATTCATAAAATTACTATGTACCTGAGCAGCATCAATTTTTTTAGCAATCGCCTGTTTAGAGTTAGTCATGGCCTCCAGTTTGTGGGCTGCATTTTCCACTTTTGCTGTAAGTAAATCCAGACCTTGAGACACCTGCTGTGCTTTCTGCATGGCCATTGGTGTAGCACCTTGTCCTCTACTCAAAAAACACAAAGATCATCATAGGAATATCATATAAAAAGTATTTTTTTAAATTACAAAAGGCACTAACTGTTGTTTTTAAACTTTTCATCAATTCTTACCACAGCCATGATATTGCAAAGGTGTTCAGGAGACATGTTTAAAAAGTACGCTGGGGCGCGGGAACAAGAAGGCAACAGCTCATCTGAACACTGGCTAGGACAGGTGCCTCTTAAAAAGGAAACACAAATGGTGCCTTTCTCTTACTAGAGTTTTACATGCAGCATCAGCACAAGAACTGAATTTTTTAAGGCTCCCTAGTATGACAACGAGAAGAGGAAAGGGCATTATGGAAGCCGAGTGCAATTGAATTACCCATGGCAGAGCTCGGTCTCTACTTCCTGTGTTCATTCCTCAGAGGCTTCCCAACACTCCTAGGACAGTTTAAACAATGGCACTTAGGGGGAAGGACAAGGAGGACTGTTCTAAATGAGTTATGTACTGCAATTCAAAGGGACACTCTTCTTTGGTTCCCATATTTACACCAGGTCAAAATACTGAAAAATACACACAGGCTCTTAGTAGGACATCTTACTAAATTGGAACCCGAGGGAAAGTTATTGAAATACATGTAGGAGATCAGCAAGGTGCTGCAGGAGAAGAATTGAAACCACTACAGGTGGCTGTTCAAACATTTAGAAATAAAGTACAACTGAAGAGGAACATTCTTTAAAGTAAAAGCTCAAGAATCTTACAGGTTTTTCGATGTGGCTGTAGAAATCTCAGGTTCTAAGTGTGTGAAGTACTTGGGTTAATAAAGAGATTTTTCCTCTTATAAAAGAATACTTTGTTAGTTTAAGAGAGCACGTATGGATGATGTGGGGGAGGGGGAGAACACCAAACAAGGAGGTTGTGGATAATTATGTAACAGGAAGTATAAAGGTCCCCTCTTCTGAGTCAGGCCAGATCTCTAGATATGCCTCTTCAACCCTAACCTCTGAGAAATTAAGTATAAGGACTTTTAACTATTTAGCCAGCACAGAAATTAACTGGTGGGGGGTGGGGGGGAATGGGGAGAGAGAGGTTTGTCATTGTCCTGGACGTCTCAAGCCAATACAAGACTGGCATCAACTGTTGCTTTGTGAAAGCAAGAAAACTCAACCTTGAGACTGAATTTGTCCTTGATGCTCTGCAAAAAAACAAACAGGTAAAATTTCAAGGCAAATCCTGCATTATTTCTTTATGAATCTGCTAGAAGCTTTCAGATTGAAGTTTTAACTTTTTTCTTCCATTGCTCCCATGCAGGCTGAAATGGATCGACACCTTGAAACTGGTTTTGAGGACAATGCAACTAATACATTTAGAGACTGCTTCAGGTTTAAGAATTGTACAAATGGAATCATTAAGCAACTAAGTTAATATTCTGAACGTTGGAACAGATTTGTGCCTTTTGATGTACAAGGACTGTGAACTGATAACGACTGTTAATGTACATAGGTGCTTATTTAGCTAAATACGAAAGAAGTATTCCAAGCATGAGCGTAGATCACCAAAATGTTTTACGGTTTAGCATACAGTGGATTTAATAGCCTTTTTAAAAAAAAAAAAAAAAAAGAGAGCGAGCTCAAAATAAGTAACTTGTAAGTAATTTCTGGCTTTGTTCGCTTCTCACCCATATTTCACTAGGAGGCTTATGCCAGAAGAGGCCATTTGGTTTACGCAAGTTTGAAAAACATGCTATTTATGAAGTTTTGTTTTACATGCCCTCCTCTTACCAATTTCTGTTGCCACTCCTGGCAATAAGCAAGATTCATTAATATTTCAAAAGAAAATAATTGTGCCAGGAAGCCACTGCATAACTACCTAATGGATCACTGGAACCGTTTATTTTGTTGAGGTTAGATCAATGTTAGGAAACTGACAGTCTTCAACTGCACATCAATTTTGTGTTCTCAGGCACCAAAATTCAATTATAAAATTCATATTACAAGGTATTTTGAAACCCTCCTGCCTTTCCACTTTCACTAAGGAACACAAGGTCCCCTGAGCTTTTGAGTATAATAAGTTCTTAGTGCTTTGGCAGTGCCTTTCCTGTTCAAAGTGCTCTACAAAACATGACCTAGTTGATCCCATTAGGCTACCATATATTGAACTGTGTCTGCTACAAAATTGCTCTTCCAGCCCAGAACCAGAATTTCATCATGGGACACTGGGCATGATTTTCCTCTCAAAATACTGTGTAAGTCTGGAGTAACTCTTGCAGTCAATGAAGTTACACAGATGGAAGACTGGTGTAAGCAAAAGGATCAGGCTCATCAAGGTCAAATGCAAAACTGAAACAAAAAGAACGGTAGGTGAAGACAAACTTCTACATTATTTATCAGGGTGATGAGCAACTGCTATCTTCTGGTACATCACCTCTGGCAACCCAAAAGACTAGGGTACTCTGAATCAAATGAAATGTATTGATTTATACAAGGCACCTCAGTTTGTGGAATGATTTATACTGAGCTGAAGACTCCATTTCTGCTTGTTGATTTTTCAGGCAAATGTTTGCAATTGAGTCAAGTCTGAATGATCTAACTGAACTATTTTGTTTGCTTTGTCCCAAGAACACTTGTAAATATGAATTCACATATATGTTTTATCCTTCTGGAAGAGACGGCAAGACAAAACAAATAAGATAATGTATATGCTTTTACAATGTAACCTGTTGTACCACACAGTGATGAACATCACAGCCTAAACAGCTATATGCTTCAGAGACACCCTTTTATTAATAATAGAAGGTTTACCTAGCTCGGAGATCAGCCACTTGATCAGTCATCTGGCCTAGCATTTTACAGGTTCCCAGAATCTCTCTGCGTTCTTTGCCTGCACACAGTTCTCCCACTTTTCCGGCTTCATCAAGGATCTGCCGTATAGCTTGCTCACCAGCATCCCCTAATATGCAGAGACAGTCAATAAGTACACTGAAAGACACTCATTACTTATTAAGAGGAAACTGCTAATTCCACCAAGACCTGCTGCACTAATCATACTGCATTCACTGAGTAAAGTACATTAATTTAAATGATTGGAAAGGCACCCAGAGTGCAAGAAATCCAATACCTTGTACACAGACAAATGTTCTTGCAACGGTATAGTGTTGTTTTAATAGCATATCCTGTCCCATGAATTAGGCATGAAATGAATCCCTAAAGATGGTTTCATTTCTACTGATGAAGTTTCTATATAAAAGTTTAGGAATGTAAAAACATTTTAAAAACATGATTTTGGATTGTGGGGTGGGAGGCAAGGGAAAGAGGGACTAACTTTCAAAGTATTAGCTGTAGCCTACAGCAAAGCTTTCTTGGTGTTCAACAAAGAGCACAGTAGTTCTTAATTCTCTTTTTATTTTTAAAAAACCACCCAGGTGTTGTAGGCACCTCCAGCACTCACAGAACAACGTTCATGTGCCAAAGAGCTTACAATTTAGGAATGACCTATGAAAGGGGCAAAAAAACAGTAGGGACAGCAGATTTGGGATTAATTAAGTTACTTCAATTAATTTAGTGTGCTACATGATGGACTTATTTTTTTTCATCTAGAAACTAATAAATTGTCTCACTTCTTAAAACTGGATTATGACTTTTCTATAATGCTATACACACCTAGTTACTACAATAATTAAAATCCAAGTGTAAGATACAAAAATTCTTTTAAAAGGAAAGTTACAATCCAGTTTTAACTGGATTGTATTAGTAACACATTCATTAAATTGCTATTTTGTAGGATGCATTTCAATGACTTTTAGCCACAGGAAACCGAAGTTGCCACGGTTGACTATGCAGAGGGAGGGAGAGAGAGAGAGAGACTGAGAGGGAGGTTTAAAACAGTGACACCATACACAGCAAAAAATAAACACTTCCAGTACTGATGCTCAGGTGTACATTGACCTCTACCTTAAAAAAATATATATTGTTTAGATCTTTGATGCACAAATGAAAAACAAAAACTGGAAACTGGTTATGTTTAGCCACAGGAAAGTCTTACAGGAATTTTTTTTTTGAAGTGTCAAATAGCAGTTTTATATGTTATTAACATATTTCTGAGAAGACCAATGGGGGGGGGGAGACGGGTATTGGTGTAAATATAAATAAATAAATAAATAAATAAATAAATAGTGGAAATATAGCCTGATCAATACTATACAGAACTAAGAGTATCAAGCACGGAAGTGAGGATGGGATTTTTTTATCCTCTGGGCTGCTGAACCACATTTTCCCATATCAATTGTAGCATATTACACTATTAAATATTGAACACATTTTCTAACAGAATGGAAAAGAGAAGATTAGTTTACACATGGTTTGAACTATATCATTTGAACAACGGGGGGAGAGGGGGAGGAGAAGCTTTCCAAAGCACTTTGCATATACATTATGTTCTTAACATTAATATTTGAAGGAAGGAACGTCTAAATATTTCTTTTCAGAATACTTCACCTGTGATTTAGTAATATACCAGAATTTTCTCTAAAAGAAACACAAATCATTTAGACAGTAATGCTCTGAACACTGCATGGTGGAGTATGATTATTACCTGGTGATGCATTGGGATCCCTTAGCCAGCCCTTTGCCTGGTTCATCTTGGAATCTATTAAGGCCAAAGCTCTCTTCATAGCTTCAGTGTCCTTTACAAAATAGAAAACTTCACAATCATTCTCTTTGCCAAAGCACAGATAGTAAACACAATCAAAGCTGACAGAAAATTAACCTTAAAAACAAGTCGATTCTCCTATTAAAACAGCTCAAAAAAGTATTGGACAGAAGCAGGTCACAGTCTTTTCTTGAGAATTAAAACCAATAGTTATGTTTTCATTTCACGCAAAATGCAAAGAACTCTTACATGCAAGTTTTTAGTTACTTTTTCTGTTCAGTTATTTTCCCAGTGCTACAATTCCTGCAGAAAAAAAGCTGCAACAATTTTCAGACATAGTATCTTGGAAATCAGGATTTTTAAGAGTATACCAAGACTCTGTAGCAACTACAGTAAATTTAGCAATAAGATTATGGTTTACAGGTGTTTTCAGAAATGACTTGATACTACTGGAAATGGTGTCTTATAGTTAAGAGGTCAATGACAATTTTAATGCCCCTTTCTGCCTAATTTGTTGAACAGCTACATGTTTGGAATTCATCTGCCCTTCAAAGTCAGACACTAGCTTAATGTCACTTTCAATGGAAGAAGATACAGATTTACTGTCAACTATTAGGATTCAGAGAATAAGCAGAACTTTTAAATCTATAGAGACGAAGGCACACGTACACTTTAGGTCCTTTCTAGTAAGTAAAAACTTTATCTACTCTATCCCTGGCAATGAGAGTTTCTTCCTGAGAAGCGCTATTCTAACAATAGTAAATGTTTTGGCTCACTAACACTCCTTCACCTAGAAAAGCCGAAAACATGGGGTCCTTTCTCTGTGTGTACTTGTCAGTGTTGATCTGTTAACTCTCCACTAGAAGGCACTGTGAGTTTTCTATCCAACACAGTAGGAGGGAACAAGAACAATCAACTGCAAGAAGTCTGGGCAATGCCAGAATAATCGCTCTTCAATAAGCATGTGATAAAAGTAACTTACATTTGTTTATTCTAAATGGTGTTAATGAACTGCTCCTGCCACAGAGGCATGTCTTTATGACACCATCTTTATGCAGAGTTCTGGTACTTAACACAGTAAGTCAGCAGAACCCAGCCCTCCTTCTCCCTCCCCTACCCCCACCATTACACAACCCCAATGCACCCATGTCAGATCTCTTATTTAGACTGCAAGATACTTGGGAAAGGATTCAGTGTCTTGAACACTTGCCTGTGTCTTGTACAATGAGGGGTACACTGGCAGCACTAAAGAGGTTGAAACCCTTCTTTGAAGTGGATCAGTGTATCCCAGAGGTGAAAGTAAGCCGGTACGCACCAGTATGCCATACTGGACCGGCTTTCCCAGGTGGCAATTTAAAGCGCCTGGGGCTCCCAGCAGCGGCTGGAGCCCCAGGCCCTTTAAATCGCCACCTGAGCCCTGCTGCCAGAGCCCCCGGGTAGTGGAAGTGGCCGGGACCCCCGGGACTCCAGCAGTGATTTAAAGGGCCCAGGTGCCACTGCTGTAGCGGTGCCCTGAGCCCTTTAAATCACCATCAGAGCCCCGCCGCCACTACCTCAGGGCTCTGGCAGCAGGGCTCAGGCAGTGATTTAAAGGGCCCGGGGCTCCAGCTGCTGCTACCACCCTGGCCCCTTTAAATTGCCACCACAGCCCCGCTTCCAGAATCGGCAGCGATTTAAAGGTCCCAGGGCAGTAGTCGCAGCAGGAGCCCCGTGCCCTTTAAACTGCTGCCTGAGCCCTGCTGCAGCAGCTGCAGCCAGACCCCTGGGGCTCTGTCAGCAATTTAAAGGGCTCTGCTGCAGTAGTGGCGGCTGGAGCCCTGGGCCCTTTAAATGGCCCCCGAGCCCCGGGACTCCCAGCTGCCTCTGCAGCTGGTAGCTCTGGCAGTGATTTAAAGGGCCCCAGGCTCCCAGCCACCACTACAGCTGGAGCCCGGGGCCCTTTAAATCTTGATTTAAAGGGCTTCAGGCCCTAAAGGCCCTGCCTCTTCCAATTGAGGCCATGCCTCTTCCGGTTGAGGCCCCGTCCCCTGCTCAGGACTCTGACATACCAGTAAGTCCTTTAAGTTACTTTCACCCCTGGTGTATCCATGTCTTTGTAATCCCAAAACTAGATTGCAGGAGTATGTTATGGTTAGGGCTAAACACAGGAACTTCACTTGGTGCAGTACACAGCTACTCTTTTCTTAGGGTGAGCTGTTTTCAACAGACTATACCCTGCTCCATGACCTGCACCAGCTACCTATTCACCTCTGGGCATAGTTCAAAGGACTGGTTTCAATCTATGCTGTCCTATATTGTGTGGAACCCAGCTCCTTAAAGGTCACCTCATGCCATATTGCAACTTCTAAGTGGCTCTTGGAGTCAGGGGCTGGGTTTGAGCTCTCCAGGTCCAGTGGCAGAACATGCTCATTGGAAGGCCTAGGTCTCAGAACCTATCTTCTCTACAGTCTGTCAGAACTAGAGATTGATGAGCTTCAGGGTCAAGTGAAAGACCTGTACTTGGAGTGGCTTTTAAATTACTTCAAATCATTATAGGGCAGAATATACTGGTTTTTATTAACTTTAGAACTCTATAATTTGTGAATTCTGTATTTAATGTAAGGCAAGTGTTAAGAAAATAAGCACCATGCATAAAGCTATTAAACATTCAACTAAGCTGATAAACTGATGATGGTTGCAGCTTTCAGTTATTGCATATGCAGATTAAAGGAGTTTTAGCTCTGAATGGATAGTGGACAGCAAGACAGCCACTCCATAAATAATCCAAAAACAAAAGCATTTACTGAAGCTTTAAAAAGGTATACATATTAGTCACTAATCTCTATATCAGTGGTTCCCAAACTTTAACAACCTGTGAACTCCTTTCACTAAAATGACAAGTCTCGTGAACCTCCTCCTAAAAATGAATATTTCCAGGGATTTTCTCCTTTACCCGAATATAAATTATAAAAAGCAGTGATCTTGGAAATATAAAATTTGTTTTTATGACATGCTTATTACACACTATTTATTATTAATTATTATTCATAATTACAGTATTTTTATTACATTATGAAAATGGCAACACTCTTCCAAGATCTCACTTTCATATCTTGTATCACTTTGAATAAGCCTGTTATAAGACAAGACTCCTATGTTTCATCAAGGAGTATCAGAGTGAAACTGCATGAAGGTATTTAAGAAGCCAACTCAAAGAGTTCCTTCTACACAAGCGTTCAGGTCTTGAGCAGTCCAGGCAAACAATGCATGTTACAACAAAGTTTAAACTTTTTCTTCATAATAATTTTTAAAACAATACTAGCTGCCTATTTAATTTTAAAAACAGCAAAAAATATCCACTTCCCTTTCTATTTCTTATAAGGAGTCTTGACGTTTAAATCTCCTCACTGTGATAGATATGCTTGCTTTGATCTGCTTAGCTCTTGGAAGTCCAGGGGCTCCAAGCTGCTGGTCCCATGCTGCCTGGGGTCCCTAGGGACAGCTCTGTCCGCCATTAGGGATTTTTTCCCCGAGAACCCCCTGTAACATTTCACGAACCCGTTTGGGAACCACTGCTCTATATTAATGCTTTGAACCTGTAGAGGCTTGATGGGCTCACTCAGTGCTTAAAGTTAAGCTTGTGCATAAATCTTTGCAGAATCAGGGCTTTACCATGGAGAAAGGGGTTTATAAATTAAAGGATTTAAAGTTGTGTTTGTCCACCATACCCATATCTCTGAGGCATTCGGTATAACTCTGAACTTTAATACATAGTATAAATCCAAAGCTTGAAAGAGGTTTCAAGAGGACAGACTGGGAAAAAAAAAAAACCTCATCGATATTTTCCCATTTAAGTCTACTTAAAATTTTTAGAAACGCATTATCTTCCTCCTCGGTAATGTGCGCTGATGATGCCCAAGAATTGTATTTAATCATGCTAATTGCAGTCCTCTTCATTGATTTGTGTATTTAAAATGACACTGAAGGTTTCCTGTATTTTACTGAGTCTCTTGTTTAGTCAACACAAGCCAACATGATTTTCTTTTTTTTTTTTTAAGCTTTTACACTTTTTATTTTGAAAACTCCCAGCACTACATACTCAACCTGGGATCTAAAAGAGCCAAGCTGTCTTCTGTCACCTTTTCCCATCAGCACCAGGGCTCCATTCCTGATCATTCTGTTGTCTAAGTCTTGCCATCCTGTGTATCAAATACATCAATTCCTGGCGCTCCCCAAAAGCTACAGACATAATGCACAGATTGGAATAGCACCCTCCCCCCAACTTTTTTTCCCCCTTTTTTTTTTTTTTTTTTTTGTTGGTAGTGGTAAGTCAAGGTCTGTTCTGCTTGGATATTTCAGATTTCTGCTGGGAAACTCATTTGCATAGCCGATAAATTGTCCCAACAAATTCAAGAGCATCTCTTCTGTAAAAGCATAGTTACCAAGCTTCCCATCAACCCCTGGACTGTCCAGATAGGCTACAACTGTGGAGCTATCAAAAACACGGTTGTATGGTACTAGAGTATCTGCTTTTGAACTGCAATGCATAAGATTGCGCTCAGCTTTTAGCCTGTTTAAACATTTTCATTCTATCCAGAAGGATTCATTTCTAGTGGACTCACTCCATCAGAACAGGCCCCTTAACTGGACACACTGATACTGTACTTGTTGTATGCTTCATCCCTTAAGCACTGACAGAGCCTTCCCCACTGTCAGACTTTAGGAGAGAGTTGGAGCACAGAAATCATTGAAACCTACAGTCCTGTTTATAGATAAAGGTTGGCAAGCAGGGACCTGGAACTAAAAATGTATCCAGGGAAACCAGTTTTAATACAAAAATATTAAGCAAGATGTTTCAGTTTCTGGACTTCGATTTTCTTGGAGTTCTGAAACTGTTCCACAGATTTGTCTCCCTTCTGACTCAGCTAAATTTATGGTGTCTAAATTTTCCTCAGATAAAGAAGGTGGAGCAACAGAAACAAAGCTGGTTTTTCACAGAGCTTAGATAAAACAGGCAAGCAATCAGGGTTACCACTGCCTGAGCGGGGAAGAGGCAATGGACACTTTACAACCCAATCCTCCAGCAAGGATACCTCCTAGATCTACTTTCCTCTTTTTGCAGCTTCTGCCATCACTAGTAATTTTGTGAAGAGCCACAGAGCTAGTCCAGATTGGAAAAATGATACTGGCAATTCTCCTGCCTGAGAGGGAATCTCCAAAATCTGACACTATCCCTTGTTGCTAAATATTAACTATAATCTCTGAATCATTAAGTACTCTAAGTCTAGAGAAGTTGTGCAATATCTGCATTTCTTTACCAAAGAAGGCAATGTTGGGTAAAGTACAGCAAGTCCTGTTTTTTGGCATATCAACTAGCTTAGTCAAACAGGATTCAATCCTGGGAAGCATCCAACAAGACTGCTGGACACTTCCCAACAGCCCTCAACTCTCAAGAAGTGCTCAGCTTCTTTCAGAATCCGTTCCTTACTCACTACAGGCTTGCTCGTCTTCAGCCTCAGTGGGAATTATATGAATTAAGCACTGCAGCAGCAGATTCTCTTTTCCTAGTTTTGTTACAGCCTGTAGACATTTGAACTGAAGGAGAAACTAAACATTTATATATTCAAATGTATTCCATTTGTAGTTTCATCCCCACTCACCTACTGGGATTTTTCATTTAACTGTTCATTGAAAAAAAAGCATGCACATGAAAAACTTGTTGCAACCAGACAATTCAACAATTAATTGCTTCAGAAAAATGTCAACATTCATTCAGCAGTTAAATTCTAAACCAAACACTCAAATTATGTTTAATCAAAAACAAAAACAAAACAAAAAATCTATATTTAAGCAAATTTATGGTTTGCCAGAAATACAAATATTGTCTAAATTTGAAATTAAGACCCAGTCTAAGAAACAGTGTTGGAATTATCTTAATGACGTTAATAATGGTGTGCACTTGATAGGAAAAACAGTTCTGCTCCAAATTTTTTCCTCCACTTACTTTATTCCCTTTCCTTTCTGTAGGAATCATCTCCTTCCATTGGAAGTCTCCATCAGTAAGGAGAAGCATGCAACAGGTACAGCAAATATAAGTAAATTAATAGTTCCTCTCTCCCCAAATCAAGCATTTGCCATGTGTATCAACAGAGGAATGTCTGCTGTGTGGGACCACTAGCAAGACAACCAATACCAGAATTTACTTCTTCTCACAAATGTTTAGTTGTAACACTTAATATCCTTTGTATCATGAACAGTTCAACACACAAGCAATGCCCAATGCTACATGTCTAAAATGCAGGCAGACTATCATAATCCTGCACATTGAAATATAGTTTATAATTAAAATATTACTCTAAATTTACCTAGAGTACACAATGATGTACTTGGAATACTGACCACAAAGCATACTTATGTATAATGCACACTGGCCAAAATCTTCCACTTACTGTCAATATAAGTATTTTTATAAAAGCTCCTCGACTTGTTTTACTAATAGAAATTTTTCACATGTATCTTAAGAATTTTGAAAATCTCACTTACTATCTACTTTGTACTGCATTCATCTTTGGACAGTGAAAGCTTCCTCGCTTCCCCATGCACTAGAATAGTGAGATTGTGTGTGTTTCAAACAAAGTGGGGAAACGTTTAAATTCATAAGAAAAAGCTAATTTAAAAAAAAGTAACAAGTTATGATCCTAAGCCATGTGCCCTGCATAGAAAGCTTAAGCTCTCCGAGGAAACTTATTTATTGAGGAGCCATGCTGATGAAAAGTAAGAGATTCTTGCCACAAACTGTAGGATGGGCAAAATTACTGAAAGAAGCTGTATAAAGCTTTCCAGACAACAGACAACCTGCTTCTGCATAATTGGACTCTATGATCATGAGCACCAGAAGCTAGTAACATAGGTTAAACAGGAACCTGTCCTAAAAACTTGGGAAGACTCCTATCAAACTCTGAAAGGCAGTCTTTGCATAGTCTGGGCTGTCATCACCCACACCTAACAAACTTCAGATACCTTAGAGCTGAGCAGCAGTAGTTAAGCTCATTTAAAAACCTCTATTAGACCTACATACATAAGTATGGTGTTACAACTGGTACACAGAAAAAAATATACACAGCACACAGTCTGCACACAGCACAAAATCCCACAGACATGCTTTTTTGTTTTAGTACAGAAGTACAGGTGTGGGGTGTGGAAGAAATCTTACCTTCTAAAAGGTGAGAAAAGATAAGAAACAGGAGAACAAAAACAAAGATGCATAAAGTAGTCATAATAAGGAAGTAGCAGAGTGGTAAAATACTTCAAATGCAAAATAAGGGTCAAGGCACCAATACATAGGCTAAAGTGTTTTTAATGTCTATATCACAACAGGTTTTCTAAGGGGGAACTAGTCTGTCTTAATGTCTAAAGGTTTTTTAAAATATAGTTTTTCAGTTATTTGCTGCTGTGCCACTGATCCTAAAAAGCCTATTAGCAGCATACTTTAAAGGCCAAGCAAACACAGTTAGCATCCCAACCACTAGTTGTGCTGCTGTGTTTGCTGGTAACTGCAGCTACACAGGATGTGAATGCACACAGCAATAGCTCTCCATTCTGCCTGTGCTCTATCCATGTAAATAGGCAGGCATTGACATAGGCAGCATTTTCTGTACTAAGCAGTCAAGTAAAGCAGAGCAATGGCATCCCTTGCACACTCCATGTGCATGCCAGCAGCTGCAAACAGACTCAAATACGCTGGGTTGACTGGGAGTCATTTTTGTAAAAGTTCCAACTTCTCACATCTCATTTCACATCTCTTCTCTTCCAGAAAGACTATTCAGAACACAGAGCCTTTTTGGAGGTGAGGGTAAGGAGAACATATACTGATACTAATCCCACCCACACCTAGATCAGTACAAAAAGACTTGATCAGTTAAGATGTCGAGTTCTTCACCTAGTCTTTACATTAAGTGACAAATTCAAGTTTCTAGTGAGAATATGAATGCAAACTAACTTGCCTGCTAACACATATGGAAGGGCCTTAAGGTTGGGTGTTTAAGTACTGTACTGAGTTGGACAAATTTTGTACAGAGCACAAGGGACAGCTAGTGTGCCCAACTTACCCACACACAGAGTGTAAAATTTGGTCACCACATGACTGAGATTAAACACACTCTTTCCTTGAAAAGACATACTATATTCTAGCACTTCCCTATCAAGCCAAAGAGAGAGACCAGAAATGAACACAAACCCTGATCTCCTACATGGCAGTACACAGTGCTTCCAATAAGCCACTGAGTCATGTGCCATGCGTTTTAACCTTATTTCTATTAAAGAAATCAGCAAAGACTAAGCAATGAGACAGGCAAGTTACTTTTAAAAACAAGTTTTAACAGGGACCAAATTATCTCCAAAGATATTCTTTTTACTTTGGTATCTTGTGATTAGCTTGGCAGAATTCAAATTTTTTAAAATAATTTTGATGGACAATAATGGATGGTTTATTTTAAGCACTTGATTTTTATTGGTTTAAAATCTTTCACAATTGTGAGAAACTATGGGGAGCAGACAATTTAATGACAGACAGACATTCAGATTCAAAAAAAATTAAAGCTTTATAATGGCTAAAACACAAATTTTAACCTATGTCAAAATATACAACATAAATAGCCTGAAGTCAAACTCTGGTAAGTTCTCAAGTAGCATTTTTCTTACATTGCCTATCTGTAAATTTTGATCAATATCAATGGAAACATTTTTCATTTTTTGTGGGTATACAGTGAAATGAGCATATACTGAAAAATCTAATCCTTCCAATCCTATTCATAACACTATATCGCGTTACATGATCTGGTTGTGCACACTCTAATCAAACATTCTTGAAAACCTCAATTTATAGTTGCTGTGAGAAGCTAAGTAGAATCTGACTTCTATTTCCAGAAGAAACAGTGAACATACCTTGCTAGCCCAGGCATCCTCATCCCAGGAAGTGAGCTGTAACACACGGATGATCTCATTTATTTCAGCACTCATCTTCTCTACTGTGAAATTGCGGTTTTTCAAGGCCTCTTCTATTCCTTGGCTTTTGGAACTTTTAGTAGTTACAAAAATCTTCATAGCTGTGAACATTGCACTCTCGATTAGAGAAACTATCTAAGAATATATGATTGCTGTACAAGATCTCCTCCCCCTGCATAAACTCAGGAACAGTAAGCTATATGTTTTGAACAGGAAAGGAAAACACTATAAAGACTGATGATTTTAAAGGCTGGTCTACACTTCAGTTTTACTGGTAAATCTATGTTGATTAACAGTGTGGGTTTTTTGCTGATAGTTATAAATATGTCTACACTAGGGCTCAAACAAGAATAAGCTATAGTAGTATAAGCACTTTTACACTAGTATAACTGTTTCTACACCAGAGAGTGTTTTTTTGCCACATTAACTATTCTGTTTGTTAGTTTGTGAGAAGAGCTAGAATATATTTCTTAGAATTTGGTTAGACCTTGACAAGTTTTCTGCTCTATAGCTAGGCCCAATCAATCCACATCTTAGACTAGCTAACCAAGTGTCAAAGTTATGCGTCACAGTTACTCCCATATTTCTGTGAAGAATGATACCAAGTACATTCCACACTGCAAAACACACCCATAATCCTCTGCTCTTGAAGTGGAGGGCATGCAGCAGCTGAGGCAACATAGGAGAGCTGCCCAGGTTTTCACAGAATGCACAGATGCAAAAACATGGTTGTGCAGTATAGGTATGCAAAACCTACTAGAGTCAGTGCAGTTTTTGCTGGGGGAAATGGCGCTGTGTGGATGCATTCATCAGGCTCTGCCATGGTTACACAACTGTCCCATTCTTAGACTAGATACATGTGGTGACAAAAAAAACCCAAAATACTCTCATTTAAAAAGAGAAAGAAAAGTTCTCCTAGTGTTTTTTTTTTACATCAATGTAACATATAATCAGCAAAAATGCAAAAGCAATCATAAGCTTGCTTCCCTCTCTCCCCCATGTTGCCAGTTAAAATCCACCCCAGGACAACAGTAATTAGAACACCCTATCTGCATTACAAACACCACTGAATTTAAGCACTGGCCTTATATGGAGACATGTATTACAAGTTGGTTTATCTTGCCACTCAGAACCAAAGCCATGTTAGAATCAAGCTTTAACTCTGGTTTGACACTGTTTAAACATTCAACTAATCCTCCAATCTCTTGGAATCAGTTCCACAGACTAAGACAGAGGCATGTTGGCAGGGCATTACCATTCCTGTAAATTCTTCTGGAGATAGAGGCCAAAATCTGAGTGGCCCTTGGACAGTAAATTCATCTAAAAATCAAAGGCAGGACTAAAGTAGAGCTTTAAGAGGAATTACACATGGGCTGGATGCAAGCAAGTTCTGTGCAGCCTTCCTACATGGCTTTGCTCAAAAGCTTCCATCCTCTGTCCTGATCTGTAACACTGATAGCTACTCCAGCTTGGGCCTCTGAGTAGGTAATTTGGTTAAATGTGCTTTATGATGTACAAGATGACACCCACTTAGAAGCTAGAAGCAACTGTCAAATTCATTTTAAGTTTCTACTTCGTTTTATGGTAAGTTCATAAAATAAAAGCAACGCTTTAATGTTCTAAACCACCTATACCACTACGTAAAACCCAGCTCAATGCCAGGGAGGGGGTGAATATGTTCACAAGTGGAAAAACCCTGACATACTAAAATGTGCTCAGTCCTATTACATACCTCCCTCTTCCCCAATCCCTCTTTCATCCTTGTCTTGGGGAGGATATTCCACCTGCCTGTGTAGTTTATCAGACCAGCATTCCCTCTGGCTAACCAAATGAATTTTGCTAAACAAGTAAGCTATTTCAGCTGTTGGATTGGCAATTCTGCTCCTGAACAATCTTCAGCTGTTAAGCCCTCCTTTCTTCTTGCCCATTTGCACGATAAAAAAAACCCATATCATGCCAGACAAAAGGGTGAGAAACACAGCAGAAGTGTGCCCCATTTTTGGTATATTTTTCAATGGTCCTCACCTCCGTAAAGCTTTTTTAGATTGTTCCCCTTAATCCTTCCATGATGGCAACTAGATTGTATTAATGTGAGACATGTTATGAATAGATACTGAAAAAAATAGAACCAACATGAGAGAGTTTATCCAGATGAATGCACACATGCATACTGCCATTAAAAAATACTCATTAAACCCTATACACTGTGACAAGTATGCATGACACAAATACATCTGGTAAAAATAGTGTATCACTAGTTTATGTAGCTCATTTTAAGTCTGAGGTGCACAGAACTTAAAATAGGAAATACGCAGGGTATGCAGATGGAGAGTTGGCGTTACAACTTGCCATCCCCTCCCAGTTTGCCACAAATCAGCGAAACATCTAAATATTTGCAGTCAGCCGAAGAGGCATGTCAAAGCTTTTATTTTTAATGGTATAACACACATGCATCCAAATTCAGATCATGTATTTGCATCTAATAGTACAGCAGAAACTACCTGAAATAAGGACAGGCAACAGCTCCTTCACAGTGTTCATGGAGTTCACCAACATCACTCTGTGTTCCTGATGAGTCAATTCCTGCTGTCTTTCATCAATCATTTTGGCCATCTTTGTCATTCCTAGGTCATATAATGAAGTTCAAGTGATAAAAAACTGTTAATATTGAGTTTCCCCAGATTTATGAACCTTTTACAGAGAATGTCTAGGCTCAGTTATTTGTTCAGCTTTCCAAACAAGAACACAAACATGTAATGAGTTATGACACCACTAAAGAAGTTTTGTATCACCTACTTTTCATTAAACCATATTTCAGTAGTTTAAGGGAAGCCACAGATCCAGTTTCTAGTTGTTAATTCAAGCTAGAATATAGGTCTCATAATTTTGACGTTCATTTACCATGAATTTTAAGAAAAGAGCTACACAAATACAGAAGTAATGAATAGTCTACTTCATGGAAATTAGTCAGTTCAGCAATGTATGACAAGGTAGTTTAGAGCTTTTTTCCCTCCTTTAGCTTTGATCAGTTCTCACCTAAATAATGGGGAGGATGACAAGAATAGGAAAATATCACTGACACAGGTTTAGTTTTGCTGGCTTCAAAGACTTTCATTGTTTGGAAGTATTACGTGATTGTATTAATTTACACTGTCCTAGAAAAATTAAATAAAAATATCTTAATTCTCTAAAAAAAATTATATTGGTGATGAAAGGAAGAGAATCAAAGCATGTGTTACTTTGGATTTCAGGAGTAAAGGCACTTTCAAGAATTACATGAGGAACATAGTATATAGAATATATATGTATAATCACACTTTCAGTTGGCCAGACACTATAGAGGAAACCATGCATTCCTCCTCACCCGCATCTTAAACACAACATGCAATCTGCAGGTTTTAAGATATACATTGTTCATGCTTGCATATGTTCATGGAAATAGTATTCATGATGGGAGCAAGATAAAGTTGCACATAGGGTTAGCTAAAGAGAAGCCAGAATTCTGCCTTGGAGAAGCTGACAAGGTTTTAAGGTGGTTCTTTAAATTAGAACTAGGGGGAAAAGACGTGCTGAGGAGCACTTATGCAAAAAGACATCTCTTAGAGGGATACCAGTAATACCAAAGGTCTGGTCTACACTACGCGTTTAAACCGAATTTAGCAGTGTTAAACTGATTTAACCCTGCACCCGTCCAAACAATGAAGCTCTTTAAGCCGATTTCTGTACTCCTCCCTGACGAGGGGAGTAGCGCTGAAATAAGTATTGCCATGTCGGATTAGGGTTAGTGTGGCCGCAAATCAACGGTATTGGCCTCCGGGCGGTATCCCACAGTGCACCATTGTGACCTCTCTGGAAAGCAATCTGAACTAGGATGCACTGGCCAGGTAGACAGGAAAAGCCCCGTGAACTTTTGAATTTCATTTCCTGTTTGCCCAGCGTGGAGCTCTGATCAGCACGGGTGGCGATGCAGTCCCAAAACCAAAAAGAGCTCCAGCATGGACCGTACGGGAGATACTGGATCTGATCGCTGTATGGGAAGACAAATCTGTTCTATCAGAGCTCCGTTACAGAAGACTAAATGACAAAGCATTTGAAAAAATCTCCAAGCTATGATACAGAGTCCACAGCACAGCGCTGTGTGACAAGCGTCACGGAAAGCCAAAGAATCAAATGGACGCTCATGGAGGGAGGGAGGGGGTACTGAGGACTCCAGCTATCCCACAGTCCCCGCAGTCTCCGAAAAGAATTTGCATTCTTGGTTGAGCTCCCAATGCCTGAAGGGTCAAAAACATTTTCCCAGTTGTTTCAAGGTATATGTCGTCAATTTACACCCTTCCCCCTCCCCCGAAAGAAAAAGGGAAAAAAAATTTCTCGCCTTTTTTCAATGTCACCCTATGTCTACTGCATGCTGCTGGTAGACGGGCTGCTGCAGCGCTGAATACCAGCATCCCCTTCCCAGTGGCAGACGGTATGATGTGACTGCTATCCATCGTCATCATCAGCCCATGAATGCTCCTGGCTGGCCTCGGTGAGATGATACAGAACGGTTGGTAACCGTCCTCATCATAGCAACTGGAGGCTGAGCTCTATCAGCCCCCCCCCCCCTTTCATGTCTAAAGAAAAGATTCTGTACTGCCTGGACTATCATAGCAACGGGAGGCTGCGCTTCTCTCCCCCCCACCCTTTAATGTCCTGCCTTGACTATCATAGCAGCTGGAGGCTTCCTCCCCCTCATTTTATCTCACTAAAACGTCAGTGTTTCTTATACCTGCATTCTTTATTACTTCATCACACAAATGGGGGGACACTGCCATGGTAGCCCAGGAAGGTTGGGGGAGGAGGGAAGCAATGGGTGGGGTTGTTGCAGGGGCACCCCCGAGAATGGCATGCAGCTCATCATTTCTGCGGGATCTCTGGGGCTCTGACACGGAGTGGCTGTGCTCTCTGGTTCTCTAGTACACTTGCCCCATATTCTAGGCAGGACTGACTCTATTTTTAGACAAAACATAAAGAAGGGAATGACCCAGGGAGTCATTCCCATTTTTGTCCATGCGCCCACGGTCGACCTCAGCGAGGCCAGCCAGGAGCACCCATGACAGCAGCAGACGGTACAGAACGACTGATCATCATCATCTCATCGCCAATTTACAATGGCATGGCAGACAGTGCAGTAGGGATGGTAACTGTCTCTGCTACCTTGCAAAGGTAAATGAATGCTGCTGTGTAGCACTGCGGTACCGCGTCTGTCAGCAGCATCCAGTACACATATGGTGACAGTGACAAGGCAAAACAGGCTCCATGGTTGCCATGCTATGGCATCTACCAGGGCAATCCAGGGAAAAAGGGCGGGAAATGATTGTCTGCCGTTGCTTTCACAGAGGAAGGATTGAGTGACGACATTTACCCAGAATCACCGGCGACACTGTTTTTGCATTGGGATCTCAACCCAGAATTCCAATGGGCGGTGGAGACTGCGGGAACTATGGGATAGCTATCCACAGTGCAACGCTCTGGCAATCGATGCTAGCCTTGGCACATGGATGCACACTGCCGAATTAATGTGCTTAGTGTGGCCGCACGCACTCAACTTTATACAATCTGTTTTACAAAACCGGTTTATGTAAAATCGGAATAATCCCGTAGTGTAGACATACCCAAAGTAACACTGTAACCAGTAAAGAACAGGACAGATTGAGCTGGGAGAGGTACACTCCAGAAGGAAAAAGAAAATTCTCAGGTTAAGGAGTTAGAGAAATGAAACATTTGTGGGATACTTTATTATTTGACTATAAACTACACAAGAACTGCTGAGGTCACAGAGATGGAGTAGCAGCATTATGCCTAAGACTATAAAAAACTTACTATCAATATTACGTTTTAAGTGTTTAGTGGTTATCTGAGCCAAACAAATGTTCTTCCTAAATTAAAATCCAGCCCAAGTGAAGCCAAAAGAAAGGAGCAAAACTTAGGCATGTAAAATATTAGGACAGCTAGGAATTTTGAAGATAAAGAGCCAGAGATACAAAAATAAGTAGGCCTGTCAGGGTTCAATTTTAATGAGGAGATACTGGCAAATGTCGATTTCAGCTGACTCACTGAAACAGATGAAAAAAAAATATCCATTAGTAACAGCTGGTGAGAGTGCAGCCTATTCCCCCAACTTTGCACCTGAAGGGATTGCGTGTCACTGGCCCTGTGGAAGTGCAGGGAGCCCTCTGTGGCCCTGCTGTTACTGGGGATATGACAGCAGAGCTGTAGAGAGCTCCCTACACAACAAGTGACAACTGATCCCTGCAGGTTCAAGGTTCAGGGAAGGCTGCTGTGTTGGCAGGGGGAGCAGGATCCCCTGGCCAGGATGGTGTGAAGGAAGAGCTTCCTGGCCACAGTGGAGGCCACCCCACTATAGAATGGCTCCATCCCCAGACAGGAATTGTTCAGCAGTGGGGTGGCCTTTATCGTGGCTGGGGGCTCATCTTCCCCCTGGCAGCCCTTTGCTCTGCTGGGCTAGACCCAAACCTTCCCCTGCATCTTGCGCCCAGGTGTCTTGGTCCCTTGGCTGAGCAGAGAACCCCCTGCAGCCCCATTATCAGCACTATTAATTGTTGAAATTGCAAACAAACAAAAAATCAATTCTGCCATGCCTAAAAATAAGCAACAATTATGCCAGAAGGAGAAACCTGTGAGATAACTGGTGGGTCTACATGATTTCATGGGAGCAAAAAAAGAGAATGTTACTGACCTACTCTTTCCTGGTAAAGAAGACAAGGCACTGTCAGCAACCGAGATATCAAAGGCCTTGTCTAAACTTGTGGTGATGGTGTGTAGCATATGTGTAGTTACACACCGCAGTGAAAAGTAGGCAGTGTTCGCACTGTAGCGTGTAGCTATTCACAGCAGTGAAAGGCTCTGGCGGGGGAGGTAGCAGGGAAAGGCTCTAGGACAGGGATCAGCAACCTTTGGCACGCAGCCTATCAGGGTAAGCCCTGGCGGGGCGGGCCGGTTTGTTTACCTGCCGCGTCCTCAGGTTTGGCCGATCGCGGCTCCCACTGGCTGAAGTTCACTGCTCCAGGCCAATGGGGGCTGCGGGAAGCGGCGGCCAGCACATCCCTTGGCCCGTGCCACTTCCCACCACCCCCATTGGGTTGGGATGGCGAACCGCGGCCAGTGGGAGCCGCGATCAGCCAAACCTGCGGACGTGGCAGGTAAACAAACCGGCCCGGCCGGCCAGGGGCTTAACCTGACGGGCCGCGTGCAAAAGGTTGCCGATCCCTGCTCTAGGATACTACACTGCCAAAAAACAGCAGAAAATAAATAATCCCAGTAAAATCACCAGTGAGAATACTTAAAGCGTTTTAGGTCGCAGATCAGGAAATAAAATTTCCCAAAAGCAAGCAAGGTCACTGAGGGATACACATTTTTAGTGCTATCTGGGGAAAACACCCTCTAATTGGCTGCTCTTCCTCAGAAGGTGGGCCAACAAGGAAACAGCCAATTAGGGCAAAAACAGGTAGAGCTCTCTCCCTTTAGGAACCAACATCATTCTGTCTATGAGGGAGAGGATAGGAGGTAGCAGGGAAAAGAAAAAGAGGAAAAAAACACAGCAGCTCAGAATGGCTCCACTCCCTATTCTCATCCTGTGAGCAACAGGAAGACTCCTCTGCCCCTCCTGCCCCCGCTGCAACTGGGCAGAAAGGTCCTCACTGGAGCCCCCTCATCCCACAGGACTGGGAGAGAGAAAGAACATCACAAGCTGCAGAGATGAGGGTAGAGTGGTAGGATTGATTTGGGGCTGGGGGCAGAATTGATTTCTGGGCAGATGTGGGGGTGACGACAGACACCCCCACACCCTCTTTTGGAGACCACTTTAAACACTAACTATATGACTGGTAGATAGCAAATATTGCATTTGGCTATGTGAAAGACAGCAGGCACTATCATGGGAATGACAGACCCATGAAATTGTTTCAGTGTCAATTGAACTGGCTGGAAAATTAGAGTTATAGAATACTGAGATAAACGTGACAGGGACAAACCAGCATGATTTCTGCAAAGCCAAATCACGGCTCTCCAATCCACTCTAAGTTTCAGACTATCAACAAAGCAGACAACACAAGAGATATATTTAGTTTGAGAACTCTCTCACAACAGGCCCTAAAATAATCTTAGTTATGAGGAGTACTGCCCCATCAATGACCTGGGCTAGGACTGGAGTTTAATATGTGCTAATGTTAACACGTTAATATTCTGGAGTAGGGGGATCAATGACGAGGTGGAAAGTTATGGAGCTAACAACATTTATGTTGATATCCCAAACTAGAGAAGACTGAAGAACTTCAGAGGAGCCTAACAACACTAGATAAAATACACAATATCATAGCAGATGAAATTCAGGGTTGAAAAATGCAAAGTTTCTAAACACTGATAGGCATAATCTGAACTACGCATACACATTATTGGGTTCGAAATTAATTGTAACCACTCCAGGAAACCAAGCTGTGCTTATTGTGCACAGACGAATGAAAATATCTGCTTAGTAAGTTATTGCAGTCAAAACAAAAATGTAAAGATGTATAAACAAACAACAACTTGCTCTGTATAGCACTCTTCATCAGTAGATCTCAAATTGCTTTACCAAGGAGGTAAGTATTATCCTCATATTGTAAATCAATTGTGTATCCTCACCTGAAATAACGTTAAGTTCTGGTAACCTTAGCTCCAAAATAAATAATTTTATATATCTCAGAAGTAAAGGGAGTCCAGAGAAAACCAATGGAAACAATTAGAGCTATAGAATGACTTCCATATGAAGAAACCGGCAAGAGTATGACTGGTGATTTAGAGATGACTAAGTGGATACATGAAATAGGTATATAAAATAATGAATGGTTCTTATTTCTTTAAGCACAACAAGGGGATGCCAAATATATTGCCTTCAATTTCATTATTTCTCATAGGATTTTTTTTCATCACAATGCATAACCAACTTACTACCACAAGGTAACACTGAGGCCCAGAGTTTGAGAATGAAAAAGATTAGCCGTTGTGGCAAGGCACCTCCTCCATCTTGCCAGGCTCAGTACTTCCCCCTTTGATGTGGCAGGACCTGGAGTAAATCAGCCCCACTCTGGACAGTGTTTGTTTTCCCACTCTGAGTTTGTCAGTATTTTCAAGGTAGGCCTCAGCACAGGCCCAAGGAGTACTCCTCCACCAAACAAAAGAAACCAATTCACAAACACAAAACAAGGGGATGCACCTTTCCCTGCTGCTTCGCTGGGTGGGGGCTGGCAGTTCTCCCCCCAAACAGGCATTCCGTTTTGGTTGTTTCCCCTGTAGGGAGGGGAGCAGCCTCTCACTCTGGAAAAGCCTATCTCCCTGTCACCCCTAGACCTGCAGCAACTGATCTCTCTTCCCTTTCTCTCACCAGAGGAGGGGTTTTTAAAGGACTCAAGCAGCCCTTAATTGGACTCAGGTGTCCCTAATTGACCTGAGGTAACCCCTTCTCAGCTTGTAGGAAAAAGGGCACATCACTCTTGGGCTCACATACCTGCACTTCCACCAGTCTCTTGCAGCCGTCCAGCCTGACTTTGTCACACCTTATATAATGGGACAAACATGTGTTCTAACAGGTGTTAGTTAAAATTCCCCTGTGAGCCAGTTATTTCAGGATATGGTTTCTTGGTTCTCTCTTTGAAACAGCTAACACTGGCCAATGTCAGAGATAAGGTACTAGACGAGATGGCTCATTGGTCTGATATGGTATGGTAATTCTTATTTACATGGACATATTTATTTTTATTCAAATCAAAGTTTAATATCTGGTATTTTCCTGCAGCACAACTAGCACCTCCGCAAGTCATACAGGCTTTATCAGACTCTTGGGCAAAGACATCAATATATGTAATAGAAAGACCTCATCAGAAGGTAACAGGTCATAAAAAGCCTGCAAACTAGCTGGGAAGTAAAGAAAGGATGGTGAATAATGAGGGGGGAAAAGGGTCTTTTATAACATTACGCTGGTCTTTTATAACATTATTTTCAGCATTCTCACTAACATGAAGATGCCAAACCCATATGGTCGTTTAAATGTATACCATCCCAAGAGATGCCTTCAAGACATAAACCATCTGAATCAGAACACACTGGGTCTATTTCCACAAATGGGATTCAGCTCTGTGTTAGTGAGTGCACAGCTTCCACAACTGTATTTTATGATGTACAGCAAAAATACAAGAGCAGATGCTAACTTTTAGCACATTACTCCATCAAAGTAAAAGACATTGTAGTGCATTCCATTAACCTCTTTTATGGATATTCTGACGTGAATAAACCAACGCTGGTCAATTAAATCATGGTGCACAATTTTCTAATCAGAACTACTATACATACTGAAAAGAATATTTGTCAAGCAGAAAGAGGTAAAAAACCGGTTGGCCTCTAGTTGTTTTCAAAGCCTCAGTTTTAGCTCTCTCCAAGATCTTGTCTCTGAATTACTGGAGAAATAGAGCTGAATGCAAGAATACAGTCACAGGACTGGAAAGGTCTAACCTGGACCCAGATTCTTTGTGTATGTCACCAAATCCTCCATAGTTTCTACCACCTCTGCTACAGTCAGGTATTCCAAAATTCCTTTGCAGACACGGATGATTTTACGGACCTAGGGAAAAAAAAACATTCCAGCATTTATTAGATCAAGCTATAATACAATAAATTAGAAATACTTGTTTATTACTGAAACAGAACAGGTACAGCATTTGGTAGCATAATTTATAGAAACGTATGTGGTTTGGAATGTTGAATCAGCTGCTCACCATTTGATTATTCAAGAAAGCCTCATTAGCCAAAATCAACATCTCTGTACTTAGAAATGCAAATCCTGCTTCTAACAATTTCCAACGATATGACGACAAAGAATATCAGAGAAGTAGTAAAATGGTGAGGACGTGTATTTAACTATTATGGCACTAGACAACATGCTGTGAGTTTGAAGACAGCATAATTTCAAGTTTACTGTTGCTATTCAACCGGTAAAAAAAGAAATCACTTAAGCCAACCTGTATCAGAGTAGCATACTCCGAAGTCTACCCTATGAAAGGTTATCCATTAGGCAGTTTTGCACATGCAGAATACAATATACAATATCCTTTTTTGAAGGGCAGATCCAATTTCTTAAGTCTTCCAAAAAACAATGCACATTTGAAGAGAGGTACTTATTCTCCTTTTACTTCACTGTAGATTCTGTACACTTTGGTTTAATACTCTGTTAATCCATATTCAGTTTTTAACTGCTGTTTAAAAGATGCACACCAACACGTATAAATATTGCCTCTTTAAGTCTTCTACCACATACTTCAGAGCACAGCAAAACAGACAGATCCTGCGGCACCATGAAATCTTATTTCAGAGGATGTAACTTTGAAAATACTGCTTGTAGTGGATTCAAATCAAACTCCAAGTGTTGATAAGTCTGAAATTATGCTTCTAGAAATTGTCCTCAAAAACAGTAGCTCACAGCTACCACTAAAACTAAGGTAGATAAACCAACATTAGAGCAAGGGATCTCTTGAAAGTGGTTGGGAACATGCTGGATTTGTGAAAATCAAATCCAGGGTCAAATATATGTGTCTTGTTGAACTTGGGTATGTCACAGCTGAGGTTGAGAGCATCTAAAAAACTTTAACTTAAAAAAACCTGAATCCTCTGAGCATTGGATCTATAGTTGGAATATGTGAAGATGCCCATAACTCTTTGTGGTACTGATTATAATCACCTGCAAGAATATGTGTGATCACTAGTGCCACAAAGTAATTCCAAGCATTAGCCTCATCCCATGATATCATGATAAGAACAGTTTCAGCAATCAGTGAGTTAACAGTGAAGGAGCAACACTGGTACTGGAGTGCTAACATACCATGGGAAGGAAAGCATATGGAGACTTTGCAAGTGGAAAGGTATGATATAGGTAAACATTGTAAGCAGCATCAATTTTTCCTCAACCAAATGGGAGATGTTTATCTTAACTTCATTCCCTCTTAAAAGGCATGATGCTAGTTGCTAAAAAACAGGAGATACCATATTCCTAAGAAGGGGAAACATGGTCGCAAAAGTGAAGCAACCCAATTGGTTCCATTACTAGCACCGTACACACAAAACATACACAAGATGAAGCAGGAGCCTCAATCTCACAATTCCTTGCATCTACGGGTTTACATAAGGTCCTGAGTGCTATTTTTTGGTGGGGGAGGGGAGTGGGGATGCGGGGGATTAAGAAATACACAAAAACCTGTAAGTAACAAGGCAGCATGAAAAGGCTTTTCTTGGCAGGAAGATAGGCACAAAGAATGCTTTCAATCTATCCAAACAGAGTCCTTGTCACAGATAATGAATTTTGGGAAGTGCTGTAACTTAGCAAATATAAATTAAGTGGGTATTTGAGATAACATGCTACTGATATATAAAAGACGATGTTATTGGCACTAGGACACCTACCTCAGCCTCATCAAATGTCAGAAGCAAGTCTGATGTACCAGAGAGGATGCCTCTTGATCCATCAATGAGATAATCACGAGCAGGTACCGAATAAGGATCTGCTTGCAGCATCTGGGCTGCCTGGACAAGTTTAGTGCAGGCATTCTCCACTCTGTGTACAACAATAAGATACAGCCATTAATACTTACTCTGCATACTCTGCCAGAAGTGAACAGACGTGTAAACTTATAGGGGGTTGAAATCTCATTATTTGTAACTATCAAAACACAGCAAGCAAACTGTTTATCCATCCCAACACACACACAGACGGTTTAAACGTGCAAATATAAATATTTACACATCACTGATGAAGTCAGCCTTTGTCTTTAGAGCAAGATATACAAGTTAACAACACTGAGGTAACAGGTTAGAGACACTGACATGAGTCACAAAATACACTTTTAGTTCCAACAAGCCAGGACATTAGGTAGAGGGGAGTTTTTCCAACAGGATCACAGAGTCAATGTAATCACTGTGCAACATCCTGGCATTTGCAATATGTGCTACTAATGTTAACAGGCAAATGCATCATTAGGTAATTAATCAGAGCTGTAAGTTAAGATAACAAAAGGATATTTTGTGAAAAGTATTGAGGCTCCTCAGATCTTCATTTGTTAATGAAGAAGCTTTCCAGCTCTTCAATGTATATTACTACTTGTGCACATCAATATCATGTGAATAGGCATATGGTCTGAATCTCCTCTCTCTCAACTTCTGATACCAAGTCTAAGAGAGAAGGTCCCAAATGCAGAATGTCTGAGTGTTATTATAACCCTTAAGTCAACACAGTTGATATGAGCTTTAAAATTAATATTAAACTAATTCTATCCAGCTATTTGAAATACAGCCCTAAAGAAAACTATTTTGAATTAAGGAGTTAACCCTGTTTCAGTTATCAATTTCTTTTTCACTTTTCGCCAATGTCATATTCTTTGAACAAGTTAATCAGAAACTTTCTGATAGCAGAGCAAAAGCTTGCTTTCCAGCCAAACTCTAAAGCTTTAACACAGAAGTTCAAACTAAGCAACTGTTAATTTGGCCTCTCATGTCTGGATAGTATCCTGGAACACAGATTAGCAAGCAAGCATCTGCTCTGCCACCATTTAGTTGCAGGGCAAAGCTATCAACGGAACGTTTTGCCAAGTTTAACTCATTGATCAAACATTATTCATACCTTCTATGTTCACATTTCCCTGAGCATTCATGGAAACAGAAGCATTTGAAGTGATGCTTCTTAGTGTGAATAATGGCAATTAATCAGAGCTGTAAGTTAAGATAACAAAAGGATATTTTGTGAAAAGTATTGAGGCTCCTCAGATCTTCATTTGTTAATGAAGAAGCTTTCCAGCTCTTCATACAAAAGGCATTTGTATAGGTGTGCATATATTTTCATGCTCACCCAAATACCTTTTGTATATTTATTCCCACCAAAGTAAATATTTGACAAAACCAAAAAAAAAAATTGTAAAATTTTCTTAACAGCTTAAAAAACTAGCTTCTACCTTCCGCCTTCTCCACAATAATTGTGCTATAAGCTATCACAGCTGGGCACGAACACCAAACAGTGCAACTCTGAATACTTGTCACTGAACACAAGTTAGGAATTTATATTAGATTTGCAGAAGTGGGGAAAAGTTAACACACACATCCTGAAGTTGGGGCATGGGGAGAGAAGGAAGCAGAAGACATTACATATCAGGTGTGGTGGCATAGACAGTGAGGGGCTGAAGGAGTAGAATTAACAATTTTAAACTGTTCCTTCCCTATAAAGTACCAAAATTCTCCACTACTACTGTACTCAAGTGTGTGCCAACAGGGAGCCAGTTGAATAAGTAAGATTCAGTAGAGTTGTCTGTAGTTAGCTAGGTGCAGGAAGGAAAGCAACTGAAAAGCAATCGTGTATTTATAAGACAAGGAACATTAAGAGACTGTAAAGAGAAAACTGAATGGTAACATGACAGAAATAAATCTAGTACCAAAGTTTGTTTGCCACACAAAAGCATTCAAGTGTACTAACAACAACTCTAAGTCGTCCTGTCTTCTTTCTGCATCTGCACACAAAGGAAGAAAACCTCCTTGGGGCTGCATATGCAGAGGTGCCCAGGCAGTGTGCACTGTGAGAGCAGTGAATAGGAGCCAACTGCACAACTTCCCTACAGTTCCCTTCTCCCTGCTTCCCAGGGGGATCCTAGGGGGCCGTGTTGGGGATGTACTTCACTGCCCCACAGATGGCAGCAGCCAGGCTGGGGGATGTGTGTGCTTTTCCTCTAAAACCTACATTTTATGTCAAACTCCAAAACAGACAAAAATAAATAAAAATACAGTTAAATAAAATCCTCTTCACTGAACATCCCATTCCAGTTTGACAGACCTGGACACTGATGTCCTAATTATCCTCAGAACAGGTGCGCATGGGCCTTTTCCTGCAAACGTGATTCAACCTGGAGATGGAGTACCCAGTTTTCAGATTTGATGTCGGTTCAGTATAAAGTCGTCTCATACTGCCATCATTCTACTGAGACAGCCACGAAAGGAGCTAAGTATGCAGTTTATGTATTCATGTGTTCCTTATGGGCATCAGAGCCCCGTCAGTAGCACCATCACAGTTAGGAAACAGGGTGAGTGGTAGCATTTTCCCACCGTGCAACACATTCTTAGAGCTAGAGCGTTAACAGGGTGGAGGCAAGAGGGGGGACTACTCGGCCCCCTTGGGTCTGTGCACTGGAGCGTGGACACCAGAGCCCTAGGTTTGAGCACAGGAGGAAAATCCTTAACCTAGGGTTAAAATGCAGTGTAGATGCTAATGCCCATGGTTCCCTGATACAGGTCAACTGACTTGAGTCCCACTAGCCCTGGATTAACATTGATGTGTAGACATAACCTCACATGCATCAACCACATATGAGTCAACAGTGTGATACTGTTGCAAAAACAGCAAACGTGATTCTGGGATGCATTAACAGGTGTGTTGTAAACAAGACACGAGAAGTCATTCTTCCGCTCTATTCAGTGCTGGTTAGGCCTCAACTGGAGTATTGTGTCCAGTTCTGGGCACCGCATTTCAAGAAAGATGTGGAGAAATTGGAGAGGATCCAGAGAAGAGCAACAAGAATGATTAAAGGTCTTGAGAACATGACCTATGAAGGAAGGCTGAAAGAACTGAGTTTATTTAGTTTGGAAAAGAGAAGACTGAGAGGGGACATGATAGCAGTTTTCAGGTATCTAAAAGGGTGTCATCAGGAGGAGGGAGAAAACTTGTTCACTTTAGCCTCTAATGATAGAACAAGAAGCAATGGGCTTAAATTGCAGCAAGGGAGATTTAATTTGGACCTTAGGAAAAGGTTCCTAACTGTCAGGGTAGTTAAACACTGGAATAAATTGCCTAGGGAGGTTGTGGAATCTCCATCTCTGGAGATATTTAAGAGTAGGTTAGATAAATGTCTATCAGGGATGGTCTAGACAGTATTTGGTCCTGCCATGAGGACATGACCTCGATGACCTCTTGAGGTCCCTTCCAGTCCTAGAGTCTATGAATCTATGCCTAATGGACACTGCTGGCCAAAAGAGTACAAACTGGAGTACATGACGTACACATGCACCAATGGTGGAATACACTTGGACAAGTACTTGAAGATCACAGATCCCTTCATTGTTTGAAGCTCACAAAAGGAAGAGTCAGGACATCAAGATTACAAGATTTTTCTGCCCCAGCTACCCACTTTTGGGGGCCTAAAAAAAGCTTCAAACAAAGTATTGTTAAAGTGACGCATTCTAGCTTTTTGGGTAATCACTGCCGGCCTAGTAACAGATACAAATTCAGATGAAGGACTTTCCTGGAGATATGACACTGGTTATGTTGACCATGGGTTTCTCTCCATTTTCTGGTTTCCTCCCACAAGACAGATAAGTACAACGCAGGACATAAATTCTCCTTACGCTGATCTTAGTGTCATCCATCAATTCGATCTTAAGTGATCCTTGAATAAAGTTCAGTCAAACATGAAACTCTTACTATACCAGTTCTGAGCTAAACCAAGATTTACTACAAAGAAACTGGATCATGATATCTAACTTTCTTCATGCTGATCAGAGTTCCTCCTAATAAGCATTTAGACATAGTGCTGAGAGCAGTGAAATCATTGAAAATTGACCAATCCATCCTATTTCGTGACCCCACTAAGAAATAAAACATAATACTTTAAAAAGTCGTGTCAGAATAATACAAGATTTTCAGCCAGCGATTCCCCTGAGTAGACTCACATGAGCCTTATCACAGGATGTAGTCTACAACGAAACATCTGGTCTGTTCATTAGGAGCAATATTGACAATTGCGTAAGAAAATCCATTAAGACTAATAGAGTCAGAAAACAGGAATGATCTGGTCTCTGCTATGTAAGATGTAATTGTAGCTTTCAGTCCAACATACTTCACTAAAGTTAGTTTAACTGCTTCCAGCAATGGGAAATTAAGTTATATTTTTTCTTTTTAGTCACACTAAGAAAGGCATTAAACAGGTCACCTATCCACCCAAATCAAAATAATAGGCTGGATTTGCACTATGGAATTTCATGGTCATTTGTATAAAAGTTCCAATGCAGGTAGGGCTGTATTTCCCATTTGTGAACAACTGGTGTAAAATAAGAGCTTTTTAAATCTTCATGTCTTAAGGACTCAGCATGTGAATGGAATGTCTTAGCTACAATGTAGTTTTCATTTAAAAACCATTTAGATGATTTAGAGGTGGATTTGTGTTTTAATCATATAAAGCCCAGTTTAGAGAAATGTTCCACACCATTACCTCTCAAAATACTGCAACTTCGGAATATGTGCCTCTGCCTGCAGGAGTGGGGTTTTTGCAAAAGAACAAAATAATTTACTGCTCAACTGAAAAAAAAATTTGTTTGAGTTGAAAGACATGCAAAAAACACAATCACAGCACTCAATTGCTTTTTTCTTCCAACAGGATCTATATGTAGTATGTTAAAAAAAATGAACAAAAACTAACTGCTAGATTTGGATTCAACCAGAGAACACAAAGCTTTTAAGCTACAAAATCATTCAAATGTTATTGGCTGAAGACAACTCTCATATCTTATGCTCTTATTGTGTAAAAAGACAAATTGATATAGAGGATCCATAATTATCTAGACAAGATTAATTACTAGGCCAGCAAAAATTTCAGGTAAATAGATTGTGGGTAGGTATAAAGGACAAAAAAATGTTTAGAAACTCATTCTTTTTTATGCTCAAAGCTATATGAATAGTTAAGCAATGAACTAATTACAACTTATGATTCAATTTATTTTTTCCCCATCCAGTAAAATTATTGGGGGACTACAGGGAAGACAGTAGGCTAAGATTTTGTCAACACCAATCTGGGGGGAGATGGGAGATCTAATTTTTATATCTAGTGTTTAGGTTTCTTAATCTTTTCTGGAAGATTTTGAGAGCAGTTTCCCCTCAACCTACATTAATGTCAGTTTATATATTCTGTAAAGCAAAAATACTAATCTGACACTTCTCTGCTAACATCAAGGCTATTTTTCAGGGTTGGGGGGGTTCATTTTAATATACAGAATGCACGCTAATGACAATAATTTGAAATGGAAAAGCCACTAGACAGAAAATGGTAGCTCTAGAAATCTGACTGCCAGACTTGTCAACTCACCTCTGCTGTAACACCAGGTAGCACCACCACATTTATTGACCAGATTAATTATATATAAATATATTTTGATACTCTTGTTTTAGACATGAGCAGAACATTAGGATGACTTGTGATGTAATTGGATCCGTATGTGTCAAAACATCTGTTTATTTTTTAAACACCAGAGCCAATCTTTAATTTTAAATGCCACACAAAAGCTCAGTTGCTAAAGATAAAGTTTAATTACTGCAGGTGTGCCAATATATCTCTCTCATGTTTTATTCTGTGATGTACTTCTCTTCTGGTACAATTATTTTATATTACATTTCATTACAGTCAATGACATTTGCATCATTGTGTTGGAATTACTGACATCAGAGCAGCTTCAAGCTTTTCCCATAATTACAAAAATGTTAAAGGACTCTTGGCAATCAATTATCATTTCTTTAGTTTCCATAAGTGCACAGGGTACACTTGAAATTTATAGAAACAGTGACATTTACCACAAGGAACACAACGTAAAGTTGACCAACAGCAATTTAGTTAGTAGAATGGAGGTTTTCCAACATATTGTCAAACTGCTGTCAAGTTAGTGATAAATTTAAAACATTCAAATATTTTAAATAGAATACCCCATACTGAACACCTATTTAAACCTAAAATCAAGCAGGACACAAGCCTGAAAATTAAATTCCATATGTTGAATGCTAGATAACTCCTCAGTGTTTCCAAAATGCCCTATAAAAATGTTGCATGAAAGTGCCTTCTGAATCCTTTCCAGGTTTTGGTAGTTATATGGAAAATGCACATATACAAACAATGGTTCAATGAAATTCTGTAGTCACTTGTGTGTTTGCTCAAATTTTCCAATTCATATTCTGTAACATGACCTTAAATAAATGATCAAACCTTATTTCCCACAGGCACCTCTTCTGAAGTGTTTTATTTGCAAGCTGCTTGTTATAGCAGCAAGAGTCAGTCTTAATATATCATTTTACAGTGGCTCTCATCCCAAATGATCCCATGTGAAACTTCAATCACACCCAATGATCTCTTTATCTACCTCCGAGATGGAATAGGGCAATTGGTTGATAGTATGTAGTAACAAAATAATAGGCCAGGGCAGGAAGTTAACACTCAAGTTATTTCTGAAAGTTTCATCCAAAATTACTTAGGCTGCTAAATCTCACTTTCAAAAGTATCTTGGAAATTAGGAGCCTTTGAAAATTCTACCCTTTGTCCAAATGAAACTAATTACTTTATTGCCATTCAGCTAGGACACAGGATTCAGAGACTCTTCTCTTGCCGTCACTAAAATTCCCATGGCACTCCTCATCATGACCTTTTTGGGTCTCACACAAATATGGCACCTCCAACAAGATGGATCCATTTAACCTCATAAAAGGCATTCCTCAATACCAACTATGATGGAAGTGTGCCACCTATTTACCGTAATTCACTAATAGCACTGCCCACAACAGACTGAGCAGAAGATCTGCAAGGAGTATCTCCAGCTGAAAACCTGGCCTAACCAATCTGAAAGGGTCACAGCGCAAGGTAGAGTGGCTACGCATTTTCCACAAAAAAGCTCCAAGTTTCCTGAACTGAATTGAATGATTATTCCCTGGCACTATGATGAAGGGCTACAGCATAGAAACTTATGATAAATCATTAGGAGAATAAGATATTCAGCAAGTGAAAGATACTGTATTTTAGATAGTAAAATGTAGTTGCAATAAACTCATCATGACAAGGAGCATTTCTTCATTCCTGAAAGTATCTAACATACTTTCAACACTGTTTAAACAACAGTAACAATTTCTTGCAAGGTCTTAAATTTCTACAGTTTTGCCATATCATACAAAAAGTCAGGTCACTTTACTGATAAAAGCATTTTTGTTATTAACAAGAGAATAAAATGTAAGAGCCCTCTCTGCTGCAAATTCTGGGGCACAACAGTAGTAAAGATTAATAATTTTTCAGTATACGGTTCCAATATAAGTAATTAAGGAACAGTTATTTAACTACATAGGTATCTATGTGAAACACTATCCTCTATTTTAGTACCATTAGTAAGTGTGCCAAAGCAAAGCTAGCCATGTGAAAAGATATTAAAATAGTTCGTAACCCACCCACACAGATATCATTTGTGGTAGCTGTTTTGTAACTCAAGAAAAACAACTAGGGCTGTCAAGCGATTAAAAAAAATTAAACAATTAATCGCAGTTTTGGATTTTCTATATTTTCAAGTATAGGGTCAGGGCTGGGCACTCTGGGCTGCTCCAGCCCCCCAGTTGCCAATGCCTCCTGCCCCACACACAGGTATGCAATTAAGACGTAAAAAAAAAAAAAGCATTACTTTTGCTTTCAGTTAATTACAGGCATTAACTGCAATTAATTGACAGCCCTAAAAATAACCCAAATTGCATAACTGATATATTTGTACTTAGTATACTGTATCGCAGTGCTTATCAAAAATGGTGATTCTATGAAAGTCTGCATATTTATAATGACAATTTTTATGTTCAGACATTAAATTCTTTAGATTCTGTAAAGAATCAGGAACAACCCAATTGTAGTGGAATAATTAACTCTCTGGAGGTATTAGGTATTACACCAATATTCAACATCAGACATGTATATCAGTTAAGCATGTACTCCTGTTACCAAGGTTTTACTTTTGGCCTTACAACAGAATAAGGTCTATAATAAAAGCTGTGAATATACACCTCTACCCCAAGATAACACTGTCCTCGGGAGCCAAAAATTCTTACCGCGTTATAGGTGAAACCGCATTATATTGAACTTGCTTTGATCCACCGGAGTGCGCAACCCCTCCCAAAGCACTGCTCTACCACATTATATTCGAATTCATGTTATACCAGGTCACATTATATTGGGGCAGAGGTGTACTTTTAGTCACTGTTATGTACTTTTAGTCACTGTTATGATCTAATCAAATTAAAAAATGCCCAAAAGAACTTGTGAGACCCACACTGTCTCTTAAAGAAATGTGATTTAATGCTGCACATTTAAACAGCAAAAGTTAACTTTGTATTCTAGACTTCAGCATACTTAGTTACGAACTTTTGTGGGCAGTACATGTTATTTTCTTACAAGCAAAAGATAAGGGAATACAATACAGTTGAGGCAGCACAAGTTAAGTTACAATAGGCATACATCATTATGAAGGTTACATGTTTTTGTTATTTTAAAATCACAACCCGTTTTGCTCATTTTTCCTTAAACACTTCAGATATTTAAGACACAGGCAATAAATAGTTTCATTTCTCTTAACTTTTATTCTAACAAACCAGACTTCTGTGGACTGCACTTGTTTTTGCAACTATAGTGATTAAATATATTTATTGGCTTCAGTTACAAATACCTATTCAGTATTACTTTAACATCAGCAAATTTGTTTTCAAACTGAGCCCTGTAGGTCACTATAATCATGTTTCCAAAATGACCAAAGTTAACTGACATCACTACAATTTTTGAAGAAAGCTACAGATGTACAAAACATATTCTACAATACGAAGTTGTGTTATCACTTCTCTGTCAGCAGACCATGTAAAAGAAGAAAATCTAGAAGTTTTTCACCTACTTTGCAAGCAAATTTTAAGACAAGGGAACAAGATTGTACTGCTTTATTTTGTGCTCCCAATTAGAAAAAAGTGACCATTTTCTATTTTACCTATGTATTGATGCTACTTCCATATCCTCCCCCAGCTTGGCAGCCCCTCAAAAATGTTGAAACAGCAAAATGCAGAGGACATACCAAAATCATTAAAATACACAAAAGAAAGGATTTGACCAGCAAGTTGTACTGCAATCATTACTCTATAAAAATTTATATTTTAGCACCTACTAAATACTGTGCTGACAAAATACATAAGTAATCTCTCTTAAAAACCACCTCTTCGAGAAAGTCAAGTTTACCCATGCGGGCAGCTTTATTCAGGGCACTGACGGCTTAGGCCCCTTTTGCAAATATACAGATTTTTTTATGTCCATTTTTAAAGACTTGAGTAAGTCTGATACCTGATTTTAGTCCATTTTTTACTTCTGTTCCCAGCTGGAATAATCATCTACATGAACAAATATTTCAGAAATAAAATATAAAAGCCCAATCTTGTACAAGTACACTGTTTTGCTAACTGTTTTGATACTTGGCAAAATATTTATTTTTAAAAATGAATTTGTTCAGGGTGGACCCAATATCTACTGCTTAGACAGCCTTCATAAAACTTCTAACACAATTCCGCTTCAGTCTAACATATACTGACTTAATGACTGATACTTAAAAGTTTCCACAAAGCAGTGCTGGCTCACTAAATTCCAGGAAAGTTATTAATTTCTTCCATCTGTTTCTCTCATCATCCTCCTAAATAAAGAGTATCAACTATACTATGGCTTCACTTCATTATCTATACATCTTGGACAGCAAAAGGCAACAAAATAAACCATTTTGCATAACTCTAAAGGAGCAGCAATATATAAAAAATGTAAGTCTCCAAAAGAATAAACATAGCCATGCCATACATGTAAATCTTCACAAAGTCTGTCTTCAAAAATTATTCAAAAATGTTTCTCTTTAAGAACTATTCTGTCCCCTCCCCCGCACCCACACACACTCACAGTACTCATTTGTTTAGCATTTTAGTATTTGGTTCAGTAGTTTCCGGTTCTGGTATTCGAGCATCTTGTCTCTCTCAAGAAAACATTAGGATATTCAGTGACTTAGCATGTGCCAGCAGAAATTGCTAATAAAGAAAACACTGAATTCACAGGGGGTGGCTGGGTAAGGGAATTCTTTTCAATGAGAGTTTGTCATTTGACATGACAGGTGTGGCAGTTTAATGACCGCTAAAATGTGATGTTTCATTTTTAAGACTCAAGGCACAGAGAAGAAAATCATTTGTCTTCAGTACTGAGCCATGAACTTAATTAGAAGTGCCAGTTAGTTCGTTTTTAGGTGTCTTAAAAATATTTCCAAGTCATGTTATGCAGCAACTGGCTATACAATCACTGACATACTCCTTCTCCAGCCAAAAGAATGGAAAACACTTATAGGGAGAACAGCACTAAATGTTAGAAAAATCCCTTTACCACAACTTAATACCGATGCATGGAGAAATACTGTGTACCCACCCTCCAACAGTGTCCCTCCAGAGGGAAAGAAAGGTATAATGGGGTGGGGAGGGACACTAAGCAAGTAAATGAGGCCAGGGAAATAAAAGGCATATTAAAATAAAGGCCATTAAAAATAAAGTTCCCCTCCCCCTCACTGTAAAGAAACATTTACTTCTAGACCACGGGTACGTAACGTATGGCACATGTGCCAAAGGCGGTACGCAAGCTGATTTTCAGTGGCACTCACATACCCAGGTCCTGCCCATCGGTCCGGAGGGAAGAGGGCTCTACATTTTAGTTTAATTTTAAATGAAGCTTCTTAAAATATTTTTAAAACGTTATTTACTTGACATACAACAATAGTTTAGTTATATATTATAGACTTCAAGAAAGAGACCTTCTAAAAATGTTAAAATGTATTACTGGCACGTGAAACCTTAACTCAGAGTGAATAAATGAAGACTCAGCACACCACTTCTCAAAGGTTGCTGACCCCTGTTCTAGATGTAGGTTCCTGGACCTATGGCAGACATTTTGAATATGTTGATAAACTTACTTGATAAAGGCTGGTGGCATGTCCCTTTTCAAAATCTGGTCTTCAGTTGTCTGCACTGTTTCTTTTCCAACCTGTATGAAAAATCCAAGAGTCATATTTAACCCCTCAGCTTTGGAGTTTCAGTTTAATGCTTACATCAATCACATCATATACCAACAATGGGAACTAGAAACTGACAAGCCCTTTTATTAGTTTTGGTAATGTTTGTATACAGTTTTGAATATGTAAAGCATTATATAGGTACTAAGTAGTAGAATTTTTAAAGTTTACTCTTTTTGGAAAGCACTAAATTCATGGACAATAAACTGCTTGTTAATCACTGTACACGTTTTGTGGAGTGCAGTATGGTAATGTTCCCTATACAGATCTGGTCAAATTAATAATACCAATAAAAACATTGCTTTCCAATATTGCTACAGTCAAGTTCTGAGGAAACAATTCTTGCTACTGCTGAAAGACAATTATTTTTTACAGGTACATATCTACCTCGATATAACGCTGTCCTCAGGATCCAAAAAATCTTACTGCGTTATAAGTGAAACCAAGTTATATCAAACTTGGTTTGATCCGCCGGAGTGTTCAGCCCCGCCACCCCACCCCCGGAGCACTGCTTTACCGCATTATATCCAAATTTGTATTATATTGGGTCGTGTTATATCGAAGTAGAGGTGTAATATGCATTTCAAGAACACCAACTGCAGCACTGAGCCATAAAAATAAAATATCTAATCGTTTCTATAATGCAAATTACATGAGTTGAACATTTAGTATTATAGCAATCTTATTTATGGGTTTGTGGGATTCCACTTATGTGAGCATGAGTACATGCTAAATGAGAGCACTTTTTTAAAGTGCATATTAATAGCCAAATAAAACTGGACACTGCATCTTTAGTGTAAGTACACCAACATTACGTTGGTGCTAGTCATGTTATGTATTACGAATAAATGCATTGTATGTCCTGTGTAACACCTCTATTAAATCTCAGTGCAGAAACAGAGAAGCTAATTTGTTTCTTCTTCCTACAGAAATTGTTAGAAAAAATCATCACTATACAATTCTGCAAGAAAAGAGAAGGAACTTTATATCCCCAACAAGCTTTGCAGGCTTGCCAATAAAATGTGAATCAGAAAGAAGGCTCCAAGGTAAAAAACAAACAAAACAAATCCCTCTTCTACCCTTTGACCTGACTTGCCTATTAGAAAATGTAATTAACTACAGGAAGTAAACACACACAAGACTATCCTCAGGCAAAGTAATGGTGCACAATTTTCCCCTTATAGTTAATAATGAAGGGACTAAACTAAGATCGGGGTAACAACATTCACTGTTTTCATACACAATAGCTCTTGTGTTACACAAATCTTTCAAATCAGCAGCTGGTTCTCTGTGGTCTATGAGATCATAAACTTGACAAGAGTCTTTCCAGTTGCATTGTTCACTGTATTTTCCAGCTGAATAAATCATTCAGCAATGCCCGGGGAAGCAAGGTCTTTAACTCAGACACTAGTTTATATTAAGTGCTTCCAGGGCTGCCTGAGCTACAGACAAAACAACATTGTATCCTAATTTTTACTGTAACAAATATGTTTTAACATACAAGCATTAAACTGAAGAGGTTTGCCTGAGTTACACTCCCAGACCAGAGAGATGTTAAAGCTGGCGCATTTTATTAAAACTTTTGTCAGAATCCATAAGACACACATAGAGCTTGCATAAACCTCAGTGCTCGAGTGTCTTCCAGGAGTACAAGCTACTCTGCTCATCAGCACTGTCCCCCTTTGACCTCTTCAGTACAGTTCTAAACTTTACAGGGACAAGACATAGGAAAATATAGCCCTGACATTTTCTAGTTCTTACACCAAAAAAAGTCCACGTTTACCACTAACAAACATATTGTAACTTAGGAGTGCTATACTCGCAAGGTACAGGGGTCATTTCTGGCTTTGGATACACCACAGAAACTCCCACTCAAGTCCATCAGAGCTGTGTGCATATATGAGAAAAGAATATCCAGACTTCAGGTGGAGGTAGTTCTCAATCTCTTTTTCGCATATACGCAGACTACAACAAGGCAAAATAAATCACAAAAATCTGTGTCTTTTGCAAAGTTGGTACAATAGAGCTGAGCAGTGATCTGTTTACCCATCTCATGAAAATCTGAGGTTTTGAAATTTTTTCCCCAATACACGCTGGGATAAGAAAAGTAAAAATCTCAAAAAAAATTCAAACCAAAAACTTGAGGAAAAAAAAAAAAGCCTGTTTGGGTCAACAGAAACACAGATAATTTCAAAACATTTCAGTTTGATTTTGGCTTTTTTTAAAAAAATGGTTCTTCTACTGTCATTTTGAATGAGAAAACTAGAATTTTTTATTAGAAAATTTCAAAAAAATTTCAAGTCAAGAAATTTGTTGAAATCAGCCCATTCCTACAAACTGTGTTGATGAATCAGCATTTTCCTGACAAAAAATGTTTCAGAAAAATTCCCAAACAGCTCTTCTGTATAACTTAGTGCAGGGGTGGGAAAACTTTTTGGACCAAGGGCCACATCTGGGAATAGAAATTGTATGGCAGGCCATGAATGGTCAGAAAATTGGGGTTGGAGTACAGCGGGGAGTGAGGGCTCTAGGGTTCCACGGTGGGGCCAGAAATGAGGATTTCAGAACATGGGAGGGGGCTCTGAGGTGAGGTGAGGGCGAGGGCTCTGGCTGGGGTGTAGGCTCTGGAGTAGGGCTGGGGATTAGGAATTTGGGGTATAAGAGGATGCTCTGGGCTAGGATCAAGGGGTTCCGAGGGCAGGAGAGAGATCAGGGCTGGGTAGGGTGACCATATGTCCCGATTTTACATGAACAGTCTTGATTTTTGGGTCTCTTCTTATATAGGCTCCTATTACCCCCCACCCCCAAGTCCTGATTTTTCACATTTGCTGTCTGCTCACCCTAGGGCTGGGGGCTGGGTGCAAGAAGGGGTAAAGGCTTCGGCTGGGATTATGGGCTCCAGGGTGGGGTTGGGGATGAGGGGTTTGGGCTGCAGGAGGGTGCTCAGGGCTGGGATCAAGGGGATCAGAGGGTGCGAGTGGGATCAGAGCTGGGACAAGGGGTTGGGGCATGGGGAGAGACTCAGAGGTGCAGGCTCCAGGCAGCGCTTACCTCAAGCAGCTCCTGGAAGCAGCAGCATGTCCCTTCTACAGCTCCTAAGCAGAGGCACAGCCAGACGACTCTGCACACTGCCTCGTCTGCAAGCACCACTCCTGCTGCTCCCACTGGAGCACCAGAGGGGGGCCATGCTGAGGCTTCCAGGAGCAGCATGAAGCGGCCTCACACTCTGTGCCCCAGCTGAAGTGGGGCCATGCTGCGACTTCTGGGAGCCATGTGGAGTGGCCCCCAACCCTGTGCCCTGGTTAGAGCACTGGAGGGGGGGCCATACTGTTTTGGGGAGCCACATGGAGCAGACCCTAACCCTGCTCCCTGGCTGGAGTGCCAGATGTCGGGCCATGCTGCAGCTTCTGGCAGCCACACGGTGTGGTCCCCAACCCTGCTTCTCAGCTGGAGTGCCAGTGCGGGGCAATCCCTAGACCCTGCTCCCCAGAGGGAACTCGAGGGTAGTCTTAAAACGGCTGGTGGGCCAGATCTGGCCTGCAGGCCGTAGTTTGCCCACCCCTGACTTAATGGGTGGTACAGTTAACATAAAAGGAGTATCTATGTTTACTAATATTTCAAGAACTTCTATAGTTTGATATTTTCTACACAACGTGTTTTAATCAGATAAACAATAATGCAAACTGAGTGATCTTAATCTGGACTTGAAAAACTCACTCTTGCTCTGTGCGAGAAGCTTGCCCTGACAAGTGACAGGGACCACCCCAATTTCTGCAGAATCGAAGCTTCTATTTTTAAACAAAATTAAGTGTCAGCACTTACAGTTGCAAAGAAGGCCTCCCAAAGGTGAACAGAGTCTATGGACACTTTCAGTGACTCTGTTGCCATTCACAGATTGACCAAAAGCAACAGCATGAAATTGAGAACCTGGCTGTTGCTGGGCAAACTAATAAGCCGCACAGTTTGGGAGGAAGGGGAATGAAAAAAGCAAGGAATGGAATCTAAGAGAGATTAAGGGACATATATAGTACGTAGAAGAAACTTCTTTCATCCTATTATCTCCTCCCCCCCAGTAGCCACTAACTAGACTCAAAAAGAGGAGACACCTCCCTTCTAGAAGCTAAAGGAGTCGAGTTTCAGATTTATCCCACACCCACAAGCCAGAGGCAGATATGAAGAATAGATTCTCCTGCACAAAGATAAAGGACAATAGGCTGGTAGGAACTCTTAGCAGTTAGGGTAGACAAGAGGCTGGGCTCTTCATCAAGCTGTAGCTCTCTGATCTTGTCGGTGAGGACCTTATCCCCTCTTATCTACCTGTGACTAGTAGAGGTCTAGTACCTTTGAAAATTCCTGCCCACGGCTAGTGACTTTTTCCCCAGGCTGCTGCTGTGGGAGAAAGAGGCAACCTGGAAAGATTCACAGTCCTGTTTAAAAGGTGCCATCTCCGGTGCCTATGTTCCCAGAACAAAGACTGAGGATCCAGTGTTGCCAATGCTCACAGTTTTATCACAAGTCTTGCTATATTGGATATTTTTCTTTATTTCCCAGCCCCTGGAATTATGAATTTTCACTTAACTTTCTTTTCATTTAAAAAAAATGAAAGTAAGTTTCTAGCCCTTATGGTTGTGGAGAACAGCTTGAAAATGCGAACAGAGCGCACTGTAAAGCCTCACATACAAACGAAGGATCCAAAATTGATTTAAAAAAAATGATTTTAAGCCAATCTCAAGTTTTTGTAACGCTTAGGGTTGGCAATACTGAGGACCTGCTGAACCTCAGGAACAAGAGATTCAGACTTAAAAGTCAGAAATGAAATCTTTACTTACAGCTCTCATACCGTCCCACTTCAATTAGAAAGGAAGAAAGTTTAGTGTTTTCTAGAATGTTCTACAATGTTTAAAACAAGATCTGTTTTCCATAAAATTATTCACTAATGTCAAGCATCATGACAAAAAAAAAAAAAAGCAGGGGCGGAGGCGGTAGTAATAGTCCTCAACTTTCACCCTATTAGAGACCATCACAAATAAATTCAGCTGCTGTAGCTGAACACCTGTGTGTTCCATCAGCTGGATACCGGATAAAAAGCGAAGAGGTAAATAAACAAATTTAGCATAACAAATGCTAGGAATGGCTTGTGCAGAAAATGACCTTATCTACTGAATTTGTCTAGTTTATATCCTAGAAATATCTCATCACTACCCCAAGCCATTGCGCATGCATTAAGTCAGCACAGGATTTAAAAATGTACCCACATTTTAAAGCAAGCCAATAAGGAATACACAGACTGTGAAAGAGAAAGTGTTTTAACAACTGTGTGTCAAAACATGTCAGAAATTATCTACTTATCTATGCAACTCAATCAAATCCTCTGCAGCTTCTGCAATTTCTCATGTTCCCCATCTCTTAGAAATTGGTCTTGAAAACAAATACTAATGACCTACTGAAGCATTAAAGGGCAAACGCAAAACAACTTCCTGGTTATACACATATCAGGATCCACATTAATGTCAAACTGCAATATCCAGAGGAAAATATTTAGGCTGTAGGAGCTGATGGTCAATATAATTTCTGTCAGCTCTAAAACAATAAAAAATGGCCTAAAGGCTGCAAGGCTAAAAATAAGCATCTATCAAATGCTACTGGAATCAGAAGCAATTATGATAAATTTAGGCCTGCCTCCTGTTTGTACAGAACTGCTAAGTTTGAGGTCAGGTAAGAGAAAATATTTACTACATTGGCTGAGATTACCAGATGCTTTATTCAGATCACTCTGATTTGAGACTGTAAACTCAATGTTTAATTTGCAGTTGATTATATATATTTAGCACATAAATACAGGACCAAATTTAGCAACCACACTCAGTAATAGCCACTGAAACAGGGCAAAACATTTGGCTCCTATAGGCAATCAACAGCATTTTTGAATGTGGCTCAAGTTCAAAGTTGCTCTATGGGATTTGGTCCCCAGATACTGCCACCCAGCAGGATTTAATTTAAAAATTTACTGAAGAATAAACTAGGTCAACTCTACTTTACACACTCTGGTTTGGCAATAAAAAACTGAATTTTCTGAATAAAGATACATAAAATTTGGGTGGCTCATGAAAGCTGTGAGATTTAACGCAGGTTTCACTCGTCACTCCTCAATCACAATAAATAGTCTGATGGGATGATGACCTCAGCGTCCTATGGAGAAGATATGGTATGTTTTACAAGCAAGAATGAATTAAGACTATGGAGGACTCGTGAATAGCTATTTCAGGATAACACCCATTTATAGGCTACTCCCTGCCCGCTACTCAGTTCATTGATGTCAGTGGGACTACTCACATATTTAAAACTAACTTGTTAAACCAAGGTCCTAATGAGGTGAAGTGAAACATTTTGCCATTTTACAATGTATTTATCCAAGTGGAAATAATCTTGAAAATTAGTTAATAAATAATCTTGGAATAATGAGGGAAAACACAAGCTAACAGCTTTACTCTAGTGCAGTGGTTCTCAGCCAAGAGTACACATACCTTTGGGGGTACGAAGAGGTCTTCTGGGGGTACATGAACTCATCTAGATATTTGCCTAGTTTTACAACAGGCTACATAAAAAGCACTAAAATAAATTTGATACAGATAATGACTTGTTTATACTGCTCTATACGCTGATATGTACATACAATATTTATATTCCAATTGATTTTATAAATATATGATAAAAATGAAAAAGTAATCAATTTTTCTGTAACAGTGAGTTGTGACGCTTCGTATTTTTATGTCTGATTTGTAAGCAAGTAGTTTTTAAGTGAGGTGAAACTTGGGGGTACTCAAAACAAATCAGACTCCTGAAAGGGGTACAGTAGTCTAGAAAGGTTGAAAGCCACTGTTTTAGTGCATGTTTCTTATTCAAAATTCATCCCTGTCGAATTTAGCACCTTGAACTTTAATTTGTTCCACTTCCACTCTTAAAGCAGTTGCACCAGCTCTAACGAAGAGATTAAAAGGTGTTACTGACAGATGTTTAAAAAGTATACTCTAGCATTATTTTACGCAAGTTTTGATAAAGCCTGTATACTGCACTTCTTCTGTGAAAAGTAGCCACATCTGCTTAGGAGCTGCAAGATAAACACGTACGTAAACCAACAAGAAACCAAGCTCTTCCTTTCTTACCTGTAGTTCATATCCAGTATCTTATGGTCCTCTAACACAATAAATCTTTACCATCACAACATTAACACTTGACCCAACCTCAGTATAGCCTGATTCAGCAAGGTACCTAAGCACATGCCTAACTTTAAGCATGTGAGTAGTTTCAATGAAGTCAACAGGATTACTTACACTGTAAGTCAGGCACATGCTTAAATACCTTGCTGAATCAATTCCATCTACAGGCCCTATCTTTTAATTACGTATGCTTTTTTGGGCTGGTTTTCTCAGCATTACACTGGAGACTGAATTGCAGAAGTTTCAAGGCACCATTCCAACATCCTCCAGCAATAAATCAAGAAAATTAAAGCTCGGCCATCTGTCCCCAACATCAGTAACAAACCTACCTGCTACAGTGAAATTTTTAACACCAGTTCCAACTGCCCAGGGCCAAGGAAATCCTAGAATTCAACTAAAACAGTTTAAATACAGAAAAAGACTACACAGAAACTAGAATAAGTTACATTATTTGGGCTGCAAAATTGACTTCTATTGATGCTGCAGAAGCCTAGTAACCCTATGCAGATAATGAGTCCATTGCTTAAGTGTTCTGATTAAACGTAGGGCACATAAAGCAACATGAAAGAAACAAAAGCAAATCTTTTGTATTGAACAGTTCACTGTGGCATACCTAATATTTTAATTGGAGAATTTTTCCAGCACTATTATGAAAAGCTTCTCTCCTGCTGCAATACTTCTTAGACTAGAACTACGTCAAGTTTATAATATACTAGCCCCACTCTAATCAGGCCTATACAAAGATTAACTCTTTCCTCTTAGATTTTCCAGATAAAGTTAATATATGCACAAGAAAAATGGCAACCGTCTAGTTGGTGAAACGCACAATTGCAATATGTCAACTCTGCCTCACATGAAGGAGATGCAGGAAAATCTTTCACAGCAGATACCAAAAAACTGTTCTCTGACCCATTTTTAAGACATCTATGGCTGTGAAAGATTCCTAAGTCTCAAAGTGGCTCCAGTAGGTGATACAGAATTCTACAGAAGTACATAAACATTTGAAGAAAGACAACATGTGAACTGAAGCATACCATCAGGGAGTTTAATGAAAAGTAGGCAATTGTGATATCGTAGGGTTAAACCCCTCTGCATAGCTAATAGAAACATACTAGTCTGAAGAGCAGGGCAGAGTATATCAACGATAGGTGGGTATGGTTGTATGTTTGGTCAACAACCCCAACTCCAACACAAAAATAAAAGTTTAGCGGTTTTTTCCAGGGGGAATCGGAGATGGAAATATATGGAAAGTATTAATGGGAATGTTTGAGAAGGAAGGAAAGATAGAAACTTCTTTTCAGCACTCTAAAATATAGTAGGTCAGACAGAGAACGACATCACAAAATGTTCACACTTCTGCTAATGGGGGAAGAGAGCTTTCCTCCCTGAGAGGGAGAAGTGGCCTGTATGAACTTGTGCTCCCAGTCCTAAGAGCTCACTTATTGATGCGTGAACATGACCCCTAAACCAGTAAGGTTAATGGTTGGTTTTCCCCCTTCAGCAGGATGACAAACTCAAGTGACACAGATCTCAGTACTGTAAGTACCAACTATAAATTATGTATTTATATAGTAGGACTGATCAAACCGCAGCTTGTAAGCTGCATGGCTCTTTTATAGTTAAAGTGTGGCTCGCGGAGTCCCCCATCTCCCTCTTCTAGAACTACTAGCTTCTATACCTACCAGACTGGGAGTTCGAAAAGGTCTTCTGCCCTGTGGAGAGAGGGGTCTCGGGGCTTCAGATTTCCCCACAGGACTGAAGCCTCGGGCCCCAGCGTGCGCACAGATGCGCGCGCACACACACACACACACACACACACACACACACACACACACGTGGGACAGAAGCCCTGAGCTCCCCCTGCCAGTTGGGTAAGCAGAGAATGGGGGAAGGCACAGGGGCTCCAAGCAATACTTTAAGAGAAGTTAAGCCTGGGTGAATCCAGTAGTGTGAGAGTGAGGCCAATAGAAAGAGAAGCTCACACATGTGCATTATATCAGGAAATAGCGTTGTTCTGTATTCAGACATCATGCTGTGCAGACCTCACGTGTTTGTCATCTCCCTGCATTCTGCAGAATACAGGCTGTGTTTACTGTTCATAAATCTAAAACTATTCAAATGCAACTTAAGTGTTAACCCTACGTTTATTTCATGATGACAATGACGACATCTTCAAATTGTAAGAAAGGCAAGTATGAAGAAAACAGAATAGGAGGAAGATTTTGCATTCACTGTTAAAGGTCGCAAACGCCTGCGCCTTACCTATAATGCATCCATCGCTCACTCATTACAAAGCAAGCAGCTTAAAACATCACTATGAAATGAATAACAACTTTTTGTCTAAATACCCTCCTGAATCAGAATTAAGGAAAAACAAGTAAATGCATTAAAATTACGCCTAACCAGGTCAGACACTACTTTCAGCATTCAGTAAGGAAGCTGATACAACCAAAGCTAGTTTTGTTATGTCATGGAGTATCGCTCATGCTAAACGTCGATAGTGCGATGGAAAATTTGTTAAGAAGAATATTGCAGAAGTAGTTGCAATTTTAGATCCAAGTAACACAATACTTCAACGACTAATAAAGCAAATTCCAATTTTACACCACACTATGGAAAGGTATTTCTTCCATATCAATGCTGATGTTGCAAGCAAGATACAAAACAATCTAAAGAATTCTCTAGCATTTAGCCTAGCAATCAACAAATCCATAGATTAAACCACAACTAACGATAATTGTTCACTATGTTTCAGCTGATATAATTGTGAAAGAAAAAGTGTTGGACTTAGTGGCGTTAAAAGAAACAACCCAAGGTGTTGACGTAAAGAACACACTTGACAAAACACTGACAAATGCCAATGTACAACTGGATAAATTTGTCACTGTTGCAATGGATGGAGTCCTGCCATGGTAGGGCAAAAAGTAGGCCTTATCAGACTCTTGAAAAGCAATTCCAAATTTCCAGAGTTTCTCCCTGTTCATTCCATCATCCATCACGAACATCTCACAGGCAGATACTTCAAGTACAGAAATGTTACAAAAAAGGTTCTAGAAATTGTGAATTTCATCCACTCAAATGGGAAGACTCATCGACAGTTCAAAAACGCCATCAAAGAATTGGATCTTGAAGGCAAAACTAATGATGTCTCTTTCAGATACAGACTAACATGGCTGCTACTCTGGAATCTTTCCATTGTGTTTCTATAGTAAAAGGTCAGGTACATTTATGGCACTAAATAACTGAATGTACAGGGATAGAGCAGGATGCTTCATTTTGTAGAAAAGGCTAAAGGCAAGACAAACAGAATGATCACACCCAGACTCTAAGATGTCCCCACACTAAAACATTTTCTCTTTTTAAAGCTGTTGCCTATAATCTTATTTGACCACAATAAACAGTTTACTTATTTTTTAAATGTCCAAAGATTCACTTCAGCATTTAATTACTGTAAAAATCTGAACTACTTTCTTTACAACATTGCCGTGAACATCAATCAGCCTTGAAACTTTCTGCTAATTTTTAAAAGTAACTGGGAGTTGCACAAAGAGCTCTAATGTATCCAAATAAAAATGCAGCTAGCTGCCAAGTACTGAATTTTAAGGTCTTACATTCATCATGTGCAAATACTTGAACTGACTTTCTAAATACCAAATTGCTTAAAACACAGCAATCCCTTTTCAGTGGCAACAGCAAAGCCAGCCCCCTGCCCTTCCTAGGAGTGCCAGGATTTTAACAATATCATGGTAATAATTCCAATATATCTCAGGCATCTTTCTTCTGAAAATCAAGGTAATAGTAGTTCTATGTCTGAAGACAGGATTGAAAAGCGTGGGAAGGGTAGGAAGAGAATAAATGAGTGCAGTTAGTTAATTTTGAATTCCAAGTTTCTTTTGAGTAGAATTGCGGTAACACAAGTGAAAATTAGATCGGTCACTATAGACTCCCAAGCCATGGCAAATTTGGCTGAAGATTTGCTTCTTCCATATGTACAGTTTTTTTTTTAAATGTATCAGAGGACTGCCAGTTCTGAGAAGACTTATCATATCTACTGTTATTCACACATGCATTTGAAAACTGATAATACAATCTAATTATTTTTCCACCATCATCCTTTAACGATACTTTTACTTCCAGATCCTTTTTTAAATTCTTATCCTAACATTGTTTCAAGGAGATTAAGTTGGTTTTCTTGGTGCCTGCAGGACTTACTGCTCCATCACAAATATCTCAGCCTGCAATATTCTGGTGGATTATCAGCATCCATAGAGATCAGTGCAGGCAGACAGAAGTCTGTCTACAGTCAAAAAAGTAATTTTCTTTCCAATTTTGAGCAGATCTTTGGAGAGTGCTAAAAACTGCTTGTTAGAGAATATTGTGAGCCAGGGAAAATACTATAGAAATGCTACATTACCCTTTTATTTAACAAGTCAACTTGCAAAGGAAGAATCTAACCCTATTTTACACCTTCACTGTGTCTAAGGTTTAATGAAAATGTATTTCACTACCAGGTAATTTTGTCAAATCAAAAATTAATTTGAAATTTTCCACCTGTGTAATCCATCTTTGTTTTTTGTTGCTTTCTCTCTCCCTCCCTCCTTTTTCAATACGGGGCTATAATGGATGTGATTGCTGTGAATCAGGCTCACGTTGCATGCAGGCCTTCATTTCAGCTCCACAGCGTTAGTCACAGTATAGTCCTGCATCAATACATCTTCACCTGAGTACAGAGAGAGATTTACTGATCCTCTGTAGAAACATAGGATTTTTTTTATTCAAACTTCACTGAGTTCCTCATTTCTCTTGAATAATAAACAACCGTAACCCATATCCACATTAGGTTAATAATGTAAACCATTGCTCACATGCAGCTTATACTCACTGCAGTACTACTTATGTTTACATGAAACAGAACAAAGTATCAAACAATGTGTTCAATGCGACAATATTCACTTAAGGCAACTTAATAGGAGCTCAAACATGGATTAATTTTAATTAGATGGCTTGTCAACCTTCTGCACTGGGTTTGAAAATCTTCTTATCTATTTTCATTTGAACAAGAAAGACTCCAATCTGAAATTTATTTTTCTGTTTAATTTACACACACAGAGCAGCTTGAATTTGCACTATAATGAAGCCTATATCATCTGATACACAGTATTCCTAGCACAGAGTCAGCCACAGATTTTCCCCACATGGTCACTACACAAGAACAGCCTGACACCATGCATGAGGTGACTGCTCAATTCAGAAAGCTTACTAATACCGTTGTGATTAGGTTGCTGCTTAGAGCATTTAAAAATAAATAAGACACTTATGGCCTTGCATTAATTTTTAAATTAGATAAAATTTTAACTGACATCTGGATAAGTTTTGATATATTTAATAGGACTATGATGCTGTAAAAAAAACTAAGCTACTTCACACACAAAAAGCATTTAATTAATATCTCTTTTTCCTTCAACACCAACAAAAGGGCTAACTACCAGTAATTTATTTACTATCTTAAGAAACTAGACTTTTTTTGACTAGAGAGATAAAAAGTTATTTTAAATGTTAAAGGCTGCCAATATTGAGACCACAGCATGACTGAGGGTATGTCTACATTACACCCACTACAGCAGCACAGCTATGATGCGGCGAGTGGGCCAACGTAGCACTGTAGCATAGATACTTCCGTAGATGTAGGAAGAGGTTTTTCCATCAATGTAGGTAATCCACCCCTCAGAAGTGGTAGCAAGCTCAAGGGAAGAATTCTTCCCTCAACCTAGCCACATCTACACAGGGGGTTAAAAGTTCACATAACGATGTTGCACAGGTAGCAAAATTTTTCACAGCCCTGAGCAACATAGCTAAGTCGATGTAATTTTTAACTGTAGATCTGGCCTAAGATAATTATAATACCTCCCACTAAGTAAGAATACAGCTGAACCACAACGTTACTTCAATATCAGGGAGTCCGCACCATTTTTTTTTTAAAAGCTTATTCAGAAATAGTAGTGGATCTTTTGGAACATATTCTCTCACATATTTACATAACAAACAATGAAATCGCAACAGGTCAGTTTTCCCCAGATTCACACCATCGTTCTTCCATTACCTCTTTTACTACACTCTGCTTTTGGCTGCATTTGAAAGTCTACTTCAAACTGGTAATCATGGTTCAATCCAAGACACTGTTTGCGCCAAAATGGTGTTGGAAATTGCTTTAGTTTTATTCAAATTGATTTTCAACTGTGGTCCTCTTTACTCTGGCCACCTGAAATATTGACTTGACCCTTGAAGTCCCTAGGTACATGCATTATAAGTCCCACTGGCTTCAGTACCATTACTCACATCTATGTATCTATAGGGCCCCATCCCAAGTGTCTCAAAACCTTTTTAAGTGTACATTTTCACAATGCCTATAAGAAGTGAAGTACTATTATAATCCCATTTTACAGATGGGAAATTGAGGAACAGATACCAAGCAACTTGCACCACAGAAGACCAGATGACACACTGATGACCAAAGCACTGCAATATACTATACAGAAGACCCAGATTCATAAAGGAATTCTTGGGCTATTGATTCTCAGGCCAGCTGGGTCTGACAGTCTTGAGGAAAGGAAATGTTCTGTTTTGAAGAAAGCAGGTACAAAATGCATCATGTTTATGAACCCTTTACCAGTTTAGGTACTCAGATACTATTGTTATGGGCACCATATAAGAACAGGAAGGACTCATGCTCTGCCAGCTGTGGAGAATAACAGTTCTCAAGAAGAGTGAGAGAAAGAGCAAGAGGCAGCCTTAAACCAAAGCCAAGTGACAGCTCTTAATATCAGTTAACAGCAAGAGTCACTCCGCCAAGATGGCAAGGCCAGCTTCTCAAGTGTCACTGTCAGGAGCAACTGGAGAGCATCCAGACACCTGGGACCTAATCTCCAGAATAAAGTAGTATTATTACAGACTTCTGTTTTATTCTATAGGTTTATTTTTATATATATTCTCTGAAAACATCTGCTTAATGTGCAGTGGCAGTCAAAAAAGCTAACAAATGTTAAGAACCATTGGGAAAGGGATAAGAAGACAGAAAATATCAGAATGCCTCTATATAAATCCATGGTACGCCCACACCTTGAATACTGCGTGAAGTTCTGGTTACCCCATCTCACAAAAGGTATGAGAACTGGAAAAGGTACAGAGAAGGGTAACAAAAATGATTAGGGCTATGGAACAACTTCCACACGATGAGAGATTAAAAATATCGGATCTATGATAAAGGTCTATAAAATCATCAATGGTGTGGAGAAAATGAATAAGGAAATGTTGTTTACTCCTTCACATAACACAAGAATTAGCGGTCACTCAATGAAATTAATAGGCAGCAGATTTAAAAACAAACAAAATCAAGTACTTCACACAACACACAATCAACATGTGGAACTCATTGCCAGGGGGATACTGTGAAGGCCAAAACTACAACAGGGTTAAAAAAGAACTAGGGTAAATTCATGGAGGATAGGTCCATCAATGGCTATTAGCCAAGATGGTCAGGGATGCAACCTAATGCTCTGAGTGTCCCTAGCCTCTGTTTGGCAGAAGTTGGGACTGGACAACAGGGGATCGATCACTTGATGATTGCCTATTCTGTTCATTCTTTCTGAAGCACCTGGCATTGGCCACTGTCAGAAGACAGGATGAGCTAGATGGACCATTGGTCTGGCCCAGTATGGCCGTTCTTATATTCTTAGATAGAAGCTATAGTAATTATCATCAACATTAGGCTGGAAAATCAGGTTAACACCAAAATTACGTTTCCTTTGGAACAGTTTAATGACGGGATCTGTCATGGGTAGTTTTATGCCAACCTGCTAGAAACTCAAAGAGGAGGATGCAATGTAGAGCCACTACATGTTTCCCCCACACCCTTCAATCTCTTTGAGGTGGTCAGGATTTATAGGGTCACTGATGCAGGTTAATACCAAGTTAGATGTCAGAAATGGTCTAGTTATTATGTAGTCCTGCCTTGAGTGCAGGGGACTGGACTAGATACCTATTGAGGTCCCTTCCAGTCCTACACTTCTATGATTCTATGACACTTGCTAACAAGAGAGGCACACAGACTGTAGCAGCCCTCCACAGACCATTAGGAAAATGCATTACCTATTGGCAGAGTTAACACTATAGGAATGTGTGACTAAGTAACTGGGAATCAGGGTGGATAAAAATCAACGATTTAAAAAAAATCTGATTTTTTTTATTTAAATCCAATTTTTTTTTTATAAAAATGCTTTTTGAGGAAAAAACCTATCTAATGATAGTTTTAATTAAAATATCTTTGAGCTATAATGTATCTTATCATGGAACAGGGATTATAAATTCTAATTCTATAGTATGAGACAATATATTCATGTAACGTTTAAGAAAAGTTTTGTAAATGAGTTCCAATAGTTCATAGATTAGGGACCCAATTTTATAGATTTAGGTTAATCTTTCTATCTACCCAATGGGACTCGATGCTCAGTCTAGAAGAGACCACTCGAGATACTTAGTTTTACAGTTCTCAAACTTGTGGATGTGTGTCTCCGGAGATAACATGCTTGTTAACAGCTAAAATGTTTTTAAATAAATAATACAGAGGTGAGAAATAACAGACCTTAATTCTATTGTCCCTCTGCAAATTTGTGTACACAAAGTCAATCCCTTACTTGTCTCTAAAAGTGCAAAGTTTCAGAAAGTTCAGTGAATAGAAGATTGTTGGAGGTGGAATAGATCTGGACAAGGAGAAGAAGTCTGGAAAGAAATGGGAGAAAGGAGGGACAGGCAGTAGAAACAAAAGTGAAACTGTTTGAACAGCATATTCCAGAAGTCTTGAGGTCTTTCTGTATGTGGTCTTCATTGATTTGAGATCTACCATACCATTCTCTCACTAGAAGGGAAAACCTGTAATGGCAGCAGGCCATAAAAGAGACCCAGTTGGGGAATATTTTAATGGAGTTCCTCTACCTGTGGGTAAGACAGGCATGCGTGCAAAATGCAAACAGTGCAACAAAGAAATGCAAGGCCTTGTTGCCCAAATAAAACAACATCATGAGAAGTGTTCCTTCTCAGGAGGACGCAGCATTGAAGATGACGACAGGAACATGTCTGAACATTCAGGATCTTCAGGTTGGTAAACTTTTTTATTTCATATTTCTTTCTTAAGGACTGCCTGTCTTCTTTCTGGACTATTCTCGAATTCTCATATTTGAGCAAAAAATATAGTTGTTACCCTATGGTACTATCATTTTAGATGCAGTTGTGATAAAAAATAAATAGCTGATATAGACAGATCTTCCTTTTACAATTTCACTTTTAAAGTAGTACGGAATATCAGTGAATGCAATGAGTAATACTAAATGAGCAGTATGGTAATAATAATTAAATAACTGCATTGACTTCTTTTGTTTAGGAAAATCCATCATCAACATACAGGATTCTGAAGACTATCCACCTTCAAGATCACCATCATTTTCTATAGTTTCAGAGTTATGTGTCAGTGACAGTGTTTCAGTCACATCATGTATGTCACATAGCCATAGTATATCACATGTAGCAAAAAGACAAAAAACTCCATCATCCAGAAACAACCATAGATAAGTTTGTGACAAGAACCAGCAGATTACAAAAAGAGGTAATAGATGAAAAAATTGCCCAGTTTGTTTATGCAACAAACTCTCCATTCCGTATGATTAAGAACCCACACTTCATTACTATGGTTCAGTCATTAAGACCAGGATACAGTCCATCCAACAAAGCAGATGTTGCAGGCAAACTGCTGGATAAAGTGTATGAAAGAGAAATTGAGCAGGGTGCAAAAGGTCTAGAGGGTAAAATTGTTAACCTGAGTCTTGATGGTGGAGCAATGTCCACAATGATCCTGTTGTATGCACTCTCCTGTCAGCATAATACTCCATTTCTGCGAGAGGCAGAAGTTATGTCAGCGTGACATAGAGCCAGTGTAGACAGCACTTAGGTCGCTGTAACTTGCATCCCTCAGTGGGTGTCTTTTCACACCCCTGAGTGACGTAAATTAGATTGACTTAAGCGGTAGTGTAGACCTGAACTAAGTCTGCTCTCAGGGCATACCAAGAAGGAGAGGGAGAGGTGGGAGTGCGTGTGTGTGTGCATCCATCCCCTAGCTCTCTGAGCTGACTGAAGTCATTACAGGATTGTCCAAGGCCAACCAACATCAATGGTAAATCTGAGAAGACCATTGAAAACCCGATCACCAGAACACTGATACCTATAAACCAACAACCCAGAGGGTGGAGGGTTTCCCTGCCTCTCAGAAGATAAACTGAGCAGAGACTCCCAGCTTAAGAACAAAGGAGCAGGAGGCAGGCAAATAAAGAGTTGGCTTCTGGAAGAAACTTGGAGGCTCTCTCTCAACTGGGAACTGACTAAGGAAGGAAGTCAGTGAGAAACACAGCCTGAAAACAGAGTTCACTACAGCTTGGCTGGTGAATTGCTCTAAACTGACCAGAATGGACAATGCTTTAACCTTTATTTCTCTGCATTAACCTACGGACTTCCAGTTCTGTGTTCCAACTAACTAATAAACCCTACTATTCTGAAAACGCTGCTTCAGCATCACTGCAAATACTGGGTGAGGTGCATTAGTTCTGAAGACTGTACAAGATTCTACAAGGAGTACCTCAGGCCTGGTCTACGCTACAGAGTTGGGTCGATATCAGGCACCTTACGCTAACCTAAGTTTATAAGCATCTACACTACAATGTTGCTCCTGCTGATCTAAGTCACTTACTATACCTATCTAATAATTCCATCTCCGTGAGAGGCATAGCGCTTACTCCCAGTGTACACACTGTGTTGACTGTTCCAGCTGTCAGACCCAGGTGGCTGACAGTCCAGAGCCCCTGTCAGCCCCGGGCAGCAGAGCCCCTGGCATCTGTCAATGCCCCATACTGTCAATTAAATCGGTGGAAGTGCTCCTGGAGAGGACGCACATCACCGACAGATAGAGGGGAGTGTGGACATGCAAAATCGATTTAATTACTGCAGTGGCTGTACATCAATGTAACTTAAGTTGACTTAATTTTGTAGCGTAGGCTTGCCCTCTGTTGGAGACATTGAGCCGGGCTCATTGTGTGAAACAGGATTACTGAAAGCCCAGAGGTTCAGTCTCAGCAGTTAGTAAGGCTGCTTGATATACCCTGAAGGAAGGGTAAGATCTCTTGGGGGTCTGACACACTGACCAGGATCCTCCAGGAGACTGTTCCAAAGGTGGGGACATAGCACTGATCCTGTGGATCTGTAACAGATGGTCTACCAATGAATACCTGTCCTGCTCTTACCTCCCATACAGTACTGATCAGGGAAATTCATTGCCAGAGTGAGGAAATTTGAAGATACCCCCCGTTAAGAGCAGATTAGTTCTAGTCATAACCAATACCAATCCACAAGGATCTGTTCTTATTTCAGCTTTACCCAGTTTCTCTGGATGCACAGAATGCCTGACAATACTTTCTCTATCAGGGCTTGAGTCTTCAGCAGACTACAAAACCATTTGAGGGTAGGAGTGGTGGTTTTGGTACAAAGCTGACAATTTGTGAGGCCTGTGCTGTCAAGTGCAAGTCTCCAAGTAGGAGTAGAGTGGGGCAGAAGGCAAAGATGGGAGGGAGGAACCTGAAATGGCTTCTCTTCCAGTCCCCCTGCTAGAGGGCATTTAGAGAATCTCTTTCATTTACTATTAATCTATCCTACATCATGAACAGTGACAAAGGGGAAAAACATAAATCCTTGCATACCCCATCCAACCCCCAGAAAAAGGTTCATTTTTCTGACCACAGCTGCACTTCTATTTCTTGCCCGCCACAGTTTGGGCTATTCAATATGGCTTCGGTTTTTTAGGGTTTATTTCCGAGTGTTATACAAATGTCCAAAAACTGAGGGTTTTCGGGATTCATTGTATATATACTGTAAAAATAATACACAGTCTATCCATTATACATTACAGTAGTATATATTGTAATGAGTAATGTCTCTGTATGGTTTCTTAGTGTGTTTTATCAAGGTTCTGTTTCACATTAAAGCACTGTAGGGAACTTTTAGTGAGTGCCAGTAGGGTCTGCACAGACCAATTACCGTGCAACGCATTAGTGTGCTTTAAAAATCACACCCCCACAGGGTATGCATTACTGCTTTGAACAGACAAGACCTTAGATACAAGTAGCCATTGGTGTTTATCTAATAAACACTGGATTTTTTTTTAAAGTACCAGGGTGTTTTATGAGTGTTTATCAGTTAAAACTGAAAATCAGAAGCCCTACAATTAAAATATTGATATCAGTCCAGTTGGAGTACCGTCATACTTCACTATTTTCACAACCAGAAGCTAAATGTGAAGAACAGATCATCTACTAATGCCATCAGTGTGTCACTATTAAAAAGCTTCCCATCATCTCTTTGAAAGCTCATTGCAGGATAACACCATCCAAAAATAGCAAGTACTTTTAATATCTACATGAATAGCAAGTGCATTCTGTAAGACTTTCCTATCATTGGAGAACAAAGCTTTCTACTGTTTAACTAGTGCCAAGCTGAGCTGAAGGCTGCCTTGAAACAATCTGTACCTTTTTGAACTGCTAAGGAGTCAAGACAACTTTGGAATTACCATACACAATTTACTGTCTTCTATTTATCTGAACTGTAGGCTGATCTGCTGAACAGTGAAACAAGAGAACAGCTGCTGTGTCTCCGTACAATTTAAATTGGCATACACAAAGACGTTCAAGTATAAAGAAATTGTAAACCAACCCAAGCAATATTTTGCTGTCTGAATCCTCTCTTACTCATCTTTGTTACAGCACAATGTTTACATCAGAACACTAAGATTAACTACCAACCACATTTGCTCAACTCAAACTTTCTTAGATTGTGTTATATTACTTTTAACTAATTCAGTATAACCAATGTTCCCCTCCCCCTCAAAAAGCAGTACATGTGGGTATGGAATGAGAAATATTGGATCGTTCTTCCAGTGTAAAAACAAGTTCACAACCCCTGAGATATTTAGAAGACATTCTACTAGCTTTAAAACATTTTTCTTCATCCAGCTCAGAGCCTATTAGCTATTCTGTGCATAGACATCTCAATTATTTTGAGCCCAGTGTCAAAGCTCCAACAGACATTAAAAGGAAGGGGAAAAGCTACTACAATTGGAATGCTATCATAAAGCAAAAATGCTGCAATAGAAGTGATCCTTAAAGGTTTATGTGCAATTCAGTGTTTCTTAAATTTTTGTAGTTTGCTAGAAGCATGTTCACTACAAATAGTTCATAGAAAAATGAAACTGAGATAATAGAAAAAGAAACCAGTGTTCAGAGTCTGATTTCAAATAAAGTTTGCATTAAAAACAATATAATATATTTTAGCAATAACACTGCTCTACAGCCAAAATGCTTCTGAAATAAATGTAGTCCAGCTTTACTAATTCTGGGTCACTGAGAACGAAAATGATGCTTAAAATTGTTGATTGGCTCTAGTTTTCAAGATATGCTATTGGGTCAGTATATATGACCCTTGACTTGGGAATGGCGGAGGATAAGTGAGTTATAAAGGGAAGGGATCTCAATTTAAACCAGAAATGACTAAAATACATCTTTGACTGGATCTATGAATAAATCTGTGACTGGGTTCGGACAGTACTTGCTTTTGAGGCAAAACAATGAATGATGCAATCTGAAGCTGGTATTGCGTCATACATGATATGAATTGCATCATGTTATTCCTAGAAGTCATGGATGATGCAATCATAATGAAGCTTACATCACTCTGCTGAACAAATTGCCCTATATCAGCTCTAGAAATCATACAGTGTCGTGCTCTCTTATTTGTCAGTGCTGGATTTTGCAAAGGGACACATTTCTGTTTAGCCAAAGTGAGCAGAGATGCCTTGTACTTGTGTGAACAGTGCAGATAACTTCTGCTATGTTTGTAGTGAAGTGACTTTTGCATCACAAAAGCGCAGTATAACCACTACGGTTAAGAAAGCCTCTCACCTTTCTTTTGGCTGCAAAATTGGAGATCAGGACAAGAGGTGGGCCCCACACATATGCTGCAACACTTGGGCAACAAATCTTCGCCAGTGGTTGAACAGGAAAAGGAAATCTATGCCTTTTGCAGTGCCAATGATTTGGAGAGAGCCAACAGATCATACCAGCAATTGTTCCTTCTGCATGGTGCCTCCAGTTGGGAAACGTGTGTCAAAGAAGAAAAAGTGGACTGTGCATTATCCAAACATTCCATCAGCTATACGCCCAGTACCCCACGGAGAAGGACTGCCAGTTCCTGATGCACCAGAATCCTTCTCACTTGAGTCAGACGAGGAAGAGGAAGAGGATGAAACTTCTGGTCCTGAACCATCAGTGTCACAGGACCCACATTTTCTCCCATCCTCCTCCTCTGAACCACACCTCATAACACAAGGTGAACTGAATGACCTTGTCAGGGATTTGGAACTACCCAAGAGTAAGGCAGAGCTGTTGGGCTCCAGACTACAGCAGTGGAATCTCCTGGCAGGCTATCAGGGCAAATGGAGCCCATCAATGCTTGCAGACTATTGCTGGACAGTGATAAGAGATGCTCCATTTAATGAATACAAGAGACAAGCCAAGAAGCGCCGAGTAGACACTGAATAGGACTAAACTATGTACATAATAGTTTTTTGCCTTTTGTTTCATAATAAATTTTATTTATAGAACCCTTTTGCTGATTTTTAAAGTCTTACATAAACAGGACAGGTGAAATATTATCATGTAAAGCAACCATAAACACATGAAAAGACCTAGGTTTACAATTTATAATTAAAACTCTATCTACACAATATACATAGACATAAAATGTAAAACTTTAAATATCTTAGAAACAGTAGCCAATCAGTTGTTTTGTCATATTTGAATTCAGCACATCAAAATACATAATAAATATCACATTTTTATCTCTGAAGCAGATGACTTCTCAAAAATTGTAGACCAGTGTAATGTAAGGATGTGTATGCAATCTTCTTAGCGTATGTGCAATGTGCCTCAGGTGGCACGTGACCGGGATTCATCACCAAATTTGGTCCACTGCTTGGATCATTGGCTTCCCCAGCCTGGCTGGGTACTGATAGGGAGTCTGACATGAATGCTGATCCATTCACCCCTGTGTACGCAATGACAGGGAATATAGCATGCACTCAGTACAGTCTCTCTCTCTGAAGGAAATTGAAGCCCACATCGAACCACTTATATATATTAGAAAGACCTTTTAAGACTGAACCATCTCTTAATTTGAAGACCAGTACATGAATCAGAATGCTTATCCCTGCCATAAAAGTTATGTGATATCACAAGAGTGTAAGTTTTGCACACAACAGACAACTCAGCCTACAAACTTAACCCAGTTGTGAATTTAACTGTAAAAGTTAATAAAACGTCAACTCATAACAATAAATATTGATGGGAAACGATCTGAAAGGGAGACAGAGAAACTGAATTAGTCCACACAAAAAGGCCTACTGAAATAATTCAAGACCTGTGTCAAAATCATGTCTAGTAAACAAGAGAAGTGTGGAATCAGAAATCAGTGAACCAAAACTGATGTGTTGGAAATTAGGCTATTCTGCCCATCAATGCCCCTTTTGGGGTCCTTAAGGGAAGACTTTGAAAAACTGGCTACATCACCATCATGACTGCCACCATCTTCTGGGACCCTGGACCTTCTTCATCCTAATCCTGAGAGATGTCTTGACCAGACCAGGCCAGAGAGAGGAACCCAGATGACACAGCCACTTCCACTGGGTCAAGCTAAGTCCCAAATACCATCTGTAATGTGAGACTTGGTCTCTCTTCCCTCCCACTCCCATATGTCCATTTCCTTCACCGCCTTATTTCTTCTTTTACCTATTCCTCTTTTTTTTCCCTTCTGTCTAATAAGAGTCCAGCTTAGAAGGCTAAAACACTATTTTGTAACGCTACTGCAAGCCTGTGACCAGAAAAAAGCAACTAAAAGCAATGCTCTCAACAGCCCAATGCTGGTACAAGTTACCAGATCTTGACGAGGCTGATAGGAACACGTGCTGTGCCTTTGTTTCTCCAGCACTGAGGTTGCAAGGGAAAGTCAACAGCAGACAGAAGCTGTATTTTCCATCTTTGCTATTTTCTTCTCTTCCCTTTCGTATGTGTGTGTCTGGTTTTGTCTTAGAAGAAATGGGATTGGACTTCAACAACAGCAACAATGACAGCGCCAGCCCATCTTACTAACTTCCCTTTTCCCACCGAAAGGGGAGTTATTACCATCTTTTATCTAAAAGTCTGTCAAACAAGGGCGAGGGGGGGGAGTTTCCTTCTAAAAACTCTTGCCAGCTGAAGGGAAAGGGAAGAAGGGATGTTGTTGAAATGAAAGCCTTACTTAATACTTTACATTACAAGTGCTTTAACTGTTTTTCCTTCTTTTCTGTATCTTTAATAAAAAGTTAACACCGATTTTCAATGTTGTACTTGCCATGGTACTAAGCAGGCTGAGGTTTCTGCATGCCAAACCCTGAACCTTGTTTAAAACTGTTTATATTGGACAGTCACTGGTTTATGTTAACACTTTTGGCCCATCTAGTCCATCTAAATCAAAAATTTGTGAACTGTTCACAAAACATTCAGTTCCTTCAGTGGTAGCAACAGAGCTGATCATCCTCTCTAAAAGCTTCCCCAAAAGCAGCTGCCAAGCTCATCAGCTAGGACACTTACAATACTTTACGCCAGTAGTTCTCAAACTGATTTGATTGCGCCCCCCCTTCTTTGTGTCTGTAGTAGTTTATGCCCCCCATCACCCCCACCCCCCAAAGTACATATACCGATAAAAAAATAAATCAACATGCAATTCCCACTAAATGTTAAAAACAATAAGGCATTGATTCAAACAGAGTAATTTAAGTATATAGTAATGAGATACCTATTGGGGGGGGCAGTATTGTCACCCTTACTTCTGCGCTTCCTTCCAAGCTGGGTGGCTGGAGAGCAACAGCTGCTGGTCGGGCGACCAGCTTAGAAGGCAGAGGCTCCATCAGCAGCAGTTCAGAAGTAGGGGTGGCATGGAATATACAACTGAATGAACACATCCACAGAATTTGCTCTTTATGCTCTGACCAACCTGTGAAACATGTATGATTTCTCTATGATTTAAGTAGACCCCTATTCACTGCTGTGGGTAAAATGTGCACAGTTTGTTTCCCTTAAAGCTTCTCATGCCCCTCAGCCTCCTAGAACACATTCCACACACTCCAGTTTGAGTACCTCTGGTTTACACAGTATTTTGCAGCGCGTGGGACCAAGCCTCCCAGCCCGAGTTGACAGACATGGGCTAGCAGGGTTGGCACTTGCACTCCAAATATAGCTGTGCAGGCTAAGCATTGAAGTTACAGCTTTGGCTGGAGCTTGGGCTCTGAAGCCTAGAGGGATGGACTTCAGAGCCAGAGCTTCAGTCCAAATTGCAACTTCAAAGCACAGCTATATTTAAGAAAGGGTCAGCAGTCAATATGAGTAACAGTACAGGAGATGCATAAAAAGGCAAAATTAAAAACCAAAGTTCACACAAAGGTCAGTCTGACTTCACAAAAGTGATACCAATTTCTTGCATAAGTTCATGCCAGGTACAAGGCCTCCCATTTGGAGGCGTTAAAGTTAGCTGATGTCACTAATTCCATTTACATTGTTTTAGTCAAAAAAACTGTCAGAGGCAAGTGAAGGTATTGCAGGTATCTGTTTTGATAGCCATGTCCAAGGGTAATATGCCACTGACTACTACTGTACATAAAAAAGGAGAGTGTATTAGGAGCACCTTGTGAGCATACGGTAGCATAAAGCTTTACCGTTCGGCAGGTTAGAACAACTTGCTATAACTTTTTCAAGAGCAGCATGGATTCTCATCTCAGGATGGGAGCCTACTCTGCTGATGGTAACCCTGCAGATTTCTTTAAGTTCAATTGGAGAGTATGGTTAGAGGAATGGCTCAACCTCTGTGACATTCCTATCCAAGACAAGAAAGATGTTTAAAGCCTTTTCATGGGTTTGGAGAGCAACTATGACTTGAGCTCATGAGAAAGGTTGAGCTAATGCAGCTGTTTCCAAGCTTTAAACCTAAGGAGACTTTCAAAGCCAATTTTTGAGTTGTTAAGAGTGCTGGTCAGAGTCCAAGAGGACTCTTATGAGACTCCAATTCTCCAGGACATCATCTGTAATTGCAGGCCCTAACTTTTAAGACATGCTTGTTTATATTGTGACTCCATACATCTATATCAGCAATACATTATTTTGGAACTTGACTAGAGATGCTGAGATAATATATTCATAAGGGCAGACCCACTCCTGGGCTGATTGATATTACAGAATATTGAAGAGGTAAGAAATTATAAATGCAGTTAAGACACCAAATACATTCACTATAATGTTCTCTTCATGCAGAGAAGCTATTTTATTGCCCAAACAAGATATTAAATTGCTCCCTAATAAGGTTTGTGCTTCTACAATTAACAATAAATGCCTGAAGAAATTATCCTTCTGCAGCAATTAAAATCCCTTGAAGCAGAGTGAACTCTATATCAAAGTGGACTGCTTACCAGTGTCTGAATGAGCATGAGAAAAACTATCCATGAGTAGGGCCTTCATTTAAACTTCATTCATATGTCGGCAGAAACATTTTAATTAGGTAGGGTAGGGCAGGGCCTGTAGCTTTAAGGGGGAAAAAAGTTTCCAATTCCTCAGTGTAATAATATATTTATTTGGCTTTCTCCATCCTTATTTTGGGGTGGGGGACAGCAGGAGAAGATTAACACTGGCAACCCAGCATTAAATTTTTACAGTCCTCATGCTTCCATTGTAACATAAACCAAAGACTATAGTGTATTAAGGCCTCAATTCAGCAACAATTTAAACATATGAATAGTCTCACTGCCCTCAGCAGGCCTTAAAGCACTCTACATAAATTCTTCACCAAATCAAAGTCTTAATGCTTTAAAAGCCAGTTTACTCCATTTTTTCCAGTTAACTTCCCCTCCCTTCAAAACCTTTTAGTATGCTGAGTCATTTTGATGAATAAGCCTCCCATATGCTTTTGAATATTTGAAGCTTGGTAACAAAAAACCCAAGTAACTGGCTCTGCATCCACTGTGCTGCATTATAATCTAACGCTTGAAGCTGTCTAGCAACTGGGGCTTTGTGAAAGAAATCCATATATCTGAAACTACTAGGACAGTTGAAACTGAAGCTGTTCCACATGTAAAAATGACTATCCCTAAGTCAGAGGAGAAATGACCCAAACTACCTCTCTGCATATGTTCATATTTAGAAGTAGCATCTGTGGTATGACTCCAACAGCACAACTGCAGAGGCTATAACCCAAGAAGAATGAAATGTCAAGTTTATGGAAAAGGAAATTCACTATAAAATGAAAAAGACTTACAAATATCCACCTCAAAAGGACAAATGGTCTGAGGAAGAATAATATAGTCTTAGAGAAATATGAATTAAGTTTGGGATAATGAGAAGTGAGGCTTTCTGTTCAGTGTTTGAGATAAGGCTCAGTCTATTTCTAGTTCTCTGTTCCAGCTGTCATTTCAACTATGAATGTTCTTAATATAGTGAGAGCCATAAGATATGCAGTGTTACCTGACTAAAAACATTCCTAGGGACAGTGACTTTGCATGTAATGAGGTGCATCTTAAAGAGAAGATTTATAATGGATTTCAATGCAACTGGAAGCAAGCACTTAGAAACAACATATAAAAAAAGTTTGTAACAAGAAAGGAGATGACAAGCAAGCAAATCATGTGACTATATAAAACTTTAAACTTATACAGAAAACTTTAAACAAGATGCCTCTAGTTACAGTCTAGGCCAGTGGTCACCAATCGGTTGATCGTGATCTCTGGCGGCACAGCGGGACTGCCGCAAAGACAGGCTCCCTGCCTGCCCCAGCCCCACGCCACTCCTGGAAGCGGTCCTGTGGGCGGCTAGGGGGCTCGGTGTGTTGCTCCTGCCTGCAAGCACTGTCCCTGCAGCTCCCATTGGCCGGGAACAGGGAACTGTGGCCAATGGGAACTGTAGGGGTAGTGCCTGCAGAGAGGGGCAGAGCACGGAGCCACGTGGCCCCTGTCACCTCCACAGGGGCGCATTGGCCTCTTCTGTGAGCCGCATGGGGCCACGGCAGACAGGGAGTCTGCCTTAGCCTCACTGTGCCACTGACCGGGAGCTGCCCCAGGTAAGTCCTGCCCATCGGGAGGCCGCACCTCAACCCCCAGACCTGACCCCCACCCAGAGCCAGCACCCTGGACCCCTCCTGGACCCCAACATTCTGCCCTAGCCCTGGGCCCCCTCCTGCATCCAAACTCCCTCCCAGAGCCTGCGCCATGCACCCCCACCAGTGGTCTAGGCAACATCAGATGAATTGAAGTGGATGCCTACAAACTCTCATTCAGAAGCAAATGAGGGCTATGAACTGTTCCCTGTCCTTGATGAAGGGACTAACAGGGGAAATGTAGTGTTCATTAGGTCTGATATTAAAATGTCCATTTGGAACACAAGAGAATTAGAAACATGTACGAGAGTTCACCAGAACCAACGAATATTTTTTAAATGCAAGTCTCTAGTAATTAGGTGCTACGTAGTGTTTAAAAATCTTAATACGTGTTGGCCAACATGTGTTAAAAAACACCATTTGTTCACCCAGATTACACAATCTTCTAAAGGAGCAGCTACACACTCCAAATTCCAGCCATAAGGGGAAAAATAGCTGTAAAACAAACTGCTACGTCTTGGCGACTTGATGTAGTACACTGGTATTCTGCAGTTTCTAAGACATTCCGAACTGTTTTCTGTCCGGCCCAGCATAGTCAACTTAATAACTTCTTTTAAAAAAATAATGTAGCAAGAGTGTGATGGCACTTCAGAATTTAAAACCCCCCACACGCTTTCTACAAAGCACTACATATCTCACGTCGACACTCAATAAGTTATCACCAAACCACATCAATCCACACACAGATCCTCGACCTGTCTCAACCTACCAACCACCTCAGACGTAACCTGGCTCTAACAACTCAACTCCTACTACAGTGGTTCAGTTATAAATTAAGCATAGGTACCTGCTTCCACACACAGCCTCAGATATGCAGCAAGCTATTGGCCACAAAAGTTGTCAGACAGAAAATGGTCTCACCACAATACAGTAAAGTTACAGGTAAGAAATAAAATGTTTTAAAAGACAGCTTTTCAGATGACTACTCAGACTACCTTCAAGTTATAGATTTTCTGTAACATTGGTGGTATGTAGCACTTCAGAATGCTGACAATATGCTATATCCAGTCAATCACATTCAGGTTACCAATCAAAGTTCCCAATTTTTCTGCCTAGAACAAGTTGAGGAGATAATCACTAATTGTTTAGCTAACTTAAAGACAGTTACAGTCATAAATAAGAAATGGAAGATTTCTTAATATTCTCTGCCATCCTTTCTGAAAGGAAAGTCATAGAACATATCAACAGAACAAAAGATTATCTTCCATTCAAATGAAGGATTGATTCATCTCCTTTACAGATCGCTCCCAAATGATGAAAACAAGGAACTATTGATGTGTGCTGGTAGTACCAAAAAGCTGGTTTCTTTCTTTTTGACTATTCATTTAAAAATATCAACTTACTTGATCAAAACAGATGACTGCTGGTTACAGAGAATATCTAAAGATCACTAAATTATCAAGCGGTTGCAGGTACACTGAAGAAAAAAGATGTTTTCAACCCCTTTCTGATTAGAAAAAACTCAGACAGTTGCACTTGTAAAAGTTCTCTCCTTAAATACAATTACTACATCGTATATTTTATTTCACAAGTGTAAGCTATACAAACCTACAGTGAATTTTTTTTTATCTTCTTATTAGCTAGGCAGGACTCCTCTAGGAAACTGTTATTTTTCATTTGGCAGTAGCTTTAGGAATACAACAGAATCCAGATGGGCTGGCATAAGAATTGGTTCCAGTACCAGAGATTTACCAAGGCCCTACTTTTTAAAGCAGGTAAGATTTGTACACCTACAGGTTAAAAAAAATTCAAGAATATTAAGCACCAATGAACTGGAAGGGGCATGCACATGTCCTTTGTTACCCCAAAACATCCTTTGTTAAGTCCCACAAAGGAGAACCTCCATTTTTAAAAAATTCTCAAGGCCTTTTCCTTGCAAAGATAACCATTGGAAAATCATTGCTATCCCAAAGAATCACCTCATTAAGTCCCTGCAAAAACCTTTAAGATTGCCCTGTGCATACTGGAGTTATAATCACACAAATCAAATAAACTGGGAGAGACTGGGGGCACAAATGGAAAATAAATTGTTTTGCAATCACCCCTCCAAACACTCATGTCATTTCGGTTTATTAACAGTGTTCAGACCTGAGCGTGCCCACTATTGCTATTTACTGTAACAATGGTTGCAGATCCCTGCTTGTGTCCCCCACTAATGCCTCTAGGCATACATACCATATAGTTCTCACAACCTGCACTGCCAACTTCTCCATAAGCACATGAAGAAAACAGGAGATAGGGACAAGCTACTGAGTGGGAGTCTCACAGCCGCTGTTGCTGTAGTCCTTATCGCTGCTTATTCCTGTCTGCTAAGCCCCAGCATAGAGTCCAAAGAGTTGTGATTGGGAGGGAGCCTTGTGCATCCACCAATAAACTGTCTATGAGCTTAATGAGACACTCCTCACACTAACATACAGATAAACTGAAGGAGACCTCTCTGCCAGTCAGGGATAACCCCAAGAACCAAAGGGAACCCCCAATGCCCAATAACCCAGCACACATTAAGGAGGGCCTGCTTCCTTCTCTTCCCCCACAAAATAATCACAGCACACCCAGAGACCACTATCTGCCACCACTATCAGCAAAGGCTGCAAGACAACCCACCTGCTACCACTGCAGCTCCAAGTAACAGCTGCAAGGTAGAGGAGCCTTGGGCCATGGGTACACTTGCATATGTAGAGCACCGAGTGTTAAACCAGCCCTCAGAGATAACAGCAGGGAAAGTGCTGCCCTGTGTTCACACTGTCAGCTGCAAGCGCAGTGGCGTGGCCACATTTGCGGCACTTGCACTGGCATTCAGAGTGCTGCATTATGGGCAACTATCCCACAGAGCACCTCTTCCCATTCTGGCACTGAGGCTTGTGGGAAGGAGGAGGTGGGGCATCCAGCAAGACCTGTGCTTCCGTCCACATTTGGTTCCACCTTTCAATCTTTTTTTGAATGGCACGCTCTGTCTTCCCTTTCAGTCTGCAGGAATGGATCCTGAACTGCCGAGGAATATGCTGATGGGCCTTGCCAGCACATCACAAATTGCAGTTGAGTTACTCCCTGTCACTTTGTAGCTTAAGGAGTCCGAAGACGATGTTGACATGAATAATGGATATGACACGAGATGCTCACCACCGTGGAACACTGCTTTTGTGCTTGGGAAACAAGCACTGAATGGTAGTATCACATCATCATGCAAGTCTGGGATGACAAGCACTGGCTGCAGAACTTTCAGATGAGGAATGCCACTTTTATGGGACTGCGTGCTGAGCTCGCCCCTACTCTGCTGCGCAAAGACATGAGACTGAGAGCTGCCCTTCCCATGGAGAAGCGGGTAGCAATTGCAATTTGGAAGCTGGCTACTCCAGACAGCTACCGATCGGTTGCTAACCAGTTCGGAAGGGGCAAGTCTACAGCTGGAATAATGTTGATGCAAATGTGCAGGGCCCTTAATCACATCCTGCTCAGAAGAACTGTGACTCTGGGCAATGTGCATGACATTGTGGATGGCTTTGCACAAATGGGTTTCCCTAACTGCAGAGGGGCGATAGATGGCACATATATTCCAATTCTGGCACCAGACCACCTAGCCTACATGTACATAAATCAAAAAGGCTATTTCTCAATGGTTCTCCGGGCACGTGTGGATCCCGGTGGGCATTTCACAGACATTAACGCAGGCTGGTCTGGAAAGGTGCATGACACATTCATCTGTCAGAACAGAGGTCTGTTCAGGAAGCTGCAAGCTGGGACTTTATTTCCAGACCAGAAGATCACCCTAGGGGAAGTCGAAATGCCCATTGTGATCCTTGGAGGCCCCATCTACCATTTAATACAATGACTCATGAAACCATACACAGGGAGCCTTGACGGCAGCAAGGAGCGGTTCAACAACAGGCTGAGTCATGCAGAATGACTGTTGAGTGTGCTTTTGACCATTTAAAGGACTGCCGGTGCTGTCTGTATGAGAAGCTGGACGTGGCCAACGACAATATCCCTATGGTTACAGCCACGCGCTGTACCCTCCATAACATTTGAGAAGGGAAGGGTGAAAGCTTCACTCAGGCATGGGCCGCTGAGGTTGAATGCCTGGAAGCTGAATTTGAACAGCCAGAAACCAGGGCTATCAGAGGGGACCAGCGCGGGTCCATAAGGATTAGGGATGCCTTGAGGGAGCAATTTGATGCTGAAAGCCACCAGTAATGTTTGGTGCCCTGCACGGGAGTGAAGTGCAGTGGTTCCAATACTAGCAGACATTTGTGTTTGCTATGTATGATACACTCACTAGCAGTGCCTGTTGCTGTCCTGGGCTATGCTATCTTTTACTTAATGCAATAAAGAATGTTTCCAAACCCAAAAAATTCATTTATTGAAAAGAAACAACTGCTGGAGAAACACACATGGCATGACACATCTGTGCTGTGTGGGAGGAGTGAAGGGGGTGGGGTGGGGAACAGAATAATCACAGATTTCTGTATGTCCTGTTATCATATTCTGCCTTCCTGTCTGGAGTGCCGTGCAATGAGTTCTGTACTTCAGGCTGGCTAAAATGCATGGTGATGGGGGCCAACTGCAGTGGGTAAGGGTCGTAGTTTGCAGGGCTGGGCAGTGAAGCTAAAGGTTTTGGAGGCAGCTGGTGGCAATAAGAAACCAGATGTTGGGAAAAGTGGGTTGGCAGTGATCTGGGGGAACAAGAGTTTTGAGACAAGGGCTGCGGCAGGGAAGGAGGAGGGACATGGATCTGCTCCGTATGCAGTGCCATGTGTGCTTGCAGTGAGCCCGATCGGCGCTCCATAATGCATAGGAGCCACTCCATGGTTTGTTGCAGATGATCCACATTCTCCTGGTGGACCCTCCTTTCGGTCTCCCATCACTCCTGGACTTTTTTATTTTCAGTAAGGGACTGCTGCATGACTTCATGCAGAAGGTTCTCCTTGATTCTTCGTGGCTGCTTCTTGAGTCTTTGCAGCCTTTCAGCCACTGATAACAAGGACAGTTGAGATCTCAAGGTTGCATCTGTAAAGTCAAAATGCAACATTTAAACAGAAGCAGCATTGTTAACACTAGACAGAGCAATGATTCGGCCGAACTTCTAGACAAGCACAGTACACACACTAGCACAAACTGCCTGTCCCAAGCTGAGTAGACATAAGAGCCCGAAAATGGTGAGTAACCACAGGGGTGGGGGGACTGAGAGCCTTACTATCCTCTGGGGTCCTGTGCCCTAGGGAGAGCCAACGGTTGCAGGAGGCCCCTATACTGAACACTGTCCCCACATTTTCCACAGGATGTGTTTGTCCTGAAAGATATCTCGCTGCTGAGGGTGACCTGGGAAGCAAGGGAGGGTCTTCGGCAACAATGCGGCTTTCGACCTGGCCCTATGCGTCTTGCCTGTGTGCAGCAATGGTCCCCCCGCCCCTCACAGCACAATGGCACAGATATGTTAGGCTTACTGGGACAAGAAGCACAGTAGCTCTGCCAAGGAACTTGCACAAGTGGATTGCCGAGCTTCTGCATGAGACCTTTGATGAGATCACTGAAGCCGATTACCATGATGTGAGAGAGCACATCAATGCTCTATTCCACATCTAGGCATGCACACAGCCCTAACCCTTCTTTCTGCAACCCTCTTTGCCCCAACAGCCTGCATCCAAAACCCGACTCAAAATGAAAGCCGCTTACCAAGCACCTCATCTGCTGTTTGTTCTTCTACAAACACTGTCAGCTGCGACCAGCTACCTTCCGCCTGGCTTGAGAACAGCTCCTGGCTGCATGCGTCTAGGTATGCTGGACCGTCCTCTGGCTCTGGGCCCCCTCCTCCTCAGCACCCTCGTTCCCGCTTTCCTCCTCGTGCCTTGTTGCACTCTGGGCTGCCACAGCCTCTTAAGTGTCCATGGTGCTCTTCAGAGTGGAGGTCTGGTCGCCTCCAAGTATCTCGTCCAGCTCTTTGTAGAACCAGCAGGTTTGCCTCCCACGCTTTCTAGCAGGCTTTGCGCAGCTCCTTCACTTTAACCCTGCACTGCAGTGCGTCCCAGTTATGGTCCCTTTCTCTCATGACCCTTGATATCTGCCGGTAGGTATCATAATTCCCTACGGCTGGAGCGCAGCTGGGACTGGACACCTTCCTCCCCCCAAACACTGATGAGGTCCAGCACCTCGCCATTGTTCCATACTGGGGATCGCCTGGCATGTGGAGGCATGGTCACCTGGAAAGATGCGCTGACAGCACTCCAGGCCTAGCTGAGCAAACAGGAAGGGGACTTTTAAAATTCCCAAAGAATTTAAAGGGCAAGTCTGATGGTTGTTCACCTGAGGGCAGAGCAGTATACTTCAAAGTGATGAGCAGAATGGCTAGAACAGGCATCGTGGGACACTTCCTGGAGGCCGATCAGAGCACATTAATAGACCAGGGCATCTACACTAGCACCGAGGCACTCCAGCCAGGGAGTAGTGAGCTCATTGCTTCTCATGGAGGTGGATTACCGGGGGCACTCCAGCCGTGGAGTCCGGGCACTCTATGTGCCTTGCCAGTGTGGACACCTCAGGAGTTAGGGCACCTGGGGCTGATTTAATGCACTCCAAAGTACGAGTGCAGTCAAGCCCTCAGTGAAGTACTGGGAAAGGGAAAGCACGATGATTTGAAAGACAGTGGGAAAGAGGCTGCAAGGACTGATAGAACAGAGGTAGCAGGAAGAGTGTAGAACTGATGACTTTTTGTGGGGGGACAGGGAAGAAGCAGCACTTTACCCAGAGAATATCAGTTTTATCCAAATAATGTTATTTTTATTTTAACTATTAAGGGTATATCTTAGAGTGTGGGAAACATCTCATGAGCAGTATCAGCACCTTTCATTCTCACACATGTTCTATTCACAGAACATTCCCTTCACCCTCCCTCCCCCCACCCCCGATATCACAGATGACAGGTATTAGTTGTAGAAGAAAGCAGTCATTTAATTCTAAAAGCCTAAGACAGTCTTTTCTGGAGTATGCGCGAACAGACACACACACACCCCTTTCGCAGAGCTAAAGGCCATGTTTACTGAAGAAATCCCCACTGATCTTCATTGATCTATGATTGATAATTATTTGTGGCTAGAACTGGCTTAATCAATTTTAGATAATTACTCTTTTGCTATGCAGTATGTACAAGGGAAAAATATTCAAATTACCACAGCTGCAGGCCAAGATATCTACAACCTCTCATGAGACATTTATTGATGTATAATAATCTCCTATGCTCATTTGGGGTTGTTGCTGAAAGGCTAAAAGATATTCCCTCAATTCTGCAAAACAATTATTTTAATTCTAAAAACCACTGTGCTTAAATACTAATAGAAAGCCAGAACACAGCACAAACTAGTAGTTGAATGTGCTTATAAATAAAATTCAGTCTGAGCATACGATATATTTACCTTAGTTTTACTAGCTCTGAAAGATACATTTCCAGATTCACAGCCTAGCAATAATTCTGTGTATGTAATTATGAAGAAACCAGTCTAAGATCAAAGACTTGCCAGGAAGATAGTTCACAAAGCTTATTTTATAAACTACTTCCTAATTACAGGTAATTGTTCACAGTACTATAACTTCTCTTAAAATGGTAGATTAACTAGTGACTCGGTTTTAGAAACTTATTTTATTCATCACCATTACGCTAAACTTTGTCCAGTCAAGTTTGACCGGAGTTAGAATTTTGAACTTCACTTTACAAAGCAATTAATTCAATAGGGCTGTCAAATACACTTGCCTGATCACCACACCAGTTACTGCTCAGTTTAAGCTTTCTGTTTTACAGTTATTAAAAGAGCCCCAAAATAGATCAAAACCCAATGATTAAAGCAACATGAAACAAAAAACTCACCCTGCTGCAGCAGTTCCTGTTCCTTGTGTCCCGCTCAGGTTTGGCCCAGCAGCCCAGTAATCATGACGGAGAGGCAGCTGGGCCAAACTTGGGCATTGCTATCATCCCAAAAGCCAGGTTGCAATGCCCGGAGCGGGGAGCTGGACCCAACGCCATGAGAAAGCTCCTGTGAGAGTTTGGGGCAGGCTCATTCTGCACCCCCCCCCCAACACCCCCACCCCCAATGAGGCCTTCCATGCATACCCCACTGGAGCAGGACCCAACCCTAGATGGGTAAAGAAGATGGAAAATACAAGAAATTCCTAAAAAATAGAATGAAAAATTATACAAAAATAAAAAGGATTTCATGGGATTCTAGTTTTCAGCCCACTAGCAGCAAAGGAAACCCTCTAACAAACTACTTATGGCACTGACTTCTTCAATCTACAGAGAGACTGCTTAATTTAGAGAGGTGTGTATTGCCTCAATTTGTGTCAATTGTGTGCTAAAACTGAAGCTTCTCCATCATTGTCTTAGTTTTACCCCATAAAAATACTACATTTGTGCAAGAAGCTTCAGCCACCCACCTTTCTCTCCAAACATTCAGCATGGGATCTGAGCACTGATAGTACATGGCATAAGTCTTTCCGCTAGTGACCCACTGGATGTTCTGTCAAAGGTCAACTTCAAGGTGATTTCTTTATGAGTGTTGATTAAACTTAGAATTTTTTGTAAAAATTCTGACACTAGCAATGGAAGTTCCAGAGTGTGGACAAGTGGCACAACCTGCCCCTTCTTTTGAACACACATTATTCAATTTCAATGTCACCACATTATCAGCTGAGCCTTTTTATCCCTTCATCTTCATCTCCTTGCCTGTAAATATCGGGCTCCTTTTTTGCTGTTTTTCTTAATTATGTCAAGGGTCCTGCAGATCTCTTCAATACCTACCAATTGACTATGCCTCCAACTTCTAAGTTTGACAAAACACTAAACTTTTGTTTAACCTGAGTAAACAACACAAACGGATCAATAAACTTTCAGTAACCTTCCTAGTTTATACTGTAATAGGGATTGATATGGTCACAAAAGCTTCCTTTCTCCAGCCACAGGAGCCAACCGATGAATCTGCTCCCTCTCTCCAGCTGCTGAGTCTTCAAATTCAAACCACAATGTTCCTAAAGAGCAGTTTGGGTGGAGCATCCCTCCAGGGGTCCAAGCCTCTGTGTCTCCATGCATCCTCTGGCATATATGGGTTTTTTTTGTTTTTATTCCGTAACATACCCATCTTACAACTTTGCTTAACATTTACCCTCTGACAGCATCTCGTATCAAACAGTTTTCAAACCACATAGTTCCTTCTCCACAACAGGGCTTGGTAGAACACTTTCTAGAACACCTAAGGCACCTTCTTTTTTCAGGAACATTTCTGACTCACCACCACCTCTAGTTGCTCTGTATTTTTGAAGCAAGCCAAAGCCACATGGCCACAGGGAAGAAGCAATACTTGTTATAAAAGCTCATGTTTAAAATCAAGTTTACACAAGAAGAAAGATACTGTACATCTGGGGTCAGGCTTGAGTTATGAGAGATTACAAGTATCGGTTACAAGGTTCACAAGATACATACATAGTACACAACCAGCATAGACCCAGATTGCAGTGTGAGAGTTTTTAAAGCATCAGTGAATAAGTGATCTCGGGTTTGCCACCCACAGAATGTATTTAGAATCCAAGTCAGTATTGGTGTAGTGAATAGGTACATGGGCAGGGTGGTTCATCAAGGGAGCAAGTGGGTTATTTCCCTGACCCGTGGTCTCCATATAGCTAATGGACAATTATTTGTTAAATAAAACTGAGATGCCTCTCATAGCCACAGCCCAAAATGGAAGACAAACTTAGTGGTGTTAATAGTCAAGAATAAGAGAATCTTACTTTGTGACTTTTTTACCAACAGAATCTACTTTTATTCCATTAAAGTTCTTTCCATAATAAAATGATTACATAATGAAGTGAAATCAAACTAGCTTGACACAGTAAACACCACAAAACTTCACTACAATATTCTCCTTGAAAGAAAAATTTAGGTATAACTACCCCAGGCACCTAGGCTTCACCTCCTCAGAGCCTATATACTAAATTCCTTTGCCCAGAGGGAGCTAATCAAAAAGCACAGGTATTCCAGAGAATACATCACTATTATTAAAACTCTGTACCCAAGATTCTTTCCCTGACATGTACTGTTACAATGTAATAAAGTTAAAAGTGAGTACTAATACCTAGAGCTGCGGGCAGATACAAAATTTGTATCCTCATCCTATCTGCAAATGTGGTCCACAGATATCAAGCAGATATCCGCAGATTTGCAGGGCTCTACTAATACCACAGTAATAAGTATTGTATGGCACGCCTAGGGCATTACGATGGCCTGTAATCGCACAATCCACATATCCTTTACAGAGGCCTCCCTGCCATATTTTTCCCCTATATTTCCCAGCAGCCCCGTGGTCTGAGCTTGAAAGTCAGTCCTGTTTGGCATGACATTCAATCTAAACAATAGATTTTGTTTTATTTTCTGAAGCATTAGTATAGCAGTCATCCAGTATTTATCTGTATGTACAAAAAGAAGTAGAGAGTTAATATTCCAGGGTAGATGTTATGTCCTGCAGCAATACCGCATTGAAAGTAGTAAAAAATCTTTTCTAAAATGGACAACAGGATTTTTTGGTGCAGATTAATGCTTAGAAGGTGGGGAAAGAGTTGTGTCCCAGTTTTTAAAGAATTTATATTGACAAGGCAGAAATTTCTTTTTACGAGCATCTTAAAAGATTAATGACCAAAATTAAGAATGTAATGTGATATGGGAGTAATTCTTCTTCTCTATAAAGCCACAGATGTGTGAGGAAAAGATAAGTGCAACCTCTAGGGAGTTGTGGAGATAGGAAATGGTACAGCAATCTAACGATTTACAAAGCAAAATGTGCATATTTGCTGCCTGTCTGTAGTTCATTATTCTTTAGATATAATTTAGTATCAGTGTTTGAAATCCAATGAAAGCATTTTAATACTTTCCAGTCTTTTGGACTTCCCAGACACAAGGTCAGTTAGCAATTAAGACATGGCAAACTGTTAAAGTGATGCTCTGAAGGCAACACTTGAAAAAAAAAATCAACGATTAAAGTTGACTTTTCATTGTCTCTAGGTAAGGTCAGCATTTTGGGAAGCAGTAACTCATTGCTGAAAAACACAATCCCAGCTTTTTTATCTGAAACAAACAACTATGTGCTAACTATGCAACCCTCTTCATTGCAAAGGAACACTAATATCATTACTGATTTACACACTTACAAAAAAAAAAGAAAACAGTTTATCACATCAAAGCAGCACTTGGACTCAGTGAGAAAGCAATGTACAAAATAGAGGTAAACACTCTATTGACAAAACTAAGGGATTGATTATGCATTATCAGATCAAAGATATCCATCGAGGTTTCCAAATGTATCCCTCACCATATGGAAAGCATGATGCAGATACCAATAATTATGGTGCATTACTCCCTCTGAACGGAGTGCATAAAATAAAAAAGAATAGATTTTAAGCCATTAAGATCTGAAGCAACTGTTGCATATGGGGCTATTGAACAATAAGCAGAACTCACAAAACAACTCAAGGGGCAAACAAGAACTAAACGAAGAATCTGATGTATTTTTAAAATAAAAACCGAAGAAAAGCTTTTCGATGTTGTATCCAATTATTTCTGAACTGAAATGTCTTCACCACTTAGGAAGCCAGTATCTTTCCGCCACGCAGAAAGGAGCAAGTTACTGTGAGTGGACAGTTTATATGTGAATGTAAAATATAGATGCAAAGTGTTATTGGGTGGGGAGATTTGATAAACCCTGGCAAAAGAAAATAAGACAGAGAGGGGCTGGAGCTGTCCCCCATACCTAGGGGAGAGCTGTAGAGTGCCTGTGACAAGGAGGGATGGGAAGAGCAGGATCAGAGCGAGTGGCCCTGCGGCTGGCGCTATCACTTCTCACCGCACCCTGAGGAGGCTGGAGCGGGGGCAGGAGGAGAGAGGAGCTGGCGGTGACTAGGGCACACGGAGTATCCTTTGCCCTGGGCGCTGAGGAGTAGCGAGGAAAGACACGGTCAGGGGTTGGCACTAAGCGGAGAGGGAAGTTCGAGGCAGGAGAGCCGGGCCCGGGAGCGGCTGGCGCGGGAAGCCCTTCCCAGGCGGGTGCCCGGCTGTCCTCGTCCCACACTCACCCGGACCAGGTTGCTGACGGCAGCCTGCACTGCGGCCACGGGGGCGGTCAGGTCCGGGATGGCCTTGCCGTCCACCTCCCCCTCCTCGTGCATGATGACCAGGTGGGAGATCTGCTGCGCCACGGGCTCCAGGATGCTCTCGATGGTGCGGGTGTGGAAGACGGGCATGGCGGCGGCGCGGCGAGGGGGCCGGGACCCGAACTCTGGACAAACTCCTGGCGAACCTCTCTCCTCCGGCGGCGGCGCCGCTCCCCGGCCAACCCCGCGGAAAAACTACAGCGACCCGACAGGAACTCTCGGCTCGGCCAGCCGCGGGACTCGAACTCGCTACACTCTTCACTCAGCAGCGACTGCCCCACTGACGCGTCGCCTCCCGGAGCCCGCTAGGGGCTCTCAACAGGTGCAACCTACCCCTCCTCTTCCCCGCCCACTTGCCGCTCCCGCCCAATAGCGGAGCCCTGCCTGTGGCTCCCAATGGCTGCGGCGTTGCGTCCATCAACATTCCAACGGCTGCGGCCCGCTTTTCCCAACCAAGTTTGGTTGCATAGGCTCTGGTTTCCCAGAGTTAGATGACGTCAGACATTCTGGTGTCCATATAAGGAGATGGTTAAAGCCGAAGCGACCAGGCTAACGTGGGAGGGGGAGACGGGAGTGCGGGATTCCAAAAGCGTGAGGATAAGGGAGCGCCCTGTCCGGTCAGCTGGTCACACGGCTCCAGCTGACGGGCTAGTAGGTGCGTTGGGGGTCTGGTGCGTCTACTAGGCTCCATGCACCAGCCTATGGTGTTAGCAGCTACTTTTAAGGCGCTGGTTTTCCAAGGGAGCTGGGGGGTGGATTAAGTCCTACTCCTGTAGGGAAGGTGGGGTGGTCAAAAAACTACCGATTTGTTTTCAGATTCCTGTGTATTGCTGCGAAAAGCCGAAATTTTGTGCCTAGGTACAACTTGTAAGATTCAGTGGGCTTTTTTCTTCTCTATTTCTCCCAGATAGCTCCAAAAAACCTATTATTCAGTGCTAGTTTCTGGGACTGCTCGATAGGCTGTAGGTAGTTTTCAGAAGTGGCTTTCACACACGGGGCTGTGTGTTTACACACAGGCATATTAACCACCCCACCCAGTGCGGGCAAACCACTTCTTGCTTTCTCTCGCGAAGAATCTTACTTTGAAGAAATGACTTCTTGAAACAATGTTTTCCGAGAGACAGGCGAAACTTTACATGTCATGCGCCTATCGCGGAAACGTTTCTCCCCTAGAGATTGTGGTGCAAAGGAATGTTGTGCTAACATAGTTTTCCATCCTCGTTCTGAGAATTCCAGCTACATCCTTCATTTGTGGCCCAGGATCCCTTTTTGAATGTTTTTAATATATTACATTTTGCACCTTTCCTCGCTGATAGGACACTTATAACAAGCACTTCTGCTGTTTGAATCTTCTTTATTCCAAGCAAAGGTCGTGTTTATTTGCTTAAATAGTCTCTTACGCTATTTGCATCTTTAGCAGGATTTGGCACCTGAAAGTGAAACTGACTCTGGTTTTCCTTGTCCTATGTGAATGAAATCCGGAAATTAAACTGAGTAATAAGTAAAATGGACTTCTAAAACTATTGCAGCTTCATAACCATCCATCTAAAGTGGTGGTAGTAACCATGGTATGGAAGTTTGCTTTAAAATATGCTTGTGTGTTTGGAGGAAAACAAACACTACAGCTAGGGAAACCAAATAGAAGAAAGAGCAGTAGTAATTCTGTTACATCCAAAGCAAGACTCTTACCTCTTGATAGTGCGTATCATATTATGAATAAAGTGCCTTAAACCCTGAAGTTCAATAAATTGTAGATGAATTTATGTAGGTGAATTTCTTGACCACATGTATCAGGGGTAGGCAACCTATGGCACTTGTGACAAAGCTGGCACACAAGCTGATTTTTAATGACACTCACACTGCCCATGTCCTGGCCACCAGTCCCGGGGGCTCTGCTGCTGGCTTGAGGTGCTAGCCCCCTACCAGCTGAGGTTCTGTCCACTGGCTCTGCTCAGCCCGCTGCTGGCCCTGAGTCCTGGCCACTGGTCTGGGGGGCTCTTCTGCCAGCCTGGGGTCCCAGCCACTGTCCCAGGGCTCTGCAGCCTCCCCTTGGTGTAGCCCACTGGTCCCAGCCTGGGGCAGTGAGGAATGCAGACAGAGGCAAGATGGGGCACAGCTCAGCACCCCCATCTTAAAAATTGTTCCAGCGCCATTGTACTTGGATATTTTTAAGTCCTGACTTGCTGCTTACATCACCATCACGCCACGTAGACCAGCGCACTGCATTTGACGTTGAGATTAGAATGTACATGCAAGAACTGGAATCAGAATTTTCTTACAGATTTCAAGATTTCCAGCATTTTGGCCCAATGCTTTCTTTTCTCATTAAACCTGAAAAGTTCAACGAAAGCAGCTTGGATTTGTCTGTATTGAAGCTTTCAAAATGCAGCTCATTCAGTTAAAAAGCTCAGAATTATGGGCATCTGTCATAAACAGATGGTTAAGGGTTAATGCCTCTTTTACCTGTAAAGGGTTAAAAAGTTCACCTAGCCTAGCTAACACCTGACCAGAGGAACCAATGGGGGAACAAGATGTTTCAAAAGGAAGGAAGGAAGTTTTTCCTTTGTTGAGAGTTTCAGTTTCAGCCAGAGTGAAAAAGATCAATGAACCAGCCTCTTACCAGAGTAGTAAGTTTTAGAAAGGAATAAATAGGTTTATGTTTATTTCTTTGTGGCCTGTCTTACGCAAATTAAGGGAATTATCAAACATTGGGTATTTGGGTATTTTTTCTTTGTGTAACTAAATTTGTGCCCAGTGGAACATCCTCTGTGTTTTGAATCTGTTGTCTATAAGAGTAGCTTGTATGCTAATCTCTCCCAGAGGGTTTTCTTTTACCTTTTTTTTCTTTAATTAAAAGCCTTTTTCTTAATACCTGATTGATTTTTCCTTGTTTTTTAGATCCAAAGGGACTGGATCTGGACTCACCAGGGATTGGTGGGGGGAAAGGAGGAGGGATGGTTAATTTCTCCTTTGTTTTAAAATCCAAGGGGTTTGGATCTGTGTTCACCAGGGAACTGGTGAAGTCCCTCAAGGCTACCCAGAGAGGGGAAAGTTTTGGGAGGACAGGGAGTGCTCCACACACTGAAATTCTGGATGGTGGCAGCGATACCAGATCTAAGCTAGTAAGTAAGCTTAGAAGTGTCCATGCAGGTCCCCACATCTGTACCCTAAAGTTCAGAGTGGGGAAGGAACCTTGACATGAGCATCAAAGTTTGGAGATGGGCAGAGTGCACTTGAAACTACCAAGAGAGATCATGGGGCCTCTATTCTGACCTGCTGGGCATCCCTGCCAGTGAAATTTGACTGTTTTGAAGAAAATTGCATTTGCAATGCTTTCAGCATTTGGACCTACATACCTGTGTGAACAGGTATTTTCACACATGAAATCTGTCCTCTGTCTCTCTCGGAGCTGGTTAACAACTGATCACTCAGAAGCTTGTGTTCAGTTTAAAGTATCCAAATAGTGCCAGACATTGGAAAACTGAGCAAGGAAAAGCAAGGGCAAGGATCACACTAAACTGATAAGATCTGCATTTTAATTTAATTTTAAATGAAGCTTCTTAAACATTTTAAAAACCTTATTTACTTGACATACAACAATAGTTTAGTTGTATATTATAGACTTATAAAAAAAGACTTTCTAAAAATGTTAAAATGTATTACGGGCATGCGAAACCTTAAATTAGAGTGAATAAATGAAGACTCAGCACACCACTTCTGAAAGGTTGCCAATCCCTGAAATGTATCATTCCCACACAGACCTATAGCACAGTGTTTTTCAAAGTTCAGGTTGCAACCCAGTACTGGGTCACAGCATGTAAGGCACTAGGTCACTGTGGTGAGCACTGCCGACCGGGATGTTAAAAGTCACATTGGCGGTGCTACCCAGCTAAGGCAGGCTAGTGCCTACCTGTTCCGACATTGCACTGCACTCTGGAAGCAGCCAGCAGTAGGTCTGACTTCTAGGCAGGGGGGCCAAGGGGCTCTATGTGCTGTCCCTGCCCTGAGCACTGGCTCTGCACTCACGGCCAATGGGAGCTGGGGGGTGGGGGAGGCAGTGCCTGTGGGTGAGAGCTGCGTGGAGCAGCTTGCACACCTCCGCCTAGGAGCCAGACCTGCTGCTGGCCACTTGCAGGGTGCAGTGCAGGAAGCCTGCCTCTTCACCCTTGCTGCACTGCTGACCAGGAGCTGCTAAAGATAAGTTCACATATGCCCCAACCCTGCACCAGCCCTGAGCCCCCCGCCCCCTCAACCTGGAACCCCTTCCTGCCTCCCAATCTCCTCATCCCTGGCCCGACCGCAGAACCTGCACACGCAGCCCAGAGCCCCTCTTACACCCAAACCCTTTCCCCCTGCGTGAGCCCCCCAAATCTGGAGCCCCTCCTGCACCCCAAATTCCCAGTTCAGAGTCTTGACCCTCTCCAGCACCCCAGCCCACAGCCCCCTCCTACACCCTGAACCCCTCATTCCCACCCCTATCCCGCAGCCCTCACCCCTGCACCCCAATCCTCTGCCCCTGCCCTGAGCCCATCCCACATCCTAAACCCCTCATCTCTGTTGGGTCCTGGGCATCAACAGTTTTCTTCAACTGGGTCCCCAGAAAAAAAGTTTGAAAACCACTGCTATAGCATTCCAGAAAAAGGTCTGCAAAATGCTGCCACACTTCATGTGAAATCATTTTGTTTATGAGATTGCTGTGTCAGGGCCTTCAATACTCCTCTGAACCCTAATAAACTATTATGTGCTCCCCTGTATATAGTCCACCCCTCTCACCCATCCCACAGGTATTGCTTCTACTGTGCTTTGCCCATATATTGTCTCGTGAGACATCTGGACTATTCACAGTAATAAAGTTAAGCATGTGCACCAACTTTTTAAGGATTTGAGACTTTTATATCCCACATTCGATGAAATTTGGACAACATTTCTGGATTCTTTCATTTTTTTTTCTTGTCCTAATAGTGCTACTTTGTGCTGTGAAATGGTTTGGAGGCTGTCTCTGAGAGAGCTCTTAAATACTTCAGTACAAACGGGATGACTTTTTTATTTGAAATTTTCTTGGCAATATATGAATAAAGAATCCATTAGAACCCTCATCCCACAATGAAATTTGCATAGATGGACCATTGCACCTGTACAGAATCCCAGTGAAATCAGTAGGGTTCCTGGCATGGGTGGTGAGCTGCCAGTACCTCTGATTGACAGATTAGAGTGTAATGCTGCAATTTCACTACTAGCCCTTTTAGCATGGTGGGATTATATGTGTGTGTATGTGACCGAGGGGGAGAGAAATGTATAATGGGGAAGTCAGACAGTTTATTTCCATTTTATGGGATCCAGTGCTGTTTGGGAGCAGATATGTTAATATACTTGATAAAGTTTAGTTGAGTTTTCTAGTAACATTCAAAATGTACTTACGAGCATCCCCCACCCCCACCTCTTAGTTGTTCTTGAGTGTAGAATCTAAATGCACATTAATTATGACTTGCATATTATTGAGATTTAAGCTATGACACACTTTGCATATAATTCTGTGGGGGCATGCTGGGGGACAATCCATACTATTGGGGCCTTTTGAAAACCAGTGAAATTGATGAAGGGGGGAGCTTGCCATTCTATTCATTCTTCTCTGATGGTTCTCACTATGACTATCTGATCTGCACAAGTTTTCCTACTCAAGCTTTGCATCCACTGCATCTTTCATCCTGGGTAGTATCATACTGCAGAAGCTTTCCATGTAACAGAGATTAATGTAACTTCTCTCCAGTAGTTATAGTCAGTAAGATCACCCTTTTTGGGTATTCTGACTGTGATTCCGTGTTTCCTCTGGTCAGGATGGATCTCTTACCCAAACTTCATTGAACAGCTCTGTCACTTTAATTAGGATGGTGGTATTAAGCATTTATGTTGTAATTTAATCATCTGCTGATTTATATTTTCAGCATTTTTTATTTGCAGTCAATACTTTTAACACCAATATTAATGTCAAGTCAATCAGGTTCACATGTTTCATCAACATCTGGTGCTGAGGTGGGGTTGGGCCCATTGAGGACTTCCCTGAAATGCTTTGCTCATCTGTTTTTCTATTCTACCTCAGATGTAAGCATTTTCCCATCTTTGCTTTTTATTGGCCTATGTCCTGTTTTGATATTTCCACACAGAGTTCTAGTCACTCGGTAAATGTCTCTGTGGTTTTCTATCATAGCTACAGCTGCTAGATCTTTAACTTATCTCTGTTTATCTTTCCTTATGTCATTTTTCACTGCTTTGCCTTCTTTCTTAGGGTTTGGCTACGCTTGCAGCTGTAGAGCACTTTAAGTTAAACCAGCCTTTGGAGAGCGCACTAGGGAAAGCGCTCCAGTCTGTCCACACTGAGAGCTTAAAGCGCACTGGCGTGGCCACATTTGCAGCACTTGCAGCTGCATTGGGAGCGGTGCATTATGGGCAGCTATCTCAGCTTTCAAGTGGCTGCAACGTGCTTTTCAAATGGGGTGGGAGTGAGAGGGAGAGTGTGTGGTTTTGGGGTGCTGTCTTGTAAGTTCAGACCCCCCTCTCTCCCCCGCCTCTCTCTCTCTCTCTCACTCAAAGCAAACATTAGCTGTTTATTTTCTTCTCAGACCAGATAAGCAGCCAGCACTCCGAAACGGAGCTTTGAAAGGGCACTTCTGCGTCTCAAGTTCACAACAAAGACAAGAGAGGCCACTTCAGTTAAGGGGATTATGGGACGTTTCCGGAGGTCAATTAGAGTGTTGTAACGTTACTTCTCGTTTACGCTGGCACTGAAGAGTCTCACCCAATACGCAACAGCTGTTAATCCTCTCAGGGAGGTGGAATATCAGGAGCGCTCCAGCCAGGGAGTCAGAGCACTCTACATGTCTTGCCAGTGTGGACAGGGAGTAAGGTAGAGCGCTCTGATAGGCTTTCTTGTGGTATAACGTGCAAGTGTAGCCAAGGCCTTATACTCCACCTTTGCCTTTTCCAACAGCTTATTGGTCTTAGTATTCAGGAGTTTTCCTATTAGTACAGTGGAACCTCAGAGTTATGAACACCAGAGTTACGAACTGGCTAGTTAGCCACACTTCTCATTTGGAACTGGAAGTATGCAATCAGGCAGCAGCAGAGACCCAAAAAACCAAAGCAAATACAGTACAGTACTGTGTTAAACCTCTTCAACCTTTCTCGTCTCCGTGCCAGAACTAAAATAATATCGGCAACAATAACTGAACTCCAGTACGCAGATGACTGTGCTGTAGTTGCACATTCAAAGGAGGATCTTAAAACAGCCCTTAATTGCTTCTCTGAAACTTACAGAAGCTTAGGGCTAAATCTGAACATCGGCAAAACAAAAGTTCTCCTCCAGCCAGTTCCCGGTCAATCATCAGACCCAGCAAGGAAGTGCTATATAGACAAAGAATTGGAAAATGTAGAATACTTTGCCTATCTTGGCAGCCATCTCTCACAGAGGGCAGACATAGATGTCGAGATTCAGAACAGAATTCCCTGTGCCAGCCTTGCCTTTGGCAGACTGTCTTGCCAGGTGTTCAACAATCACAACATCAGAACACATACTGAACTTTTAGTTTACAAAGCGGTGGTAATCCCAACTCTCCTCTATGGCTATGAGACTTGGGTGACCTACAGAAAACACCTGAAAAATCTGGAATGCCTGCACTAGCACTTTCTTAGGAAGATCCTCAACATAAAGTGGGAGGATCATCACATTAATGTCAGTGTCCTCACAGAGGCCAACATCTTCATTGTTGAAGCCCTGATTTTCCAGCACCGACTGAGGTGGAGTGGGCACTGTGTGCATGCCTGATGTACACTTACCAAAACAACTGCTGTATGCCCAACTCACCAAAGGAAACAGGGAGTCCAAAAGAAACGCCTTAAAGACACCCTCAAGATAAACATCAAGAGATGTGGCATTGACACCGCACACTGGGAGACAGCAGCCCTGGATAGGGATAACTGGCGAAGACTTGTCAGAGAGGGAACGTTCACTTTTGAGGAAAATCGCCTTGTACTAATCACAGAAAAATGCCAGAAAAGAAAGGAAAGAGAATGGTCACACAGCAATCGCGGCCCAACCCTGTCTTCCAACACCTCCTGCAACATCTGCAATGAGCCTGTGGCTCAAGAATCAAACTCTTCAGTCACCAAAGGACCGATGAAAAATAAAACCTGTGAAAGAGATCATCCTTTCTTTTCTGGCACTGGTAGTGGTGGTGTGTTTGTTTGTTTGTTTGCTTGTTTGCTGCTAGCATGAAACTTTTTGGGATCCTGGCTTCTGGAGACTGACTTTTGCCAGAGCCTTCATGCAATATGAGGAGTTGGCAGTGTTTGTTTTTACTAGAATGGTAGCTTGGTTCAATGTTTGTAACCACTGAAATGTTTTTATGAGTCTAGGTTGGTATTGTGCTCAGTCCTCCCCACTTTATCTGTGGTTGGGACTGGCAGCCACATCAAAGCGCAGCAGATGGAGTTTTGCATATTATAAATCAATAATAATGAGCGCCCAGTAAAAATCCTCCTGGAAATAAGTGTGCAGCAGCTGGGAATTACAAAAAGCAATTAGTTCATGTTATGAACTAATCATCTGTGAAATTCCATTTTGCAGAAGTATGCAAACCTGATAAACTGCTTAATTATCTTTTGTGGAAATTAAAAAATAAGCTAAAATCTGATTTTAAAATCCCCCAATTGCTTTCAGGGTTTTTTAGTGAGTTGTAGCCCAACTATGCATACATGTATATGTTTTAAAGGACAGAAAATAAATCTTGCTTGGCAGTTCTAAACTACTACTTTACAGTGCTCCAATAGGTACTGTTACTGTATGCATAATAAAATAGAAAAGAACAGAAGGCCATTTTAGCATCCTTCCAAAATCATGCTCACCTAAAAGGTCAGAGTGATTAGTTATGTGTGTTTTTTAAAGGGCTGAGTAAGTTGCTGCATCTTGGTCATGGTAATAGTGGGCAAAGAGAGATTTTTGCCTGGTTTGATCAGTTTTCAGGACTATGTTATAAGGCTGCATTATAGGTCCGTCATTTAAATGCAATTTTGAGATTAAACACTAGCATATTTACCAAAAGATTAGCTAGTAATGTACTGAGTGTTCAATATACTATTAAACAGCAGTTGCCTTTAAATTGTTTTTCCTTTACTTTGCAATGTTCAAGTCTGTCTCCTTGACTCCAGATGAGTAGTAGTTTTGCAGCTGTCTCTTGTTGTTTAAATCATATTCTTTTGCTTGGTCTAACATTCCATATTTGTAATTTGAAATTAATTATGCTTCTCCTGTCAGATTCTTTCTCCGGCATATGTGGCTTTATTCATTCACTAGCTCCTAGCTGGCTAGAATATGATGGATTTTGATCATAATATTTTCTGGTTATTGAGAGCATGGTGGGAAGTATGAGTTATTTTATTTGTGTCTGTGTTTGGTCTGGTATTACAGACATTCAAGAATTTATTCCCAGACCAAATTTAAAAAAAATGACGTTTTCTTCCCTCTTCAAAAATATTTCATATAGTCTAGAAGCAGTACCTATTATGATTAGTAATACAGTAATGCTTAGCAGCCCCAGGGTCCTAGCGGTTAGAGTGAAGGGATTAAGAGTCAGGAAACCTCTATTCTTTCCCCATCTCTGCTACTAATTCATGGTGAGTGTCACAGTTCCTGAAGTAACTTACCCCTCTGATCCTTTCTTGGCCTCCTTGAGGGCACCTCACTAAGGTCTTAGACCTCAAGCTGCCACCTTTCTCAGGGAAGGAGATTTTCCTTCCAGGCTGGGGATTTAGGATGTGGTTTCTCCTGCAATTCATTGTGATCAACTTAGCAAGCCTGACTTTACTTCAGCACCAGCTATCCTGTTCTCAGGAGCAAAGACAGGGTTAACCAGTGATCAGCCAACCTTCATAAAACAAAGTATTATTTATCCAAAACAAAAGCATTGCAAAGAAAAGGTAGCTTGAAAACAATAAATAGCTTGTATTCGGGTCTTAGCTTATCAGACAATCATCCATCTTCCACAAAGAGAGCCTGATAGGAACAAAGTACTTCAAACCCTTTCTGAAGGCTCTGTCCCTCTTGTTACAGTCTCATGCCAATTCTTGGTTTGGGTGAGAGTGAACCTTCCTCCTATATCAGGCTGGTCAGTTGATACAGTTCTTTGCTTACCAGTCTTCTCCATCCAAGTAGAACGAGTCTATGCTGTTTCCCACAGGGGGTGAGGTTTCTTCAGGCTTGTTTATCTGCCCAGGTATTTACATTAATTACCCCCCGGCAATTTTAGTTCTTGCAAGAAACTCTGATACCTCCCCCATGGAACTAAAATAGAAATGCTAGTGCATATAAATAGGTATGACATTTATAAAGTTGATATGATGGTCTTTGAATATTTCATGATGCTATGGCTCAGGCTGATAGTTCCTGATAGTTAGTTCATGCTTACATGAGTTCCCTGCAGTCACTGCTTTGCTTGTCCTGTTTGAAGAAAGCAATTAATCCCATCACACCTAGAAGCACAAGGTGAGAGAGAAAACTGAGTCACATTTTTCCATAAAAATAAAAGTTTCAATGTATCTGTAATATCTGTCACAGTGAGAACTTGAGTAAGTGTCATTTAAGCTTTCAAGAAGCTCAGTACAGGCAGACCTTTCTACCTGTAGGGAGTGTCATTGACTTCAGGGCTGTAACCTCTCTCTCTTTATTACAGTCTGCTCGTCTGTAAAATTGGGATGATAATAATAAGAACCTTAATAAAGACAGAGCTCCTTGGCTGTAAAGGTGCTATGTTGCTTAAAGTATCAACATAGACTTTTTTTTATAAAACAAACTTAACTCAAGTCCAAACAAAGGGGGTGACCAAGACCTGTCCTAGGGCCTTATCCAACTTGGAATGAAGTCATTAGGAGTCTTTCCACTGACTATAATAGTAGTTGGATCAGGCCCATAATGAAGTAAGGAAATACTAATGCATCTCTGTCCCATCATCTTAACCCTAAAGATCCCAGTGTGCCCAGAATGTTACTTAGTTCTATCTTGTACTGATCTGTTACTTAGTTCTATTGCTCACTTTAGCTGAGCAGTTGCTGCCCTGAATTTTGTTGGAAATATACTATGGGTCACTGGATTGTATGCTAGTGCTCTTTTCCCTCCATCAGTCACTTCCTTTAGGGATCTTTTAATAAGTAATAACAAAGTCTCATGTTACTTTTACTGAAAGTAGAATAAATTTGGTGTGAGAATTCACACACAATGGTGGAAAAGACGTGGCGGCCAGTAAGTCCCTTGGCCCACACTGCTTTCAACAGCTCCCACAGGCCTGGAGCAGCAAATCGCGGCCAGTGGGAGCCGCGATCGGCCTGACCTGTGGACGGGGCTGGTAAACAAACTAGCCCACCCTGCCATGGGCTTTCCTTACACAAGTGGTGACCTCCCAGTTTGAGAAACACTGCTGTACTTGGATGTTTGCACTGCATGCTACTATGTGGGGATGCAGTGTACTGTAATAGTAAGTGCCGTGGTCAGTGGAGTAGAATCTCTAAGGGCTTGATGCTCCAAGTGCTTAATGTTGAGGGATGTTCTTGCTACCAACTGAAGTCAGTTTGCCTGCTTATAGTAGGCAGTAAGTTCCTATGCATGGCAGTAAATGTTTCAAGGATTGGACCATAAGTATCAATACTGTATGTGCAGGATTGCATAAAGGCCCTGATCCTCGAAAGATTTAAACACATGCAGAAGGCCTTGTCTACACTAAACAGTTTTGTCAACAAAAGTCAGGTTTCATCAACAAAACAGTGGACGTGTAAACGCTGCAATGCTCCTTCTGCCGACAAAACACTCCTGCTTTGTCAACAAAATAAAACCACCTCGAAGAGAGGCATAGCGCTTTTTGCAGCAAAGTTATATCAACAAAGCGTTAGTGTAGACACTGCACTTGGTTATGTTGCTGTTAATGGCCTCCAGGAGGTGTACTGACTGCTCTGGTAAGCATTTCAAATTCCACTGCCCTGCACCCAGGTACACAGCATCTGCCCCGCCCCCTTTAAAGGCCCATGAATTTTTGAAATTCCACTTCCTGATTGCTCGGTGTGGACAGCTAACCTCACATCTTCCCAGCTGACCATGGCGGTTCTACGCAGCAAAAGCTCTCCCACTTGGAGCACACCTGAGTTGTTGGATCTGCTGGCACTGCAGGGAGAGGATGCTGTGCAGTCCTAGCTCGATACTTATGGGCCGATTTCTCATGGCTTCTTGGATAAGGGCTACAAATGGGACATGCATCAGTGCCATGCGAAGATCAAGGAGCTGAGGCAGGCATACCAGAAGGTAAAGGAGGCAAACTGTTGCTCTGGTGCTGCGCTGAAGACCTGCCACTTCTATAAGGAACTGTACACCAACCTGGGCAGTGACCCCACCTCCACTGCCAAGAGCCCCATGGATATTTTGGCAGAGCTGGAGGCAGTGGACAGTGGACCCAACCCCAAGGACTAAGTCATGGATGAGGAGATCAAGTTGGAGGATGATGTGGAGCACACAGCAGGGTTGTATGGTGGCGTGGAGAGCCAGGACCTCTTTTCCACTCCAGAGGGGTCTAGCCAGTCCCAGCAGTCTGTCTCTGGTGTGCATGATGCAGGAGAACAGAGCCATAGTAAGTAATCTTTTTGAGTTGATGCTGCTCGGTTATATGAAGTAGTGTATATTGTATATGTAGTGTATATTGTAGAAGTGGGTGAAGGACTAGAAATGTACAAGACTAGCTATGTTTGAGTGTGCTCCACAGTCCCCTGTGCAGCTCGATAGTGCAGAGGAACAGCATGTTAATGCACACTGAGATTATACTCTCCTGGAAGTACTTGCCAATGCTCTGCTGATGGTTCCTTGGAAGAGCTGTTTTGTTCCTTCCCCCCTTTGTAGGAAACTTTCCCATGCCAATCAGCACTTACTTGTGCAGGGACCAAAGCGGCACACGGGCAATCAGCATAGGGACAGGGTCAGAAGCCACATGCGTGCAGGAGATGTACCATTTCATCCTTGCTTACCCTCAGGAGTGATATATTGGCTTCAATGACCCCTACCTGGAGAAAATAGTGGCAGAATTTACAATATTGTCCCTAGTCATCTGCAATGATCCCTTTAAGAAAACACCTAGACCCTTTGCCCTATCTTGAGCTCCCAACCCCTCCTGGGCTGAACTCACCACTTTTAGGGTGTTCACCTAAAGGTGTTCTTGCCAAGGGACAGTGAATGTTATGTTACAAGAGGTGTATATTACTATAATGATTCAATGCTGTGTGTTAATTATCAATCATGCTTCTGTGTATTGCAGTGTTTCTCAGACTGGGGTCACCGCTTGTGTAGGGAAAGCCCTGGTGGGCTGGGCCGGTTTGTTTACATGCCCCGTCTGCAAGTCCAGCCGATCGCGGCTCCCATTGGGCATGGTTTGCTGCTGCAGGCCAATGGCTGCTGGAAGTGGCGCGGGCTGAGGGACTTACTGGCCGCTGCTTCCAGCAGCCCCCATTGGCCTGCAGCAGCAAACCGCGGCCAGTGGGAGCTGCGATCAGCCGGACCTGCAGACGGGGCAGTTAAACAAACTGGCCCTGCCTGCCAGGGGCTTTCACTGCACAAGCAGCGACCTCAGTTTGAGAAACACTGGTGTATTGTTTCTTGTGTTTCTGCAGATATGGCCTTCAGAGGAACCCCCTACACACCAGTGTAGTGCCTCTGCCAGATTAGGAAGCGACCAAGGTAGAGCAAGGAGGACATGTTATAAGAGGTGCTCCAATTCTCAGAGGCTGAAAAAAGAGTACACAGGGAGTGTAGAGAGATCATGAAGGAAAAATTGAAAACAGAAAGGCAGGACAGAAAGGAGAATGAAGAGTGCACTGTAAAGAGCCAGGAGCAGATGATAAAAGTGATGGAGGAGCAAACAGATATTGAAGTCCCTCATTACACTCCAGGCAGGACATATGCCTGCTTCTTACAGAACTGCTTTCCATGTCCTCCCCAAACTCCTCCTACTCTGTTCACACCATCCCTAGAACAGCTTCCAAAATGATAACTGGATTTACACACAGCTCTGAGAGCCTCCACTGCAGGGTGGAGGCTAACTGCTTACCAACGAGTGCCCTTCTGACAGTGTTTCTCAGACTGGGGTTGCCACTTGTGTAGGGAAAGTCCCTGGCAGGCTGGGCCGGTTTGTTTACCTGCTCCGTCTGCAGGTCTAGCTGATCGCGGCACCCCCTGGCCATGGTTCGCTGCTGCAGGGGCTATTGGAAGTGGCGGCCAGTAAGTCCCTCAGCCCACGCCACTTCCAGCAGCTTCCATTGGCCTGGAGCAGTGAACTGCAGCCAGTGGGAACCGCGATTGGCCGGACCTGTGGATGGGGCAGGTAAACAAACTGGCCCACCCGCCAAGGGCTTTCCCTACACAAGCGGCAACCCCAGTTTGAGAAACACTGCCTTATGACAATGGTACCATGTTCTGTTATGTTGTAGTCACTTCTCACTTTATTACGCTAAAGAGTAGTTAAGCACTGAATGGTCCTAGCAGTTGTATACAATTTAATAAACAAAACTAAGAAGCTATTTTGTTTTTGAAAATCATTTAGTACTTTTTTAGCGAGTTTGCTCTTGTAGGAAGGTGCTGGATTGTTATCCTCAATTATAGGTGGCTTAAACAGAGACACAGAGAGGATAAGTCCCATCGAGGAGGTCAGATGGCCAGCAGAAAGAAGTCTTCTATCTTCAGATCAAATTAATCAGAGGCAAGAGCAATGGAAACTTGAGCCCTATCATCAGGACTAATGTGCTTAGAGCAGTACAGGACACAAATTCAGTCTCTACCCCCGAAGGCATTTGCTTTCTTGAAGACAGACCCAGCAATGGCAACATTCACTGGGAAGCCCAAACAACTGTGAGTTAAGATTACTTCCTCCTCCACCACCACCACTGAGTTTTTGTGCCAACTACTCTGGGTCCAAAACACTTTATTAACCACATTGCATTTTCAGCAGGTTATGTTGGAGTATTATAAAGATTGTAACAGCAAAGATACTAGCATAAGTATTGGCTAGAGGAATGTTTTGAACGACAGAAAACAGATGTGGTGGGGAAGAAAGGGGACGAAGCCAAATATAACCTCTGGTAGAGACTCTGGTGACTAAGCATGAGGGTCTAATACAATCTCCCTTGTTTTGAACAATTCCAAACAATATATTTTCTCTTCTTTTTCCTCGTGTGTGCATATCTATAAAATAGGGGCTGTGATGTGTATATGCTGTTAAAATACACAGACTATAGGCAAAGAAAATTCCTTACTCTTTGTGGTTTTAAAATTACTACTCTTTATACACAACACAGTTTGATTTTCAACAGACTGTGGGCAGACGTAAGTGGTTTGAGTCTGTGATCAAATATACAGTTACCATGCACCCAAAAGGAATGGCAACAAAAGTCAGCAAATTGTTTCTAAACATCGCATAAAGCATAAGTATTTCTGTCATTGCTGTGTGCTCTCCAATAAACATTCTGAGTGCTGATAAGACAGTCTGTCTCCCCATACATTTTTATTTCACAGGTATTCTGGCTTACAACTGGTCTTTTTATATGGTGGTTTATAGTTGATTTTAAAAGACTTCTGAACTTGCTTGTATTTACAAGAAATGACTACTGACCTTCTGGGACATGCATTTGTGGGAGTCAATTGCAGCTGAGAAGGCAAATCTCTCTCTGGTGTGGTATTGTATGCTTGCCTATCACAGCTCCTTTTCCAGGACCTCCACACTCTCACCTTCATCCACCAAACCAATTAAGCATGTGTTTAAGTACGTTAGTAGTTATAAAACTCAAGTGTTTTGCTGGTTTGTGGCCTCTGTTGTACATCTCTGTGCTGTGGACTTAGAGGGTTCTGGGTTTTCTGGCCTTTTGTGAACATATTGATTTACCACATAGCCAGCACCTATGACTTTCCAGGGCTTCTGTGGCACAATATGTCACTGCCAAAGATGAAATGACAAGCTATATTCAGTAATAACAAAGTGTGTATGTGTGGCAGGGAGTTTCACTTCTCTTTACGGGCTAGACTCAGGACCCTTTAACTCTGTCCTAGATCCTATGTGACTCTCAGTAATTCTCCTTTAGCTTATCTGCCAAGGGCCTGTGATTTTTGGAGCAGTGGGATCTGAAATCTATGCCTACCGTCACTATGAAGTTCCAAGTGGCCATGTTGTTCAGTATAGAAACAAGAATTAAGTTCCTATGGAGCCACAAATTCCTTATATATACAGACCTCACATAGGTGCTACAGATATAAATCCATGTGATAAATTACTTTGAATATGCATCTTCGATAGCCTCATCTACACTCTGCTCATTAATTCATCTCCAGATGTACTATTCCAACACAAAAATCTCAGAGCAGCTTCAAACATCTGCATTAAACAATAACAAAATAGGCTAATACAACAATATTGCCTTCTTTCTACCCTTAGGCCTTGGTCTTCCCCTTACCTCTACATGACTTGACCTTGCATTCACACAGAGCCCCACAGAACCTGGGCTGGGGGCTCTGCACAGGAAATATGCCAGGTGGAGCTCACTGCAGGATCAGAGCCTTAATGTATCATTTTCTTTCCCCATCCACTGTCACCTCACATTGATCTAAAGCCCAGAACAGGCAATATCGAACTCTGCACCATTGAGAGTTGTAAAAAATTCAAGATATCAGGGCTACAAGTGGGAGTTTGCAAAGCAAGGACTCCCAGTTTTCCAGGGGGACATGCAGCACATGCTTCTAGACTTGGAAAATTTTGCACTTATGACATACTTATGTCTACAAGAGCTGTGGTAAGTAATTTTATATGGTTCTTTTTAAATGTACTGGTCACATTCTTTTCTCTCCTGCAACAGCCTGTATAATTGCATGGTTACTAAGGGTCAAAATGTCAACCCCTTACCCATACAGAAACTCACTTCACTCTATCTTACTATACTCCTAGAGATAGGTATTACTCAATGGCTTAGACTATGACTTCCTTACAGTGGGGAGCAGTTATCACAGGGCAGGCCTACACAACAGGGCACAGTCGACCTAAGTTACACATCTCCAGCTACATGAATAATGTAGCTGGAATCCACGTAGCTTAGACCAACCTTTTGTGGCGTCTACACCGCACTGAGGTCGACAGGAGAGCCATCAGTGGGCGATTTAGTGGGTCTTCACTAGACCCACTAAATCGACCCCGGTGGATCCATCACCACACATCGATCCCTCGGTAAGTGGAGACAAGCCCACAGAATAGTCCCATATACTTAATGGACACTACTCATATGAGTAACTGTTCAGCGCTGGGAGTGACACATATGCACACCTGGCGCTTATGTGGGATGTACTCATTCATTGTTTCACCACAAGTGAGTACTGTGGCCATCCCAAATTCATGCTGAGAAAGACTTTAAGCCACATTGTGACACATACAACATTGAAGCAGGACAGTATGTGGCAAAACTGTACATGCAACATAGGAATGGAATGTCCTATGGGCTGTCCCTAGACCAAATGGTGCCCCAAGTGAAAGCATCTTTGGTGCTCCCCCTCGATTTGTTAAACTTTTGAATACTTTATTTGTTTTGCATTTATAGTCCATTTCACAACTTTTATGCATGATTTGCATGCATGATTTCTCTCTGTCATGTAAGATGATAAATTTGCATGCTAAGATCTGTAAGTCTGTATTTATTCATGCCATATATAAGCAAATAAAAAGTACATTTCCTCTATGGTTATAGAAATGTTTTAATTTTAAGAATAACTGAAATGTACTAACATGAAGAAACTGAACTGTGCACCAACACTGGGTGGATTAATATTAAATAGAGCTACAGGGGGTGACAGCCTTAGAATGATAACCCTAGTCCATTAGTTCAAAAGGTCGCTTTTCTCACCTTTGCCCTCCCAAACTGAAACACAGCTTCAAAGAGATCCAAAGACTTGCCAATGGCATTTTCAAGCGATAAAATAGCAAGCAATGTCAGTCTCTCATCGGCCATCATTGATCAAAGATATGTTTTAATGAGCCTGAACTTTGAAAGTCTTAGAAATTCATCAAACATTACATTGTACACGTGTGGGTGCCGGGGCTCGACCCTCTCCGGGAAGGAGGGGAGCCACGCCGACCCACTCTGCTCCAGTTGGCCTGGGAAGTTAGCCCGGCAGTCCTTGCGGTACTTGTCCGCCCGACGGGCGAGGGGGCTCAGGCCCTCCGGCAGGGCTGAGCCGTAACAACCGCAAGGCACTGGTTCCTACGTCAGGGTGGATAGCAACACAGAATCAGTAAGCACAGGCCTGGGTCAGGGCTGAGCAACGGTAATAGTTTAAGGCCCAGCCCTAGGTCAGGGCGGGCAGCAAACGCTGAGTCAGTAAGCTCGGGCCTTGGGTCAGGACCGAGCAACAATAGCAGTTTTAAAGGCCCGGCCCTTGGTCAGGGTGGGGCAGCAAATGCTGAATCAGTAGGCTCAGGCCTTTGGTCAGGGCTGAGCAACAGTAGCAGTTTAAAGGCCCAGCCCTTGGTCAGGGCGGGGCAGCAAATGCTGGGTCAGTAATAACAGTTATCGGCCTCCTCAGGCCAGGGAGAGGGGGAGTCTGCCACCCCGGAATGGGGTGGCAGAGGGGACACAGGCCCTCTCACTCCACTGCATCCCAGCCCGGGGCCCTAACAGCGGCTGTCACTCCACTGGTCAGTCAGTGGGGTTCCTGGCCGCAACACACTGACATAGGCTCCAGCAATTCCACAGCCTGACTGGGTTCGGCTGCCCCCGGGCTGCTTCTGTACTCCCCCTCAGGACCTACCTGGGTCCTAACGTCGGCCTCAGCGGGGTCCAGGAGCATGGGCTCATCACGACCGGGGCTGGGTGGTAGGCCCGGGAGCTCCTCGGGATACTCGGGCCACGGTAGCGCTGGTGGCTCCTCCGGGTAGCAGCAGGTGCGGGGAAGCTCCGGCAGCTCCTCTGGATAGTAGGCGCAGGGAAGCTCCGATAGCTCCTCCTGGTAGCGAGCGCGGGGAAGCTCAGGCAGCTCCTCCTGGTAGCGAGCGCGGGGAAGCTCAGGCAGCTCCTCCTGGTAGCGAGCGCGGGGAAGCTCAGGCCAGTCCGGGCGGCTCCCCTGGGTCGCCAGCGTCTCCCGGTTTTGAGCTCCTGGAGGGACATCTGTTCTCTCCAGCCACTGGGGCATGACTGAGCTCTGAGGGCCGGCTTTTATAGTTCCGGGTCACCGCCTGACCCTTTGAGGGGCGGGCTCAGAGCTCCATAGCTCTGCCCACTCCAGCCTCTGCTGGGGCTCGACCCTCTCAGAGGAGGAGGGGAGCCACGCCGGCCCACTGCATACATATTAAGCATGGCAAAAGAAGTAACAGTATTTCTTGTAAATTGTTGCTTAGATAGGAGTTTGATAGATATCTCTGGCATCTCATTAAATAGGTCCTTTATTAGTCGCAACTTACACTCCTCAAGTTTTTTAAAACACAAGTACAGTTTCATAATTACACAGTAAAACAAGTTTCAGAGTAGCAGCCCTGTTAGTCTGTATCTGCAAAAAGAACAGGAGTACTTGTGGCACCTTAGAGACTAACACATTTATCTGAGCATAAGCTTTCGTGGGTTACAGCTCACTTCATTGGATGCATGCAGTGGAAAATACGGTAGGAAGATATATATACACACAAAAAACATGAAACAATGGGTGTTACCGTACACACTCTAATGAGAGTGATCAGTTAAGGTGAGCTAATACCAGTAGGAGAGAAAAAAACTTTTTGTAATGGTAATCAAAATCATCCATTTGCAGCAGTTGACAAGAAGGTGTGTGGAACAGTGTGTGTGGTGGTGGGGAATAAACATGGGGAAATAGTTTTAATTTGTCTAATGACCCATCTACTCCCAGTCTTTATTCAAGCCTAATTGAATTGTGTCCATTTTGCAAATTAATTACAATTCAGCAGTCTCTCGTTGGGGTCTGTTTGTGAAGCTTTTTGTTGTAATATTGCAACTTTTAGGTCTGTAATCGAGTGACCAGGGAGATTGAAGTGTTCTCCGACTGTTTTTTGAATGTTATAATTCTTGATTCTGATTATTGTCCGTTTATACTTTTACGTAGAGTCTGTCTGGTCTGGCCAATGTACATGGCAGAGGGACATGCTGGTACATGATGGCATATATCACATTGGTAGATGTGCAGGTGAGCGAGCCTCTGATAGTGTGGCTGATGTGATTAGGTCCTATGATGGTGCCCCTGAATATATATGTGGACCGAGTTGGCAACGGGCTTTGTTGCAAGGATAGGTTCCTGGGTTAGTGTTTTTGTTGTGTGGTCACGGTGAACAAGGTTCACAGTACTGCAGCTGAGCTCTTACTTCACTTCACTTTGTTCCTATATCTCACTGACTGACTGGCGACGCCCCACCCCTTATATACCTGTGATGGCATGGCTGACAACATTCTAGGAGATTCCAGAAAAATGTAGTTCTCAGAAAGTCTAGAAGGTTCCATGAGATTCTACAAAGGTCTAGAACATTTTAGAAAATTAGTGAAAAATGAATCCACATGCGGAATACCTGAAACATTTGACTTCAAACATTCTATTTTCCCTTTTGTCGCTAATAACAAAAACAGTACCCTGAGCCAAGCGCTCCCCAAGCCTGGCGCCTCAGGTGGTTGCCTGTCCCTAAATCTGGCCCTGAATGTGCTCTTCTATAGTAATTATTACATGAATTTTATTTTCAAAAGGACACTCAAGGCTGTAATGTTTAGCACTTACATTATGCAGAGTTTTTTATTTTGCAGCATTCTACAAACATGAGCTAATCCTCACCAAACTCTGTGGGGAGGCAAATAATATGACCATTTTGCAGATGAAAAAAAGACAAATGAAGTGATTTTCCAAGGCCTTTGAGGAAGTAATTTGGAGGCTTGAGAACAGAATTTGAGAGTTGTCCTAGGGTTCATCTACACTGCAGGAAAAAACCCTGCAGTATCAAGTTTCAGAGCTTGACTCAGCTGACCTGGGCTATCAATCTGTTATTGCAGTATAGACATACCCTTACTGTTTATTTCACCATTATCTATTAGTGGCCTTTAGGGTTACCATATTTGAACTTTAAAAAAAGAGGACACTCCATTGGAGGGGGGTAGACCCATCCCCTATCCACTCCCTCTCACTTCCTGCCCCCTCACTGCCCCCCACAGAACCCTCAACCCATCCAACCCCCCCGCTCCTTGTCCCCTGATTGCCCCCCGGGACCCCACCCCCTGTCTAAGCCTCCCTTCTCCTTGTCCCTGAGTTCCCCTCCTGAGACCCTCCCACCCTAACTGCCTCCCTAGGATTCCACCCTCTACCTGTCCCCTGACTGCCCTGACTCCTATCCACACCCCTTCCCCCTGACAGCCCCCCTCCAGGAACCCCAGACCCATCCAACCCCCCCTTCTCCCTGTCCCCTGACTGCCCCCGGGACTCCCTGCCCCTTCTCCAACCCCCAGCCCCTTTACTGTGCCACTCAGACCAGCATGTCTACCTCCACGTGAAGCCAGACTCGCTGCCGCAGACATTCTGCCGCACTCCCCTGCAGAGCGCACAGCCCCACCCCCCCCAGAGTGCTGCTGGCACGGCGCACTGAGGCTGCAGGGGAGGGGAGAGCAGTGGAGGGGATCTGGCTGCTGGAGGCCCTGATGCAAGCGGCTCTATCCGGCCCAGTCGCTCTGGCAGCCGTGCAGCGCCGCGCTCTTCTTTGGAAAGGAAATCCTGGACCTTTATAGATTTTTACAAAGTCCTCCCGGACAGCTATTTAAAACCCCCAAATCCGGACATGTCTGAGATAATCCGGACGTATGGTAACCCTAGTGGCCTTACTCCTGCTTCTACTGCAGTCAATAGTGATTTTATTTGGTGGATCCCCAGTTGTCCGGTGACTTAATACTGTATTTTCAGAGAGGAGAACAATAATAAGGTTTGGCTGTTATAGTGCTTTTCATTTGTAGATCTCAAAGAGCTTTACAAAGTTTGTCAAACCTCACTACCTTCATTTTACAAGTGAGAAATTGAAGTACAGAAAGCCTAGGGGTGTGTCTACACAGCAACTGTTCCCTGGCGGCTGTGTGTGTGGGGCTCGGGCTGCAGGGCTGTTGCACTGCTGTGTAGATTTCCAGGCTCAGGCGGGAGCCCACGCTCTGGGACCCTCCCATGCTCCAGCCCATGCTTCAGCCTGACCCTGGAAGTCTACACAGCAATGAAACAGCCCCATGAGCTCGATCCCCACAAGCCTGAGTTGGCTGGCACAGGTCACCCACAGGTGTCTAGTTACTGTGTAGACAAACCCTAAGTGGCTTGCTTGAGACCATGCAACATACATTGGAAGTTAGAAATAGAACCCAGGTTTCCTGACTTCCAGATGTATGCCCAGGGCCGGTGCAACCATTTAGGTGACTTAGGTGGTCACCTAGGGCACTGGGATTTGGGAGGCGCCATTTTCTTCAGCAGCGACCGCAGCGGATGGATCTTCGGCCACCCCAGTCGCTGCCAGCATTTAGGCGGAGGGAGCTGGGGCAGGGAAGCGCGGGGAGGGCCACCTGCAGCCAGGGCCGGCTCTAGCCATTTCACCGCCCCAAGCACGGCGGCACGCCGTGGGAGGCGCTCTGCTGCTTGCCAGTCCCGCAGCTCCAGTGGATCTCCCACAGACATGGCTGTGGAGGGTCCGCTGGTCCCGCGGCTCCGGTGGGCCTCCCGCAGGTGTCCCTGCAGATGCTCCACCCGAGCCGCGGGACCAGTGGACCCTCCGCAGGCACGCCTGTGGAAGTTCCACCAGAACCGCCTGCCAGCCTTCCGGCGACCAGCAGAGAGCTCTCCGTGGCATGCGGCCCCAAGCACGCGCTTGGCGTGCTGGGGCCTGGAGCTGGCCCTGCCTGCAGCAAGTAAGGGGAGGGATGGCACGCAGGGGAACTCCCTGTTCCAGCTCACCCCTGCCCCGCCTCCCCCCCCAAGCACGCAGTGGCTGTTTCACTTCTCCTGCCTCTCAGGCTTGTGGCGCCAAACAGCTTAGGGGCTGCAAGCCTGGAGGCGGGAGAAGTGAAGCAGCGACGGCGTGCTTGGGATGCTCGTGCTCGTGCGTGGAGTAGGGGTGAGCTGGGGGGGGGTACCTCAGGGCGGAGGGTGAGGGGTGGAGAGCTGCCGTGGGGGGGCCCCTCAAGGTGGAGGAGGGGAGCTGCTGCGGGAGCGAGGGGGCACCTCAGGGTGGGGGCGCGGGGAGGGCGCAAAGTGGAAGTTTTGCCAAGGGGGCAAAACATCCTTGCACCGGCCCTGTGTATGCCCCCACAGTCTACTGGATCATTCTGCCTGTACTGCCACACCTTATTACATAGCTGTGGTGAGGGAACAAAAAAAAAAAACAAACTTGGCTGAGGGCAGCAAGAGGATGGGGAAAAGTATGGAAAGACTGGCTCTCTGTGCAGATGCCTGAGGTCTGTAGGGAAGAAAGTGAGTTTCCATATAGATCATTGGTTACAAATGCCCCCTGTGCATAGCCACAAACACCTCCCACGTGAGTGGAGAATATGATAGCAACTCTGTACTTCATACACAGGTATAGGAGCAGGATTTTATGATGTCCCATAAGAATTAATGTATGATTTGATTTCCTCTTTTCAGCCACCCTTTTTGAATAGCAGAAAGGAATGAAAGACCAGAACAATTCTTCTGGCTGATTCTGGTCATCTTTTTGTTTTAGGATAAGTTATAATGTCTACTATGGTTTCCTATACGTATTACAACATTTCTTTGCTTTAAGGTTTTAGTAAGCAAGAGACAGGATCTTGTATTGTATCTATGTTAAGGTTAGAGGAATGTTGAGGGCCTGAAGCCTCAATGTGAATTGTTTTAGTTATAAGATTTAACAAGGCTTGATTTACGATGTATTCTGCTGAATATACAATACTGCTCTCTGTATACCTTTGAAGGTTTCTGGAAGAGATTGTTTGTGTGAATGAGGAATGCATGCACCAGGAAAAAATAAGGTGTGTAAACCATCACAAATGTCCAGATGGTCAAGAAAGCGTGAGAGACTTGGAAAGACCAGGAGACAATCAGAAAACATCCATTGTATCCAATGCTAAACATGTTAGCAGCATTGACGACCTCAGAGGTGAGGCAGGCACCCCCAAAGGCAAGACAAAATAGAAGATAATGACGGGAAGCCTGACAATAACCATCAAATGATAACACCACTTAAGGACTAATGATTATAGGATGACATTGCAAAATGTATGGACTCAAATGGGAATTTACAACTATAAAGCTGGGGTGTTTTGCCATGGAATTCTGGGTTCAGTTCTGCAAAGCCTCAGAGTATCGGATCACAACTAGCAAGAGCCCAGCTCCTCACTCGTGCTCGATCTAACTGGCTATTAGATTGACCCGAGCTACAACAGACTGGTAACTATAAACATCAACTGGCAGGACTCTGTGTGTATGTGTGTATGTAAAAAGCATATGCTAACTGTTGTATTTTCAATAAATGCTACATATTTGCCTTCTCCTATAAAAGATCCTGTGTGCTTTGTATAACATAACACAGGGCAAGATCCGTAACTGCCCTGCACTTTATGGTGTTATTTACATCTATGCAAAGTGTAAGGGGGAAATTCTACCATATCAGAATCACAGGCATAAAGGACAATACAGCGTGCGAGGCAGCGGCATTTCAAGCCCACCAAGTTTTTGAAATATTTTCTTCTTTCCTGCAAACTTTCAGCATTAGCTTAGTGAAGTAGTTAGTTAAGGCTAGACCTCACATTTTTCCTTCATACTGTATTTGATTTACATCGGTTCAAGGAAATGGTAATGTGTAACAGTGACTTTGGAATTTAAACAGCAGCCCACAAGGGATTTCCAAGCTGCAGGCCGACTTCCAAATATGGGAGCATATAAGCAGCAGTAGTTGTGCAGGGAGCCATCCTTAGTATGACAAGAAGCAAAATTCAGAGCTTGCCAATAGCTGGAATATTCGAACTGGCTCAGAAAGGTGACTGCTGTATTAGTTGTATTAATCAAAATAAGGGGATGAAATAAATATACAGCTGCAGCTGGAAAGGCAAAAACCATGGAGGTTTAATCATATTGGCACTAGCACTAGAGCAGCAAAATCAACATTTCCCCATTATCATCCCAGTTCTAGTGCATTAATGGTGCATGTACCCCAAGAGTTCAGATGCTTGTGCCGGTTTCAACCAGGATATCCCCATCGCTTGAGTCTGCAAACTTGCCTTGAGGTCTTAAGAGTTTCTCTTGTCACGTGAGAAAACCGGTGGTATTTATTACTATCCCTGGCCAGAAATTCATTCAGAACAGATTTTCTGATTCAGGCCCAGGAGCTTTAGGCCCCAGTCTTGTAAACACTTGTTCAAAGGCTTCACAGAATCATGGCCATAAGGCACAGCACTTTCTGGGGCACTGTTTTAGAAAAATAGTCAGGAAAGTGGAGGAGTAACATTAGCAAAGGGTTCTAAGAAGTAGTGGGCTGATTAACATGTATTTAGCTGTTTCAGATATGCCAGCCTTTTGGTCTTGAGAAGCAGTGATAGCTGTGTGTCAGGCACGTGCAGCAGAGTAGTATCACACAGTCTAGTGGAGTGCAGAGCCAGACAAGGCAAAGGGCTGCAGACTGCTCACTGTTTCTAATGTGCCACTATTGTATTGTTTGCAAAAACAATCAACCAATTCTGTCCCGCTTGCTGACTGCCTCTCAGCAGGGGTTAAACCTTTCAATTGGGCTGAAAGGATAAACCTAACCCACAGAAAGTACTGGTAGCTGTTGCCAGTTAGGCTGCTGGGAGGTGGAATTAACAACTTTCCTCTCCCCCAGCCCTCCAAACTGAGAAGATATAAAAAAGCAAGCCTGGAATGATGCCCTTTTAAAGAAGAAACAACCTCTGTCTCCCTTCTCTGCTTGAGAGGGAACAGGTAGGGGTTTCCTGGAGTGAGGGGCAAACCCAGAGCCCCTCAGAATGAGATGTGAAACTTACTGCTTAAAGGAACTGTAGTAGCTGTAAGTCAGACTGTTTTATCTTTGGGTTTCCCTTTGGACTGGATGGAAGGAAGCTACCCTGTTTGTGTTTTGTTCTTAGCTGGACTGGGCTAGTGGAAGCTGGTTTGGGCTTTGATGTTTCCAAAGCTAGGGCATGTGGCATTGGTCCTGTTATTGTATTGTCACTCTGACACCAATGCTGAACTTGCATTAAATATTTTTTTAAGGGGTTGCAAGATTGTTAATTTGTTGTTGCATAGTTGTAAATCTCTGTCCTGCAAGAAAACCTTCCTCTTTCACTATCTTAGTCACCATCTTTCCCAGATTCAGAACAAAGATCTAAGAGAGCTGCATGCCAAGAGAAGCATGATTAATAAATAGGCTATGTCCTGAGTTTCTATCTTCTGACTTTGTCCTAGGACCATTTTAGCCATTGTGATGCCATGATATTGCATTGTACATCAATGAACCACAGTGTTGTTTTTTCACAGGAAAATAGACCAATGTGCTTATATTTCAGAGGATTTGGAAGTGATTTTCAAGGCCTAGGAATATCCTACAAGGAGATTGATTGCCGGACACTAGGTCAGTCTCGGAAAATTGGAACATTGTCCCATATCTTGTGGAAATAGTAGTATATGATAATGTCATTAAAGACTATATCATAATGCATAGATACAAGGGGGATGATTTAAAATTGTGTGGTAACCTTAATTCTGGCATGTCCTGACTTTTGAGTGCTTGACTTAGCAATCTTAATGTTCTTTAAACATAGGGTAATTTACATAACAGTGGGCAGAGGCTCCAAGATTTCCCTCCTCCGATTCCAAGGTTCTCTTGTTCACCTATGTCTCTGTGTCTATAGCTATTTTCTATGTCACCAAATACAAAAGTAACTGATGCTGTAGCTGAGAGCAGGACTGGCTCAAGTGTTTTTGCTGCCTCAAGCAGCGAAAAAAGAAGCAAAAAAAAAAAAGGCCACGATCAGCAGCAATTCGGCGGCAGGTCCTTCCTTCCGAGAGGGACTGGGGGACCCACCGCCGAAGAGCTGCACGTGCCGCCCCTTTCCATTGGCCGCCCACCAAGCACCTGCTTGCGGTGCTGGTGCCTGGAGCCGGCCCTGCATGAGAGGCAAATGGGAAGAAATTGTGGTGGTTTGCACCTACCCACAATCCAAGCACTAAAGCTCCACCTACTTCCTTAAACCAGGCTCCGAATGCCAAAGCAGACAAGTTTTTAGCTAAGTATTTAGTGGTGTTGACATTAAATTGTAGCTATTAGGCTTCAAAGCTAACTATGTTAAATGGGGCTGTTTGCATCTTTGTTAAAGCTATTGCTGCAGACTCAGTAATTTGGAAGACTTGTTACAACCACAAGGGCTCGAAACATGGTGCATGATTCTCCACTGCCTTGCACTTTTCACCTCTGCAGAGCTTGATGTAAGACACTCTTAAATCAGAATCTGATAGTCTGGTAGAGTCCAATACTCATTTTGCAAAGATGTAAATGACACTTGCCTCGCACCTTGTGTAGGGTATCAGAGCTGTAACTTTTTAAAATAAAACCTCTAAGTTCTGCACAGAATGATGCCTCTGGAAGTGCTGGTATGACATTGATGAGAACTGGGTCAGTTTGACCTCTGTCTGTGGGGCTATATTTGAAGACTTAAGGGGTTTTTCTTGGTGGCAGGTTTGTTTATTTGTTTTGTTTTTAATTGCATCCTGTATCATCCACAGTTTCAGTAATGGTTGCCTTTTGGACTTCAAACATTTAGTTGTTGAGGCCATTGCTATGGAATTGCGTCTTGCAGTCTTTCTGGACTTGGAGTTGGAGAGGGTATCCTAGGCATGGCATACAAGGTAAAATGATACAACCAGCTAGTTGTTCTCACATACTTAGTGTGAATTAGCAGAAGGAGGAGTATGGACTTGGGGAAATCAGACATGTCCACCTTATCAGATTTTTCCACACCATATTTGTTGCCATTGGTTTGATTCACACACAACCTATTCAAAGGGTTACTGGAGAACAGGAGTAGAACAAATAAATGAGTGGAATACAGCACAGATGACACTTCCCAGTCTTCCTAACTGTTAGTGTGTTACTTTAAAGGGAGTGAGGCCAGTCCTTTCTGCTGGCTTTGCACGATTCTTATTCCACGTGTCTGGTGGCTCTTGTGCAGTAGCTTCTCTGTCCTGTTAGTGTTTTATCCATTGTTGCATCTTTTGGAAGCTATATCACTTTGAGACCTGGTCTAAACATCAAACTTGGGTTTGCATAGCTATGGTGCCAAGCACTGTAGCTATGCTGACCTGTTACCCGGTGTAGATGCAGCTATGTCGATGGAAGAATGCTTCCTACTTATTGTCACTCAGGGAGGTAGAGTTCCTGCAGTGATGAGAAAACCCTTCTCTCACTGTCGTTTGTGTCTACATTATGGGGTTATGTAGGCATAATTACACTGCTGTAGCTATGGCCATGTCTAAACTACAAAGTTAAGTCCATCTAATGTAGTTGGCATACAGCCACCACAGTAATTACATCGCTTACGCATGTCCACACTACACAACTCGTGTTGGGGGGGTGTGTCCTCACTAGGAATGCTTGTGTTGATGCAGAGTGAAGTATACCGTGGGTAACTATCCCACTGTGCAGTTCACTCCCATCCAGTGCAGGGTGTTTGGGAAGTTTCAATGCCTCATGGGGCTGAAACAAATCATGCAGGGGTGACTGGGAGCATGGGTTCAACTTCCCATAATGCAGTGTTCTCATCCCATAATTGCATCGGCACTCCATAATATGTTGCGCCTCTCTTCAAAATCACACAAACAGGAGTGTCCCTCCTTACTGTTCATGGAATCTGCACAGCTCTGCACTATTGTGATGCGAACACGGGCTGCCTGATTCTGCCGTGTTCAAAATTGTTGGCAATGTTCATGGAACAGCTTCAAATCATAGAGAGCCAGTACTGGGTCTGAGAAACAAGCACTGACTGGTGGGATTGCATTGTTATGCACGTTTGGGTTGACAAGCAGTGGCTGCAGAACTTCTGAATGTGCAAGGCTCCATTCCTGGATCTGTGTGCAAAACTCACCTCAGCCCTCCAGCACAGTGACACCAAAATGAGGCCTGCACTGGCAGAGTAGAACTGAGTGGTGATCGCAGTGTGGAAACCTGCATTGCCAGATTGCTACCCATCAGTCAGGAATGAATTTGGAGTTGGGAAATCCACCATTGTGATCCAAGTGCACAGGGCCATTTATCACCTCCTGCTATGAAGGACAGTGACTCTGGGCAATGTGCAGAATATAATTGGTGGTTTTGCAGCAATGGAGTTATCTAACTGCGATGGGATAATAGATAGCATGCATATCACCATTTTGGCACCAGACGCTTTGCCACAGAGTATAGCAACAGAAAGGGCTACTTTTTATGGTAAAGGAAACATTGGTGGATCACTGGGGAAGCTTTACTGATGTCAGGGAAGGTACATGGTGTGTGCATTATTAAGTACAGAGGACGGTTCAGAAAGTTGCAAGCAGGGACTTTCTTTCCCAACTGGCACATTACAATTGGTGACGCTGATATGCCAGGAATGATCCTGGAAGACCCAGCCTACTCCTTGCTACCATGGTTCATGAAGCCAGGCATCTCAACAGCACCAAAGAGTGATTCAGCTACAGGCTGAGCAGGTGCAGAATGACTGTTAAATGTGCCTTTGGTTTTTTGAAAGGTTGCTGGTGCCAGGGCCAGCTTTAGGCCGATTCCCCCGATTCCCGTGAATGGGGCCCCACGCCTGAGAGGGCCTGCAGCATCTGGAAGAGGGGCCCCCCAAAGTAAGGCCTCAGAAGACAACTGCTCCCAAGGAAGAACCCTCTGCCAAAGTGCCGCCAGAAACAGCGGCAACTGATTGAGCTGCTGCCAAATTGCTGCTGCTATCTTCAGCAGTAGCTCAATCGCTGCCACTGTCTTTGGGGGCATTTCAGTGGCAGCTCTTTCGAATCAGGCCCCGCATGTCCTAAAGCCGGCCCTGGCTCGTGCTGTTTACTCCTGAGATTGGACCTCAGTGGAAAAAACTATTCCAATGATTATAGCTGCCTGCTGTGTCCTGCATAATATCTATGAAGCAAAGGAGGAAATGTTTTTGCTGGGTTGGAGGGCAGAGGTGGAATGGCTAGCTGCTGATTTTTGAGTAGCCAGATATGAGGGCTATAAAGAGATCTCAATGCGGAGCTATTCAGCTTTGAAAGACCATTTTAATAGTGAGCCAGAGTAGAGTGTGTTGCTGTAGTATGCTGTAACTGGCCTTGCACTTTTGTAGCCCTGTATGAATCCTTGAGTGCTGTGTGTCGTAATGTAACATTGCCAATGCATCTATTAATACTGTCTGTGAATTATGTCAGCACCACCCAGGATATGTTATCTAAAAAAGATGAATTAAGTTTCCAAAAACACTTATTCCATAACACTGCAAATAGAAAAAAATTTATAACTTAATAAATTAAGGGGAAAGAACAGTCATTTTCATTTCAGAAACACACACCAACAGTCTTTCACAGGTCAGTCTGTATGTGCAGCTGTGAATGTCTTTAATGTCCCTGAGGTGGAGTGGTAGGTGTCATGCAGTGGCCCCTGATGCTGAGGGGGCTGTAGGGGAGTTCCCGATACGCAGTTCTCTATCGGCTGCAGACAGAGGTGAGCATGGGACTGAGCACATCCACCAGAGTCTGAAGTATGTCTGTTTTGCTGCCTGAGAAGCGCAAGCATCTCTGGTTGCATACCTCTCCTTTTCCCATGCCTTTATCCTCTCCAGTCTATCCCTGTTCATGCTATCTGCAAGGGTGATTCTCCAAGCCTTGTGCTCTGTTATCTGAAGCACCGGAAGCTTGCAGGATCTCTTGGAACATGTAATCCCAAATCCTCTTCCTCCTTCTCCTTATCTGGCTGAGCCGCTCTGCTGGTGTGGATTGAGAGACCCTCAAAGCCACATTTGCAGCTATTGAAGATGCAATACACAGAGGTACCACTGTCAGTGCATTCATGAGAGGTTGTAAGCGCTTCATTCTCCTTTCTCCATGGCAGCAGTCACAATGCCATCCATGGTGAGTATGGTCCTGGGGAGGTGGGGCAAATTGGGGAAATGAGGCAGGATAGCTCATGTACCTGAATATTTGTGTATAGAGCAACTGAACTGAATAGTGGAACTGTTTTGCCACAGGCAGGGGTGCTTTTTAGCTGATATCTCATGCCTAAGGGTAATGGAGGCTTAATGGGAACCGCTCCTGCAGGCAGCTAGCTGTTTCCTGGGATCATATGCTACTAGCTTGTATGCTGCAATGGTTCCTGATGAAGTAATCACTGAGGAGCATGGAAAAGCGTGGTACCGTGGCACAAGAAATAAGGCAGCCCTCCCCAGAAACCTCCAGCAGAGGATTGCAAAGTACCTGCATGGACGTTTCATCGAGATCTCTATGGAGGATTCATAGGACATCCCTGGTGCACATAAATGGAGTGTTCCATGGGGCCCCTCTGCCTAATGCTAGAGGGAGATAAGAAACAGATAACTCTACCTCTTCTAGCATAAGTAAAAAAGATTAAATCAACAGATGTGTCCTGCTACTTTGGAGGTTCTATCCTTGTAATTTCAAAGCAAACAGCAAAACTACCAGAGGTTTCTTCCCCTGTATCAGGCTTGCCCATGCAGGGCTGTAGAGACTGACAGGACTGCACTGGAGTCAAAACATGTCTGATACCCCTATGGTGCTATAGTCCTGTCATAAACAGATAGCTAAGGGTTAATGTCTCTTTCACCTGAAAAAAAGTAACCTGAAACACCTGACCAGAGGACCAATCAGGAAACCAGACTTTTTCAGGTCTGGGTGGAGGGAAGTTTGTGTCTGAGTTCTTTGTCTTGAATCTGTCCCTCTCGGTTATGGGAAGGATTTTTCTATTTCCTGCTTTCTAATCTTCTGTTTCCAAGTTGTGAGTACAAAGATAGGTTTGTTTTTTTGTATTTACATGTATGTGTTGCTGGAATGTGTTAAATTCTATTCTTTTGAATAAGGCTGTTTATTCATATTTCTTTTAAGCAATTGAACCTGTATTTGTCACCTTAATACAGAGAGACCATTTTTATGTATTTTTCTTTCTTTTTACATAAAGCTTTCTTTTTAAGACCTGTTGGAGTTTTTCTTTAGTGGGGAACTCCAGGGAATTGAGTCTGTGCTCACCAGGGAATTGGTGGGAGGAAGAAGCAGGGGGAAATCTGTGTGTGTTAGATTTACTAGCCTGACTTTGCATTCCCTCTGGGTGAGGGGGGAAGAGAGATTAGCTCTCGGTACTTCTGTTTTCCAAGGCTGGAAACTGGGAGGGTGGAATCCCTCTGTTTAGATTCACGGAGTTTGCTTCTGTTTATCTCTCCAGGAACCCAGGGAGGGAATACCTGGAAGGGAGAAGGGAAGGGAAATGGTTTATTCCCCTTTGTTGTGAGACTCCAGGAATTTGGGTCTTGGGGTCCCCAGGGAAGGTTTTTGGGGGGACCAGAGTGCCCCAAAACACTCTAATTTTTTGGGTGGTGGCAGCTTTACCAGGTCCAAGCTGGTAACTAAGCTTGGAGGTTTTCATGCTAACCCCCATATTTTGGACGCTAAAGTCCAAATCTGGGACTAGGTTATGACAAGTCCTCAGCTGGATCCCCTGGTTGCTTGTCCACCATACTCTTCTTCCTCATCCAACACCACCTCCTCATTGTTCATGGCAGGGACTTCTGACTCTGGCTCCTCCCAGCTATCCACAAGGGTCTTGGGGTTGATGATGGGATCTCATTCAAGGATTGCATAAAGCTCTTTGTAAAAGCAGCAGGTCTGTATCTCTGCACCAGAGTGACTTGTTGGTCTCCTTTGCCTTCTGGTACACCTGCCGCAGCTCCTTGGCTTTCACGCAGCATTGCTGCTGGTCCCTGTTGGAGGAGACTGGCTACATACCCCGAGCAATCTGCTTGTGGATGTCGAAGTTCCTACAGATGGATGAGAGCTGTGCCAGCACAGCCTCTTCTCCCCACAGACCCAGGAGATCCACCACCTGCTGTATGCTCCAGGCAGGAGCATGTTGGCAGTGTGTAGCCAGCATGGTTAGCTGGGCAGTTGCTAGGTATGCTCTCCAAGCTAGGCAACCAGGAAGTGGAATTTCAAAAATTCATGTGGCTTTCAATGGGGAGGGACATTTCCCTGGTCAGCTGACTGCTAGGCAACAGAGTTCTCAATGGGGCCCAGAGCAGTCAGGGTGGGGCATTGTGGGACACCTCCAGGAGGCCACTCAGTTGATGTAAGTAATGCAGTGTCTATACTAACACTGCGGCAACCTAACCACATCGATGCTCGCTCTATGCCGCTCATGAAGGCTGAGTTATTAAGTCAGACTAGTGGGGCAGTTACGTTGGTGGGAGTGAAAATTAAGTGTAGACACTTCCATAGTTAGGTGGATGTAAGCTGCCTTCTGTCCAGCTAACTCTGTAGTGTATACCAGGCCCCTATGGTGCTATAGTCCGTGTAGCGTGGGCATGGCCTAAGTAGGGTTGCCAACCCTCCCGGATTGGCCAGGAGTCTCTCAGAATCGGCCTCAATCTCCCAGTGACTATTAAAGGCAATCCAGGAGATTTTAACAGGCCAAAGTCTGGTTGGCGGTGCAGCAGGGCTAAGGCAGGCTGCCCACCTGCCCTTGCTGTGCACGGCTCCCAGAAGCAACCGGCATGTCTAGCTCCTAGGTGCAGAGGTGGCCAAGGACTCTCTGTGCACTGCCATTGCCTCGAACCCTAAGTCTGCAGCTTCCATTGGCGGCAACCACAGGCAATGGGAGTTGTGGGGGCAGTGGCTGCAGTAGGGACAGCACATAGAACTGCCTGGCTTCCCCTGAGCCTAGGAGCTGGGCATGCTGGTCGCTTCTGGGAGCCACCCAAGGTAAGCGCTGCCTGCCTATAGCCTACACTCCTCACCCCTTCCTACACCCAAACTCCCTCCCCCAGACCTGAGCCCCCTCCTGCACACCAACCCCCTGTCCTGGGCTCAGCCCTGAGCTCCCTCCCGCACACAAACTCCCTCCCAGGGCCTGCACTCTGTATGCCCTTCTGCACCCCTGCCCTAGCCCAGTGAAAGTGAGTGAGGGTGGGGAAGAGCAAATGATTGAGGGAGGGGGATGGAGTGAGCAGGAAGTGGGGCCTTGCAGAAGGGGCAGGGCGGAGACATGGCCTGAGGGAATGGGCGGGGCAAGGGTGTTTGGGTTTATGCAATTAGACAGTTGGCAACCCTAGGCCTAAGGCAGTTAAGAGCAATCAGGTTCTTGTTTCATTGCACGCACTGCGGCGGCAGGATACCCTTTCAAGACTTCAGCTCAGTAGAATGTCATTTTAGTGCTGCATGTTTATTTTGGAGCAAAAGTTCATTTTCATCTGCCAAAAAGCTGAGTTTCCCATTATTAGGCAGGAAGACTGTGTCTCTAGTGTTTCATATTACATGGAGATCCAGCTGAGGAGGGTGATGAAAGACTAATGATTCCTAGATGAACACAAGAAGAGGCTTCAGTTTAATAATAATCATAAATAGATACTGAAATAGCAGTAGCAATATGAGTTTGGGATTAATATGCTGTAAGAGTTCTTTATTCTTAGGCTTGTCTTGAGGCTGTGTACTTTTTTTTTTTTTTGTTCTCTTTATTTTGGGTTCTCTCTTGGTTCTTTTTTTTTTTTTTTGTTCATCAAGTGCTAAACAAGAATTTAAGCATATAGGTTTGTGCCTTGGTCATTGTGGTGAATCATGTACTCTTTGTACAGACAGAAATTGAACAGAGAAAAGAAAAGTTTGTTTCCTTTGGGTTTTTATCTTCACTGCTCAAGTTATCTATGCTCAAGTCAACTACTCTCAAGTTAGTCTGCTCAGATGAGCGTAATCATGTTGCAGAACACTTGAGCAGCACAGGTTGTGTGTATTTGCAGGACAGAGTAGCCAAGTCCCCACTCCATTACTAGCCCTAGCATCAGTAGCATTTCTGGTCCAGCTAGTTGGAGCTTAGAGAACTACTTAACTTGATTCGGGGGTGTGTGTGTGTAAAACACTCAAGTTATACCTTGAGCTAACAGTGCAGTGAAGACAAGCCCTTAGTTATTTTTAGACAAATTCTGTGTTATGGGGGCACTTGCACAAAGCACCTTTCATCTATCTATGCACAGAGCTAATCTTCTGATCCTATTCAACTTCACTTTAAAGGAGCAGAATGCTAAATTAAATGTTGTGCTCAGTGAATCAGATAGGTGATGAACTAGTTAATAGAGCTAATCAGAATTGTTGTGTCAAAACACTATTTTAGACACCCTCCCCCCGCAAAAAAAGGCTTTTTAATCAAAAAAAATTTCTGTGGAAAATTTTAAGACTGGTAGAAATGTTTCCCTTTTGTTTTTGACAAACCGGAAACCAAAATCCAATGTTTTTTCAGTAAATCCTTTTCATTTGAAGTAAAATAAAATGTTGGGAGGTGCTTGAAAATTAAGTTTTTTTTTTTGTTTGTTCCCCTCCCCAAAAAAAAGTTGATTCTTTTGTTTTTGTTTTTTTATTGGAAAAACTGAAACCTATGGGAAATGGGGGCAAAAAAAGGTCAAAATGTCCCATGACACACCACTAGCAGAGCAAACTGAAACTACCATTTATCCAAAGGATAAGAGCTGGATTCGTAGGAGAGCCCTTGCTAATGAGTTGCTTACTAAATGCAGCTTCCATACTTTCAAACAAGGTCTCTAGTTTTGGTTACCTCAGTTCATGGTAGCCCAACATGTCATCCCAGAAATGGGAGCTGTTGGTGCCCAGCACTCCTGCCCAAGATGTCTCAAGTTGGGCTGATAAATAGGCACCCAAAACCAAAGGGCACTTCCCAAAATGTGTGTCAACAGTGCAGCATACCCTTCCAAGGGAAACAGATGTGTTCAGCACTTCCTCTGCCTCAGCCATTAATCTGGTGTCATTAAAGGTACACACTGGACTTCATCCTGCTGTCTCGTCCATGGGCTTTGCACAAGTATAACTCCACTGAATTAGAGGAAGTTGCTCCTTACTTTCACCAGTGTTAGACAACAGAATCTGGCCCATTGCCTGTAAGTGGAGATGGGGCCCAAATTGCAACGTCTCTGAACTTTGGGGTGTTCTAATCCATAGCTCTGTCATGGGCCAAACCAAAACCCATGGTATAACCCCCTGTCTGACTTCTACTCATGTCAGTAAAGTGAGGAGTTGGGCCTTTAAATCCTCATAGGGGGAAAAATGAAATACATGGCCTCATTCTTGCTGAAGTACTCATATAAAGTATCCTTTAATGGTGCAGGATTAAGCACCAAAGTCAACAGGAGTCTTTATCTCTGGTGTGATTTTGTCCTATACACAAATGTGAGCTTCACTTATAAAATCAATATAAAACCAGTTACAAACACTAGAATCTGACAATGCATGGTGTAAATTCTCAGACTAACGGCCTGATGTACTCAAACCTTGAACAGCATCTACTCATTTATTTCAGCTTGACAATACAGTATGTGGTTCTCCGGTTCAGTCCTTGTTCTTTGTATATTCCTGTACAGTGTGTCTCAGCCATAGCTCTTCAGTTTCATATATAAACATCTGAAATCTATACGACACAACTGTTCACCACGCTTCCTTTCTATCATGAAATTCTTATTTTTCTCATTTGCATGCCCAAATCCTTGCCAAACTCGTCTAGCTGTGCTGCAAACAATATATTTTGATTTCACTGTGACAGTGTTAGTTGCAAGGACACTATAAAGATGCAGAGGTAGCTTCGCTGACTCATCAGATCAGCTGATCATTATTAGCTACAATGCAGGGGCACAAAAAGAACATGAGGAGGCCCTGTAGGACTAGGATACTGGACTAGAGTCATGTGAGCTGTGTTCTAATCCTCAGTACTGGGTTTGTAATGGTGCCATGGCACTGGGCCCACACTTGGGAAATCCCAGTTTAGGGCGGGAGGGGTTGCAGAGGCAGTGAGCGGGAGGTGATGCAGCATCTGGCCTCGCCTCCTCCCAGCAGCTCATGCTACTTGGTGGAGCGGGGTATCTCAGCAGGCCCCAGGCAGGGGTTTTTGGCTGCTGTGTGGACACCTGGGCTTGCCAGTCATGCTGGCATGTAGATAGTGCAGCTCCCACCTCTTTCCTGCTTCTCGGGCCCCTGTCAAGCCTAGGGCAGTGTGGGTGAGAGAGCTGTGCATGCAGCTCCCCCACCCCGTGTGCCCAACCCACCATTATTCAAATTCAGAGGCCAGGGAATGTGGGGGTCCCAGAGCATGCTGGGCAGGAAGCGGCAGCAGCACCTGGCAGATGCACACCCCAACCAGTGGGTGCTTCTTGCTCCAGGTAGCTCTCCTTGGCCTGGGCCCTGTGGAGCAGCTGGAGTACCATCGCCCCATCTCTCCACCAGTGCCCCTGGGGGGAGACTGGACCTCCCCCTGCACCCCTGACTCTTCTCTCCGCCAGTGCCCCTGGGGGAGACTTGAACCCCCTGTGCTCCCCTGGCCCACCTGTGCTGCAGGCCTGGTGGGGAGCTGCTCTTGGCCAATTGAACCCCAGGCATGGCCCCGTTCAGAGGAGAACAGAGACAGATCGATAGCAGCGGGTGGCTCTGGAATGGGGGGCATGAGAGGGGTCTGGCTAGGGGTTTGGGGTGTAGGTGTCTGGTGTGGGAATAGAGGTTCAGAGGGAGCCCTGTTCTGGTAAGCAGTGGGATGGTTCAGGTAGAGAGGGATCTGATCTAGTTTGTGCTGGAGGGGGGTTTGGTCCAGTTAGGGGGAAATAATTACACTTAATGGTAGCCATGGGAGGCAAGTTTGTAGAAATTTTGGTGGTGCCCAGAACCCGCCCCCCCAACTCCACCCCCTCAAACTCCGCCTCCACCTGCCTAAGGCTTTGGGCGGGGTTTCAGGGGGGAGGTCTGGGGTGCAGGTCCTAGGCTGGAGATTAGGGTGCAGGAGCGGTGCAGGCTTTGGGAAGGAGTTTGGGTGCTGGGTGCAGGCTCTGGGCTGGGGCAGGGGGTGGGTGTGCAGGAGGGGGTGAGGGCTGCAGGCTTTGGGACGGAGTTTGGGTGCAGGCTCTGGGCTGGTGGTGGGGGTATAGGAAGGGGTGAGGGGTGCAGGTTCTGGGCTGGTGGTGGGGGTGTAGGAAGGGGTGAGGGGTGCAGGCTCTGGGAGGGAGTTTGGGTGCTGGGTGCAGGCTCTGGGCTGGGGCAGGGAGTGGGTGTGCAGGAGGGGGTGAGGGGTGCAGGCTTTTCGATGGAGTTTGGGTGCAGGATTGGCTGGGGGTGGGGGTGTAGGAAGGGGGAGGTGGTGCACGCTGTGGCAGTGGATCAGGCTGCAGGGGAATGAGGGTTGGGGCTGAGGATGAGGGGTTCATGATTCAGGGGGGCTCAAAGCTGGGGCAGAGGCTCAGGATGCAGGGGAATGAGAGTTGGGGTTGGGGCTGAGGATGAGGAGTTCATGCTGCAGGGGGGGCTCAGGGCTGGGGCAGAAGACTAGGGTGCAGGGGGATGAGGGCTCTGGCTGGGGATGAGGATTAGGGTGCAGGGGGATGTGGGCTTTGGCTGGGGCAGAGGATCAGGGTGCAGAGGGATGAGGGCTCTGGCTGGGGATGAGGGGTTTGGGGCGTTGGAGAGGCTCAGGGCTAGGGCAGAAGGGCAGGGTAAGGTCAGCCTGCCTTGCCATCAGATGGCAGGCGCTAGGACCCTGGGGCAGCAGACAGCAGTTCTGCTGGGAGCCATTCTCTGGCAGCACAAGCAGGCCTGGATGCAGTGGAGGGGGGACCCAGGGGGAGGGGTGGAAGGCGGAGGCTGGGACCCGCTCCAGGCAGGGACGCAGCAGGGCGAGGCGGTGGAGGGAGACCCGCGGGAGCCGGGGCAGGGCCCGATCCAGGCAGGGCCAGGGGAGAGACCCAGCTCCAAATATTGCTGGAGCAGGGCCCCCAGCCCTGAATATTCCTGGAGCCTGAGCACCGCAAACATATATAACCTGCTGCCTATGATGGTAGCTGCTCTTGTTTTGATCTAGCCTAGATTTAAAGCTGGAGGGGAAGGTAATGAAACTAAACAGAAGCTGTAGCTTAAAATCTAAGATACAAGATGTAGCTTTTAAAAATCACTTTAAAGACCTTTAATGTGTGCACATATCTGCATGTGCTGGGGCCAAGCAAGCTTTCCTGCCTCTCCACTATGTCAGAACAGAGAGCCCTAGGGGTATGTGGCATGGTGCTCAATCAGCAAAGTATATGGTTGGTTATATGGCCTGCATTTATCAAGGCCACAACTTTTAAACATGATCCTGCAGCTGATTTTTTGTACCCATTTCTTGAAAAGCTCCAGATAGGTCTTTTTGGCACCAACCCAACCTACAAAGCACTTAAAAATAATTAGACTTTCTGTATTATACAGACATTACAGCTGTGCCTTACAAAGGTGGGTAACTGTTATCCACCCCCATTTTAAAAATGGGAAGATTGAGACACAAGAGAACTTAAATGACTTACCTAAGGTAAGTCAGTGCAGAGCTGGGTACAGAATTAGGTCTCTTGATCCCCAGTCTGGTGCCCTATTGTCTAGACCACAAGTGTGTCCTTGTTTGTGGGAGAGAATGACATCAAGTCCTGGTCCCCAGCTTTCATCTACAGCAGAAGGCCGCTGTGGAACTGAGCTCCACAGTCTTCAGTGGCACGGTATGGACACAGTCAGGCTTCTCAAATCCTGTCCATCAGAACCACTTTGTTTTTGCTGCAGGCTAGGCCTCCCATACATGCAGAGGGGACAGGCATTGCCCCCTAGATACAGACTGAGCGCTGAAACTTCAGCCCTTAAGCAATTATAGTCTCCAGTATATAATGGTCGTGCCTCAACACAACAATGAGCTAGATGTTTTGAATTTTTCTCAAGAAAGAGGCTGCTTATCTATCAGGGCAACAAGAAACCCTAGGGAGATACTGTGTGACAGGAAAATAGCTAGCTCTTATCTCCTGTTACTGCTGCTCCCTTTTCCACATGACCAAGCTTTTCTTCTGCTTAGTATTTAGAATGCACTTGGGTAATTGTATTAGCCTTTGTTATAGCAGAGATAACATATCTTATAAAGCAAGAGCTCCTTATACTTAAAATTAGTAGTGGTATGCAAATGAATAACAAAAGAGACCTGATGCATGCCACCATGCCCTGCCTGAGGGAATATTTGTAAAGGGAAACTTTAGATAAAATGATCATGGTTGGCTGCATCCTTTTATAGTGACATCTTTTGTTCACCACCCCAATCCCACTAGAGATACATACACTCGACCCATGGGGTTGTCTCCAGATGGCTGCTCCCTTGAAAAACTCCTTTCCACTCTGTGCATGTGGCATCCTGAGACACATCCCGTGTGACGTACCCCATTGCATGTGAATTGGAAGTGGTCTGTTGTGTGATCTCCCCACTGAAGAAGAGAAGAACTGCAGGAACGTCTCATGGCCTCCTCCTCCCTGAAAATCATTTTCTTCCAATTCCTAACCCGCTCTAACGTGGTAGGCTTAAAGTCTATTTGGGTTTTATTAGGTTTGCAATTCTCCTGGAGACTGGGAGAAGGAAGAGGGAGAAAATAGAACAAGTGTGAAAATTAGTTTTGAAAATGAGGTAGGAGGGAAAACAGCAAGATTTGAATGAAGAGCTGAGATGGGAGAAAATTTCTAATGGAAAAATGTATAAACATACTCTGTACAGAACTCCTGCTAGACAGCTTAGCACTGTGGGGTTTGTTTTTGTTTTGGATAGGGAAGGAGAGTTTTATTCCATCCATGGAGCAATGGAGAGTTCCAAAACGTGGTGTGTGTGCTTCAATTTTAAATTCCATGTAGCTCATGCAACCATAGCACAAAGCTAATGAGGGACTTAGCTACCTTAAGCTTGCATGGGAAGCCAGTGCCTAAAGGATAACCCTCTTGCAACCAGGAACTGTTAATCAATGTGCAAATGCACACATCTTATTTTTATCAGCAGTAAAAGCCACATGCTTCACTTTTTATTGTCAGCAGAGCTCTGCACCCGAGACATGCTTTCTGAGAGCTGAGCTCATGGGGTTAACACACTAGACTTCACCTCTGGGGACTTGTTGCATTGGTATGAAGTGTGAATAACTCCACTAGCAGTAGTATTGGGATAAAAGAGAGGAGAACAAATCTGATTCACATTGCACAAGTAAGCAGACTTCAGCCTAGTCCCTATTTGTCCAAATCACAGGTTTTATCCCAGAACAGCACCATTAGCAATAAGGGCAGTGACTGAGAAGTGTTGCACTTGCTAAAGCAATTCCTCAGTTGTCACCTTTGTGAAAGAGCAACATGAGTTATTGAGGTTATTCTACACTTAAAACGCTACAGCAGCACAGCTGTACATCAGGATAGCTATGTCTGTCAGAGGTGTGAAAAATCCACACTCCGCAGAGAGACAGTAATACTGACCTAACCCCCAGGGTAGTCAGCACTAGGTTGATGGAAGAATTCTTCTGTTGACCTAAATACCACCTCTTGGGGAGGTGGATTCCCTATGCTGCCAGGAGAACCCCTTCTGTTGGCATAAGTAGTGTCTACTCTGAAGTGCTGCAGTGCCACTGCTGTAGCATTTTAAGTGTAGCCATCCCCTTAGAAAGTCTCTGCTCAGGAAAGACCAGGGTTTGGTGGTGCTTAAAATCAGGAGTGATACGTTAGCAGAGCTTTAGGAGCCCACAACTGGGAAAACAGGGAGTGCTGAAGATTATGGAAGAGATGCAATGGCAGAACTCCCTGGGGAACCCACGACCACAGTAGCAAGGGCTGATGCAGTTCAAGGATTAAGGTGCATTGTTATAGAAGAGCTATGTGAAGCATCTTACCCAGCACCTGTCCACAGTGTCACAGGCTTCATTCTGATGCAGTGAAATTCAGGCTATCCATTTACCCCCCAAAATAATGTTTTAGCTTTTAAAAAAAATAGAGAATCAACTCCTACCTTTAGCTTGCATAAGGGGGAAAAAAGGCAGCAGAGAAAGTCATTAAAATACAATCATTGCTTTCCTATTGAGTGTGAAATAACTTAAAGTGCATCCCAATAAAAGCTGAATAACTTGAAAATTATGGTAACAGGCTCCAGTAATCTTTGATGCTAGTGATAAAACATTTTAATACATCTTAAGTTACAGGAGTGCCATATTTTCACTTGAATGCACTGGCATTGCAGAAGCACTCCAGGGAATTAGAAATACGCAGCTGATGCTGGGTTGGGGAAATTGTCACCTCTCCCTCCAGATCCACATGGTATCTCAGTATGTGGATCTCCCTGCTCCTGAACAGAAGGGGAAGGCAAGGGCTGACTGCGTTTCCACTGGGCCTCACAGCTGGCTTTCCCTGGGTGGGGATTCACATGGGGCAAGTGGGTGGGATGGTGGCTTGTGCTGGGGTACTCCTTTACTTTGGCCCTGGGGGTCCTCCTTTAGTCCCTGATGACATGGTGCCAGTGGAGGTGATCTGGCCTTTTATCTGTGTATCTACAAACTATAGGTAAGGCTACGATTTAGTCACAGGCATTTTTAGTAAAAGTCATGGACAGGTCACAGACAATAAACAAAAACTCACGGCCCATGACTTGGCCATGACTTGTACTATATACTCCTGACTGAATCTTAGCTGGGGGGTGGAGGACTGCTCTCGGGGAGGTCTGGGGGCCAGTGGCACCATCTGCTGAGGCCAGTGGCACCAACTGCCAGGGGCCACTGAGCAGCGGCTGCTCCAGCTGCCCCCGGAGCTGTCCACTCACCGCTGCTCCTGCCACCCCCGGGGCCAGCTGCACCAGCTGCTGCTCAGGCGCTTCCTGGGGCCAGCTTCCCCGGTGCGGCTGGCTGTGGGGCCGTCCACCTGCTCCATTTCCAATCTGAAATTTTTTTGAACTTATTGTTCTGAAAACAACCCCCTGCCAATATTTTGACATTTTATCCTGCCCTTACCAAGTGTGGGGAAAAAAATGTGGTTCCCAGCAGCTATCCTGTCACAAATCACTGTACCATGGGATTAAGATGCTAAATTGATATTTCTCATCTGATTGCAAAACACCTTTGTTTTTTGTCTTCTCACTTGAAAGGAGGAACCAGTCTTTCCACCAGTTGCTACAATGAAGCAACATGTAGATAGTGGGATTTTTAAAAGCACTTAAGAGACTTAAGAATACAAATCCCATTGGCTTCTTAAAGCCCATCCATTGTAAACTCCCCTCTATGGGCATAGTTCACATGGTGACACCAATAATGCATTTGGAGATGGGGCGGCAGGTTTGTATAATTTTTGGTGGTGCCCAGAATGGGGCAAGTCTCCCTCCCCATGCCTTGTAAGCCAATTCACATTGTGACATTGCACTCCATATGTTTTATGAAAATATGCTTATGAATGTGAATATAATGTAACTGGAGTATGCTTTATGCAAAAGGTCTCTTTTAAGGTATCATAACAAAGGTTATAACCTACTGAATATATTTCTTCTATTTGTATACAAGTATCATTCTTGTATCTGAAGATAGAAATATGAAGTATAACTCTGAGGTCCTATTGTAATTATGCAAAATGTGGGCCATTAATAGTGGCTTAGAATCTTGATGGCTCCCATTGACTAGACAATTGGTTGTGAATGGGTTTATTTACCTGCAAGCTTTCCGGTGTAGTGTAGTGTGGGCCAGTCTGCGGGTAATGAAGAATGAGGTCTCACAGGACATGTGACTATGTCACATGATACTGGAATCCATCTTAAATCTGGTACTTTTCCATTTAAAAGGGGAAGGTGAGGACCCAGAGAGACAAAAGATTCCTGCCTTGTGCCAAAGCTATAAAAGGGGGCGGAACAGAACAAAGGGGGCTGCCAGTCAAGAGAACACCCCTGATTTCCACCTAAGATATCTGCTGGAACTAACAAGGACTGTACCGGGGAAAGGATTGGGCCCAGACTAGGAAGGAGTCTAGTCTGTGAAAGAAGCTTATTGGAACATCTTTGAAAGTGAGATTTTACTTGCAATCAGTTTTTTGCTTTATTTTGCTTGGTGACTTACTTTAGTCTGTCTGTTATTACTTGGAACCACTTAAATCCTACTTTTTATACTTAATAAAATCACTTTTGTTTATTAATGAACCCAGAGTAATACCTGGGGGAGTAAACAGCTGTGCATATCTCTCTATCAGGGTTATAGAGGGTGGACAGTTTGAGTTTACCTTGTATAAGCTTTATACAGAGTAAAACAGATTTATCTGGCGTTTGGATCCCGTTGAGTGTCTAGGTGCTGGAGATAGGAAACCTACTGAGCAGTTTTTAGTTAAAGTCTGCAGCTTTGGGGGCACGGACCAGACCTGGGTCTGTGCTGCAGGAGGCTAGCGTGTCTGGCTCAACAAAGCAGGGTTCTGGAGTCCCAAGCTGGCAGGGAAAATGGGCTCAGAGGTAATCTCAGCACATCAGTGAGAGTTCCAAGGGGGTCTCTGTGACCGAACCTGTCACATATTTTTTTTAAAATAATGAAAAATGGGCTGGAAACAGTAAGCATTTAACAGTTTCCCTATATTGCACAATATCACAATTTGTAAGAAAAAATTATTTAGCTAAGAATATCAACTTTATTTAATACTCTTTTGAATACAGAAACAACCAAGCACTCTTGGATCAATAACCCTCAAAAGCAAATACTTTCTAAAATTAAAACAAAATGTTTCCCCTTCTTTTGTGATGTTCTTCAGGAGGCAACAAACACTTTTAGTTGTTGTTCAGTGCCCCTGGTCAGAGAGTCATTCAGTATTAGTCTGACAGAGCTGCTGAGCATGTACCCCTCCCATTGAAGTCTGTGGGAGATGTAGGAAGTCAAGACTGACCACAGATATTTATCAGCATTAAACAGGCTTCTCTATTTTATGAACAATATGTCCTAGTATTTAGTGACTGAATTCATGCTAAAAATGCTTTCAACATTCTCTACTAGGTGACTACCTTCCTGGTATTTATGGGTAGGTGTTCTCTTTACTTCCAAGTATATTTTTATCAAGTTTTTTTTTTTTTACAAATAAGTCATTATCTATATTAGCGCTTTACATTTTTCAGAGGATAATTCAGGCATTAGCTAGTTAATCCTCAGCTCCCACTTTTGGCTTAGGCAAGTAACGTTTTTTTCATGTTACATATAATGAAACAGAGTACCAGTTAAAATAAATGCAAGGTAGTAATTCTTACTCTGTATCTGTAAACGGAAATTACCAAGTCACTTGTTTGAATGCAATAGTCAATTTGTTCTTTAAGCAGCTTTTTTCACACCAAAGTGGAGCAATTACTCTTTTTTTTTAAACCATTTTCTTTTATTGGTATTTTTGCAATGACTCAGTGGTTGTTCTGCACACAACAGTTGTGCTCAGCACATCAGATTTTGGATCGTATTATTGTTTGTGCATTCTCAGCTGTGTGGGAGCTGGTCACATGTAAGGTTAGCTTGTCCATTGTTAATGCTACTGGGTCTCTTTAGTATAAATCTCTGCTAGCTATATAATGCGCAGTGTAGTCCAGCAGGTAAGACACTGACTAGGAGACGAGACCTTGGTTCCATTTCTAGCTCTGCCACTGATTCTTGATGATGGTAGGTAGTTTTCATAGCTCCATTGGCTTTAATAATTTGTACCAGCTGAGGTTCTGTCCCTATTAAGTTCCATTCATTTTGGTTGGGAGCGATGTGATATTACTGAGATGTTTAAACACAAAAGTTGTATTACTTTAACTATACTGGGATTGTTGAAGTGGTAAAACCTGCTGAGTATGAATGGAGTTATACCAATATAAATGTGCTCATGCTGGCATCGCTTATTCCATTTCCCATACGGAACTAAGCTATACCAGTGTAAAGGTGTCTCTATATTGATATAACTGCATATACACTAGGGGTTGCACCAGTATGTCTATATCTGTGAAAAGTCACAAGCCCAAACAGACTGAGTTATAACAGTGCAAAAACTACGTGACGACCAGACCTGAGTCTTCCATGGTTTTTGCCCCAAACCATGACTTGCTCAGAACTCAACTCAAGTTTCCAAACTTGGCCCGAGTTCTGTGCATGTAATGCAATCCCAAATCCTCTGATTTCATTCTAAGTGTCTTCTACTATCCAAATTATCAACTTTGTTCCGGTGTGTTACTGCTTTAATTGCATGGAAAGGGTTTTTAATCAACGAGTGTCAACTGTAATGGAAAGAGTAATATGAAGAGAGTAGCAATCTGAAGGGGGTAATGAATGACATGAAACACTTAGATAAAATACCAGATTTAAAAAAAAAACCAATTCAAATATAACTAGTGTTTGTTTTTTTTAAGCAACTTCTCTACAGATAAACTGGCAAAGGATGCGAGTGTTCTTACAAATTCTCTTACTACAGTTAAGTGAAAACTCCCATCTCACCAGCACTGCCTGTATTTCTGCAAAACATTCTGTTCATTTGTTTAATCTAGTGTGCTAAATAATGATAATGTGTGTGAGAACACTGCAGTTGGAATAAATGTTGCTTGAAAGAAGAAGTGGAAACAATTTTTTTTAATGGTCACTCTTTTTTAATAAAAATACATGTTTTCTAAACAAAATTTGCCTTAGGAATGAGAATGCACTTAGTATAAGTGGCTTATTAGGAAGGACACCTGTAGTCAGAAGGGCTGAGCCATATATGTCTACTTGGTTGCAGCTGCTTGATGAACAAGATCTATGAAAAGGTTTACTTATTTCCTGAGTGTTTGTCAGAAGATTGCAAACTAACCTGAATGTAAATTGCCAGATTAGGCCTTGTCTACAATGCAGAATTTTGTTGGCAAAAGGCAGCTTTTGGCTGCAAAACCGTGGAGGTGTACATACTGCAGTGCTACTTTGATGACAAAACAAAACCACCTCAATGAGAGACATAGAGCTTTTTGCACAAAAGTCTTGTCGACAAAGTGCCAGTGTAGACGCTGCCGTTTTTTATGTCAACATATCTGGCCTCCTCAGTATCTCACAATGCCTTTTGTGACCGCTCTGCTCACTGTTTTGAACTCAGCTGCCCTGCCCGCATGCACCTCTCCCCTTTCAAAGCTCTGGGAAACTTTGACATTCCTCAGCCTGGAGAGCTCACAGAACTGCTGAAGATACTGCTCCTGATAGCTGAGAAGACTGAGGGAGAACTTGCAGGGAATCACAGAATCATAGGCAGGCAGGCTGCGTAGGCGGCTGCTGCTGGGAGCATGGGGGAGAGAGACAGCTGTGCTGTACAGAGCTGGGGGCTGATGAGGGGAAGGGGACACCCCTCCTCCAGGATTGGTTGTTCAGCCTGTGCTGTCTGAACTTAGAGACAGCATGCCGACACACTCTGCCCCAGCACACACACACATATACACTCCCCCACAAAAATCTCTCACACTTCCCCAACACACACTCTGTTTCTGTCCCCGCCCCCAACACACACACTCCCTGTCACACACACACTCTCCTCCTTCCCACATACACTTCAGTTGCAAAGCAGCTGGCAATCTAGTAGGATGCCCATGGAAAGATGTGATTGAGAAACCTGCATCATGTGACACTCCCTATCCCATGAGGCATTTCAAACTCTTCCCAAAGTACCCTGCGGCCAGTTGCATAGTGGGATAGCTACTCATAGTGCACCACTCTGTGTTGATGCAAGAGCTGCTAGTGTGGATGCACTGTGCCAACACAAGAGGTGCTAGTGTGGGCATGCAGCAGTGGTTTAATTAAAGTGGCATAACTTTTATTGACAAAACTCTGCAGTGTAGACAAGGCCTGAGGGCACATCTACAGTGGCAAAGTTACAGCGGTGGCAGTTACAGCACCACTCAGAGAGTGCAGACGGAAAACTACGGTTGTGTGTTCACACTGACAGCTGCCCGCACAATAGTGTGTTCACACTTGTGGCACTTGCAGTGCCATTTGGAGCGGTGCACTCTAGGCAGCTATTCCACAGGACACTGCTTTCTCACTTGCCGCTAAGACTTATGGGACTGTGGAGGGGTTTGCGGGGCATTCTGGGTCCAATCCCAATGCCCCATGATGCATTGCTTCGCATCCCAGTAATCCCTGTGCTTCCGCCACATTTGGCGCCATCTTTCAACGGTTTGTGTACTGCACGCCCTGCCTCTTTTGGGCTGCAGGAATGGATCCTAAACTGCTGGCCAGTATGCTGCTCGCTCTGACCAACACGTCACGAGTGGCAGTGGAGTTATCCTTAAACTACAAAGGCAAGAGGAGTGCAACAGTGATCTCGCCACATGTACAGGGCTGGCTCCAGGGGTTTTGCTGCCCCAAGCAGCTAAAAAAAAAAAATAATGCCGCGATGGCGATCTGCGGCAATTCAGCGGGAGGTCCTTTGCTCCGAGAGGGAGTGAGGGACCCTCCGCTGAATTGCCACCGAATACCTGAAAGTGCTGCCCCGCTCTGGAGTGGTCGCCCCAAGCACCTGCTTGATAAGCTGGTGCCTGGAGCTGGCCCTGCACATGTAGCAGCTACAACACAAGATTGCTTGTGGCATTCATGGAGGTGCTGACCACAGTGGAATGCCCGTTTTGGGCTCAAGAAACAAGCATTGAGTGGTGGGATCACACCGTGATACACGTCTGGGATGAGGAGCAGTGGCTGCAGAACTTTCACATGAGAAAAGCTATGTTCATGGGACTGTGTGATGAGCTTGCCCCTGCCCTGCAGTTCAAGGACATGAGAATGAGAGCTGCGCTGCTGCTGGAAATGCACGTGGCAATTGCACTGTGGAAGCTGGCTACTCCATACTGCTACCGATCGGTCACTAACCAGTTCGGAGTGGGAAAGTCAACCGTTGGAGTCGTGTTGATGGAAGTGTGCAGAGCCATTAATCGCATCCTGCTCCGAAAGACTGTGACTCTGGGCAACGTGGGTGACATTGCAGATGGCTTTGCTCAAATGGGCTTCTCTAACTGCAGAGGGGCAATAGATGGCACGCACATTCCAATTCTGGGACCAGACCATCTAGCCACCAAGTACATTAATCACAAGGGGTATTTCTTAATGTTTCTCCAGGCGCTTGTGGATCACCGTGGGTGTTTCACAGACATTAACACAAACAGGTCCAGAAAGGTGTATGACATACGCATATTTCGGAACAGAGGCCTGTTCAAGAAGCTGCAAACTTGGACTTTCTTCCCAGACCAGAAGATCACCGTGTGGGAAGTCGAAATGCCCATTGTGATCCTGGAAGACCCCGCCTACTCCTTAATGCCATGGCTTATGAAGTCATACATAGGGCAACTTGACAGCAGAAAGAGTGGTTCAACAACAGGCTGAACAAGTGCAGAATGACTGTTGAGCAGGGCCATCCTTAGGATTTATGGGGCTCCACACAGTATTGTTAAACTGGTGCCCCGATGCCCGACAGCAGCCCGGGATCGCCACCTCACGGCAGCAGAGAGTCATAGTTCCCCACAGAGAGCCCTGTACCCTCTCCCTCATGCAGAATGTGTGGCGCCGGCGCATTCGGCTCTGTGAATATGACCCCTGCCTAAGAAGATTGCAGTGCACACTGAGTGTGTGGGAGCCACAGATTGGATGGGTCATTCAGTCCTTTGTTCATTGCTTCAGTTTGTAGCAAAGTCCCTCCAGAAGCAAGAAGCAGGATTGAAGACATGATAGAAGAGCTGCAGCAGCTTTTTATAGTCTCTTCTCATGTGGCCTTTCTTTCTTTGTTCCAAAGACAATCATTCCAGCACATGGCAAGAAAAAACCTTAGTTCTGTCCATAGGCATGTCCCTGCCTACCTTTCTGCCTTCTCTCAGTGGGTCAGTTGTATAGCTGATGGTCCTTAATGAGCTATGAAGCAGGCTAGGTAGTGCTGATGCTGAATTGTCAGGTTGTCGCCCAGAACTATAGCACAAGTTTGAAATACAGACAGTAAAGAGCCAATACTTATAACTTTAAATACAAAAATATATATGCATACAGATAGCATAAACATAACCAGCAATCCATAACCTTGTCTTAGACCCCTTATTTGACCCCCTTTATACAAGATTTGATGGATACAAGATACAGGACCTTGGTTGCAACAATGATCTATACGGTCCCAGTTCATATTAATAATGTCACACTAAGACTGCAGTTTCCACCCTGGCCTCTATGTGGCTCATCTGTGTGCAGCAATGGTCCCCCCTCCTGCCCCATGATGGCACAGTGGCGTGGGGAAGTTACCATTAATGGGGCAAGAAACAAAGCAGCTCTGCCAAGGAACCTGCAGCAGTGGATTGCCCAGTATCTCCACAAGAGTTTCCTGGCGATGTCTGAGGGAGATTACTGTAAAGTGAGGAAGTCTATCAACAGCCTGTTTTGCCACTCAGACTAGGCATGCAGTGGGAGACAAACCTGCTTTCTGCAACCCTCCTGCCCCCAACAATTCACTTCAGCAATTCCCAAAATCAGATCCACTTACCAGGGGCCTCCTCTCCTGTTTGTGCTTCACCAGGATCTGACTGTTGTGACTGGCTAGGCTCCGGGGTAGAAAAGAGCTCCTGACTGCATGCATCTCTGGCCTCTGGGTCATCCTCTGCCTCTTGGTCCCCGTCCCCTTCTTCGTCCAAGATTTCCTCCTCCTGGCTTGGTCCACTCCTGGCTGACACGTGAGCCAAAAAAGTATCCACAGGGGCCTTCAGAGTGGAGCTGGGGTGGCCACCGAGTATCACGTCCAGCTATTTGTAGAACCAGCAGCTTGTGGGTGCAGCACTGGAGTGGCGGTTTGCTTCCTGCACCTTGTGGCAGGCGTTCCACAGCTCCTTCACTTTGATCCTACACTGCAATGTGTCTCGGTCATGGCCCCTTTCTGTCATGCATCATGAAATCTGTCCATAGGTATCAGAATTCCTACGGCTGGAGTGCAGCTGGGACTGCACAGCCTCCTCTCCCCAAATGCTGATGAGGTCCAGCAGCTCAGCATTCTCCAAGCAGGGGATCACCTGGTGCGTGGAACAGGCATGGCCATCTGGAAAGATGCACTGAGACCACTTCATACATCATTGAGCAAACAGGAAAAGGACTTTCAAATTTGCAAAGGAATGTATAGGGTGGGGATGAAGGTTGGTCACCTGAGGGCAAGGCAGTAGAGTTCAAAACAGTGACCAGAGAGGTGAGAATAGACATTGTGGGACACCTCTCGGAGACCAATCACATTGCTGTAATCTCCATGGTGTCTACACTGGCACCACAGCCCTGTAGCCCCGGTGCGGAAAGCTCTACATCTCTTGTCGTGGTGATTTTTTTAGAGTGCTACAACTGCGCAGTTTCTGCACACTACATGGCTTGGCAGTGTGTATACCTCGGGAGTTCTAGGGCAGAAAGCTGCTTTACTGCGCAGAAACATTCCAGTGTAGATGAGACCTGAGTTTGCATGGCCAGTTTGGAGTGCAGAAGTAAGGCTGGTTTTGCAGATAGTTAGGAAGGCGGAGAAACTTTTCATGCACAGTCAGAAATGGTAGGAGAGTTCTATTTTTTTTTTTGGTTTGCCTGAGCAGGGGTGCTTCAAAATGTTTACAATATTCTGTAAACAAATTCGGTTGAGGTACGCAGTAGAACTTGTCAAAAATCAGAATGTCGTGTAGAAAATTTCAGTATTTTGAAACATTTCCTTTGTTTCAAAATCAGGATAAAATGTCAAAATATTGGGGTTTTTTGTTTTCAGAACAGTAAATTCAAAAAATGTCAGATTGGAAATGTCAAAACATATCATTTAGATGTTTCTGATTGAAATGAAACATTTCTACATTTCTGTATTGAAATGTTTTATTTTGCTTTGTCAAACCAAATTAAAAAAAATATTTTAATTTAGCTTGACGTAAATCTGTGTTCCCTTCCCTGAGCTCCCGCAGTGCTTCATGGGAATTGTTTGAATGCTTCATGCCCCCATTCTCCTCTATGGGCTTGGTTTCCTGGGCGGACTAAATTGCCCATGATGCTCCATGGTCATGGCACTCCTATGTTTCATGCAGTGCCAACCCAAAATTAACTATCCCAATTTGAAATTTAAAATTTCAAGAAAATCCACCTTGTTTTATGGAAAAATTTAGTTTTTCCAGAAACTACAGTTTTTATGGAAATACCGTGACAGAAATTTCCCAACCAGCCTTAGTGTTCAGGCAGGGTAGTGCGAGGAAGTTTGTATCATTGTTGCCTGTGCTGTATTGTACTGTGGATAGCAATCTTCAGTTTCCAATGCTGTCAGTGTGGTCCTGAGCCTCTCACTAGCACTGAATTCATTTAAATGCTAAAATGCCATTTAAAAAAAAAATCTCTGCATAGGGACACCAGTTTGGAGCTACCACCAATTTTGAATCCAAATCCAAGATGTTTTAGTGGCTACAGGTCTCTTAATCTCTTTACCTCAGATTCACTCACCACTTGCCCCTCTTATTCTTTGTTCCCTGTTCTTCAATGTCTCCTCTCCCTTCACTTTTCTATCCATTTATGTTAGCTCCTCCTAACTAATCACCCCCACTAGGTGAAAAAAATTAATAATGGAACCAATACGACGCTCCTGCCATCACATTGCTCACTCTGCGGGGTTAATTCCCCTCCAGACCCCCCCCCCTCCCGGTCTGGCTTGTCTATTTTGACTGTAAGCTGAAGAAGGGACCATCTACTACTGTGTTTCTATAGCACCTAGCACAATGGAGAGCCTGATCTTGGTTGGTTCTTAGGAACTAATGTAATAAACATGATTAAGAATAGTACTACTAGTAGGTAGTCTGTCTAGCTTTGATTTGCCTGTGCTGTTGAGACCAATAGTAACTGTACTGAAATACTATGGGAAGCTGTTCACGATGGAGTTGATTTGCAAACAGCAAACCAGGAGCGTTAGGCTGACCAAGTGGAAGCAGAACACAGTGGAACTCCAATGAGACTATTATTGCTAGATTTCTAGTTTCATCGTGTGGACTTGAGGTTTGCGTTAAACTTTGGGTCTAATCCTGGTTCCACTGAATCAATGGCAAAGTAAAAATTCTGTTGACTTTAACAGGGCCAGGGTTTCTCCCCTAACCTTTTAAAATGCTTCTTTGACAGGCATTAGAACAATGACCTTTCTAAGTATCAACAGTGCTCCTCACATTCATGAGCACTGAAATTCACAAAACTTATGGAAAAAATGTTTGTACATATACACTCTCTTTCTTTAGTGGATAAATTCATCCCTGACTTAAACTCTTGCAACACAATTGAGATCAATGGTACTGTATGGGGAATGTGGGAGTTAAGCAGAGCAGAGCTTGACCTTGGTTTTTATGGTCATAAACACACTATGAACGCTATTTCTGTTTTTAAAATCAAGCCACTCTCATTACAGTGGACAAACCACTCCTGTTAACATGTTCAGCTACAAGGTCTGCTATCAATTTGAGCAAAAATGTCCATCCAGAATAAAGTGCACAGTATCTGCTGGCTTCCCCCTTATGCACTGAAGTAATTCTTGTAACAAATATATCTGCAAACACCGTCCTTGGAATAGGCAGATTTTATTGAGGCTGTCATTTTTGTGATAGAAATCAAGAGAAAAATCCATTAAGTCACGGGGCTCTAGGAAGCATAAGAGTTTTCATCAGCTTCCCGAACATCCTCCTGTGTAAACAGAGCTATTAGCCATATTAACGTATCCTTGGAGATGACAGCAAGCTTCTGGTCACTCAGACAGGCCTCTGAGGCACAATCAATATTATCTGGGATATTCCTATAAAAATTTGGATAGCAAGGGGCAGAAATACTATTAATATCTTCCTGAGAGGCCAAAACATGCCCTTGATCATTTAAAAATCATAGCCATGAAGCGTTTCTACTCTTATGGCAGTGTAGGCTATCTGCTAGCAATTTAGTGAATTGTCACTATGTACAAAGTAGGGCTGTCAACTTTGCTGCAGTAGATCCCTCCCCCCAGCAATGCTATAAAGATTCTTTCACTTGTGCTTGTAAGAGAGCTGTCATGGAATACAGCTGTAATTAACTATGGCTGCTCAACTCTGCTGCAACTTCTTTGGAAGCAGCATCTGGCAGCCAGCCTCAGCATTCCATCAGCACATCGATGTGGCTGTGTCTAGATGGGGCAGCATGAAATGACTTTGTACCAAGTGTTCCAGGCAGCACTCAGAAAGCTAGTAATATGAAAAGTTCTCCTGCTTTCTGTGGTAGTGTGTAAGTTGCTACAGGAGCACAAAAAGTAGACAAGTCACTGCTAAGTATTGTGTCAATTACAGTTAGGGTGACCAGATGTCCTGATTTTATAGGGACAGTCCTGATATTTGTGACTTATTTTTATATGGGCTCCTATTACCTCCCACCCCGTCCCGATTTTTCACACTTGCTATCTGGTCACCCTAATTACAGTGATGAAGACCTTGTCTTAGCTTGGAATTAGCCCTGATTGCAGCTGTTGGTGTACCCACTGGGTTTCCGGGTTCAGCTGTTGGTGTAGCTGCAGCAGTACAAACCTCTAGTGTAGGCAAGGAAAACTGCCATTTGCACTTTGCTCAGCAATGGGCTAAACTCTGCCGATGCACATTTCCACTTCCTTTCTGCATACTAGGGGTTTGCATCAGTGTAGCTACACCAAAGGATGAAAGCAAGATTAATTCCAAAGTGGACGAGGCTAATGTGCACTGAGAACAGACCAGCACAGATCCTTTGATTTCAATAGGGGTTTGTTTAATCATGCAACACAGGTGAACTTGACACAAAGTACTTGAAGGGGACAAACACCCAGGTGGGAAAGCATGCCAGAATGTGATCTTGGTAGCTGTGCAAACCAGACAGAGTTTTCAGTACAAGGTATTTAATATTGTTGAAAGGTGTTTCAGAAAAATTAGAGAAGGTCTTCCATTACAAAACTTCCTTTAAAAACATGATCTCCTTTAATCCTCTTTAGACTACTCAAATGATCCATAAGTATCATTCATGGCTGCTTGACAGGTGACCAAAACAAGCCCCTTTGATGCTGCCTGTAATATTGCTGTAGCTCAATGCATTGGCAAGTGTAGCTTTCTTCAGGTCAATATCTGAAATTTATATTCCCCTCCCCCTTGTAAATCTCCAAACTTCTGGAGTACAGCCCTCTTTTCCTCATAAGAATGGCATGAGGAGAAAACGGAAAAATGCAAAGCAGAGCACTGGTGCAGTCAGCTTTCTAATCATAGAGCTCCTTGCCTGCCTCTCAGCTAATTACCCTTCAGCTGAGGTGGTATTGGTCTAAGACATTCTGGAGAGCTCTCCCCAGAACTTGTAGTGGTTAGGCTGGCTTATTGCAGCAATGTGTTCTTTCCTTCTCTCTCCATGGAAGAGACTCTTCAACATTGTTAGTTATCAGGTAAATGAGGCTGTTCAGATTCAGACATATCTGTTTCTCCTCAATTCAGGGCTTTCTCTGATGTTCACTAGAGCAGCCCACAGAGTTGTTCGCTCACAAGATTTTTATCACAAGTGTTGCTATATTTGGTGTGTTTTTCTTAAAGCTCCATTTCCTTCAGTTTTGTGACAAGCTGGGAACCTCTGCTTACGTTTTTTAAAATGAAAGTTTCTTGCCTTAATGGTTGTGGAGAAATGTTGAAATTATGACACTGAAGTGATATAAAATGTCTTTAAAAAAAACTCATGATTTTTAAGTCAAATCTTACTCCTTAGGGGCCTAACTCTTCTGGCTTTATTTATTTATTTTTAATGTTTGGCTTTGACTATACTGGACCCATAAAACTCCCCATTGCATACAAGTGGCCTGTTCGGATCACACTAAATTCTGTTCTGTGGCCAAAACCTATAAATAAGAATAAAGGAGTAAAGTTCAGCTAGAATTTTCCTTTGCTTAACCTCAAAGATTTCTGAGCTATGGTAATGTCTACAAAACTCTAGGAAGAGTCTCCCAAAGGAAGTAGTTGTTACACTCATTACTTTAGTGACTTAAAATGGTCAAATGTAGCACTTAATAAATAGCACCTCTAGGACTTAGATTGCATGGCAGGGACAGTCTTCTATTATGTGTATGTACAGTACCTAGCACAATGGCTCCTGATCATGGTTAAGGCCTCTGGGTGCTATGTTTACACTACTTATAATAATTAGCAGGGGATATAAATAATCACATTTATTATTATTAAATTGGGAGTTGGGAGAAAAAGGGTATATGTCTGTAGAAAGCCATCCATTAGGCATAGAGGTAAACATCTTTTTTATCACTATGAGCAATTTTCTGGAAGCATTAAACTTAATGGGATACACTGTCTTTTGGGCTGTTAGATCATTTGTGTATTTAAGGCAATCTATTTATGTAAAAGCTGGTATTACTAGGCAGTGTTTTAAAGTGACTGTAAGTGGCTTTGGGGATCTGTGTTTGTGTCTGTGTGTTCATCTCAATCTGGTATGTTTACAAGTTAAAACTTTTTGTTGTGTTATTTGACTGCCAGTGTTGTAAACTCTGGCTGGAATGTGAAAATCAAGCTGAGTATTGTTTCTGGCTCATGCATGAGGAGCTCTTGTACCTTGGTGATGAACATGGAATAAAAACCTACATAAAACCCCCTGCAATTCTGTTGACAATGAATGAGCCAGAATAGAATTCAGAGTTCTGTAGGGATAGTGGGGAAAGCTAAGATTTGGTCACTAGAGTTAGCAGCTACAGTTCTGGATACAACTGGGGGAAGACGTGGAAGAAAAAGGATCATTTTTTCAAAATTGGGGTTTGTCAGAGATAACCGATCTCTTAAGATACAAATACAGATCTCTTCTGTATAGAAGATTGATTGCGGTGCATTCAAACAAACATAGTCCAATACAGTTTTCACTGGAAGCAGTGTAAAACTGAACATCAGCAACAAAGAGCTGTGGTAATCTAAATCCCACAGGGCTATTGGATCAGTATATAGAGTGAAGATTACTGGAATGTTTAGAACTAGCAGCTTTAACAAAGGCTCTGTTCTAGCCAGATGTATGCAGAGATCTAACTTAGTCTCCTAAATTACTTGTTCCAGGTTTCATGCAAAACCCAACATATGCAGGGGTGGTGGTGCTGGGAGTTATCTACTGGTCCTGGTCAGGATCACTGGACAGTGCAGCACCACCTTAGGATATACTTACCAGTTTAAATCCTACATAACATTTGTGAGCAACAGAAAATGAAATGGGAAAAGGAGTCCAAAGTAGCAAGTCTGCAGAAGGCTAGTAAATAATAAAATCTAACCAACTTGAATGTGACTCAGTCTCTCCTCAAGGTTCTGAGCATCTCAACTCCCATTGGCTTCAGTGGGGGCTGAAGGCATTCCATATCTCACAGGGTCAGGGCCTAAATTCCAACCGAGTGACTTGTGAAATTGTTTGTCTTAGGCTAAAATAAGCAATGCAGATTGGAACTATGACCATCTATAGAAAACCCAATTTATAGTTCCAGCTTCTTTGCCATGCTTATCTGAAAAGATCTGCATCTCTTTTGTTCTCTTACCATTTGGGCATACAAGTAGAAAATGCATCTAAGTTTGAAAGCTGCATGTAAGAGAGCTCTCTTCCTCTTTACTATCCCATCATTAGCTATGTAATCGGAACATGCCTAAGCAAATCTCCCCGCACAAAGATCTGTAGGGAATAACTGCCAAAGATAGTAAAGGGGATGTCTATTTAACATCTCAATTCACTCCTATCTTCTTTCTTCTGTTGACAGGAATATAATGCTTGCATCTCTCCCAGTCTAATCTATCACCGGAGCTTTCTCAGAGCATGGTGTGCCAACATGCTCTGTCACAGCACTTGGCTGTGAAAGATTAGAGTCTCTTACCATATTCTCTTCAAAGTGTCACACTTATTAGCCTTTGCCTTCCTGTGTTAAAAGTTCAGTTTGGTGACAGGGCTAATTATTAGCACTGGCCAAAAAGAACAGATCTGTTTTACCCAACAACAAGAAAAAAAAGGTCTTGAAATTTCTTTTTTCTGTTACAGAAGGAGGAGGAGTTGGGATGGCTGGGACAGGGCTTTCAAAACATGTTGCAAAAAAACGCAAGACACACCCACCCACAAGCTCTTACAGTGCACTGAGTCAGGCAAGTGTTGGTGCACTCTTTATAACTGAGTGTAGAGAAATGTATGCACACAAAGGAGTAGAGTTAAGGCAGAGTCCATGTGCGCTAGGGTGACCTTATGTCCTGTATTGGCTGGGACTGTCCCCCCCTTTCCCCCACCCCTTTTTTTAAGCCATCCCAGCAATCCCAACTTTTCTGGCAAAATTGAGCATTTGTCCTATTGGTCTTTTGGACTTGATCAGTTGGCAAGAGCAAACAGGACAAATATCCGTTTTTATTTAAAAAAAAAAAAGTGAGATGCGGTGCAGAGGAACATGTGGGGGGCAGTGATGGCAACTCCACACAGTAGGGGAGGTAAGGCTTGGGCAGGAGGCAGGGCTTGGGCAAGTGGCTCAGGCCAGCTCCAACTGGTGAGAGGGGGAGGGGCTTCGGGCCTAATGGGTCAAGCCAGCCCCACACGCTGTCTCGTTTTCCCTTTGAGAAATGTGGTCACTCTAGTGTGTGCATGCACACAGCCTTCATTTTGGCACACTGAGTGTCTAACAAAGCTTTATGGAGAGTAGGACTCTTGTTTTCACTGAATGATGTACAGACAAAATTCTATACTATTTAGTAGTTTCCTTGATTCGTACTGAGTGTGTTGTAGGATACTCTTGAGCTACCTCACCTTCAAGTTAGCAAAGTGAGTGGTGTGTGTGTGTGTTTTGTGGGCACTCTCTCTATATCTATATCATCTATAGATATAGATATAAAAATAAATAACCCAAAACATTGTCAGTCACATTACGAACACTTTTCAGTAACCACCTTGTCATAGTATAATCCCCACTCTGAACCTTAGAGTCCAAAAGATGGGGTACCAGCACGAATTCCTCTAAGCTCAATTACCAGCTTAGTACTTGTAGCGCTGCCACCAACCAGGAATTCTAGTGCCTGGTACACTCTGGTCCCCCCAAAACCTTGCCCAGGGACCCCAAGACCCAGACCCTCTGGATCTTAACACAAGGAAAGTAAATCCTTTCCCCCCCATTGCCTCTCCCAGGCTTCCCCTCCCTGGGTTACCCTGGAAGATCACTGTGATTCAAACTCCTTGAATCTTAAAACAGAGAGGAAAATTCACCTTCCCCCCTCCTTCTCTCTCTCCCTCCCAGACTCTCCCTGAGAGAGAAAGTAATCCTAACACAGAGAGAAATTAACCTCTCTCTCCCCCTTCCCTCCTTTCTCCCCACAAATTCCCTGGTGAATCCAGACGCAGTCCCCTGGGGTCTCACCAGAATAAAAAAAAATCTGGTTTTTAAACAAGAAAAGCTTTTAATTAAAGAAAGAAAAAACAGTAAAAATTATCTTTGTAAATTTAAGGTGGAATATGTTACAGGGTCTTTCAGCTATAGACACTGGGAATACCCTCCCAGCCTAAGTATACAAGTACAAATTAAAATCCTTTCAGCAAAATACAAATTTGAACTCCTTCCAGCCAAATACACATTTGCAAATAAAGAAAACAAACATAAGCCTAACTTGCCTTATCTACCTAGTACTTACTATTCTGAGCTACATCAGAGAGATTGGAGAGAAACCTGGTTGCACATCTGGTTGCTCTCAGAACCCAGAGAGAACAGCAACCAAAAACTAACAGCACACACAAAAACTTCCCTCCCTCAAGATTTGAAAGTATCCTGTCCCCTGATTGGTCCTCTGGTCAGGTGACAGCCAGGTTTACTGAATTTGTTAACCCTTTACAGGCAAAAGAGACATGAAGTACTCCTGTTCTATTAACTCTTAACTATCTGTTTATGACACACCTGATCCTATTACTGTTGCCCCTTTGTATGTCTGAAATTTGACTGTAAGAACTTCGGAGTAGGGATTGGACTTGTGCCAGTTATTTCTATGGCAGTGTTCCTTCTAGTTGGTGTAAAATAATAAACAGATGGGCACCTTCTAGTCTGCCTCACACACCTGTGTTACCTTTGGGTAAATTGCAGCTGCTGTGTCTGCCAAAGAGTTACTAATGTTAATATGCTCCCCAGCAAATGCAACAGTGTTCTGTCCCTAGTAATGAAACATCTCTTTTTTTATCAAAACATTTACACCAGGGGATTCTAGAAAGGCATGTAATCATAGGAACAAGAGAATTTCAGTTGAAACTATTATATATGTAATCCAATAAATGGAAAAAAAATTTAAAAAAAAAAAAGCCTACAAGCTAACATAAAATGATGGTGAAGTATCAAAAGAGAGGCCAGAACTGGATGCAGTTTATAGGGTGCAATTGGACCTGGATGTTTTCAGAGACACTGTAAGGTTTAATTACTGCTTCATTAATATTCCCTCTTCCCCCCCACCCCCATATCTGACTGGAGTAGCTGAGTACTGTGGTGGGGGGTGGGCAGTAGAAATCCCTCTAAGTAAATAACTCCTTGAGGAAGTGTGCTGCCTACCAGTGTGGCCATCTCTTTACTTCACCCCATTCCAATTATTCCAGTTTTTACTAAATAAGAACATAAGAATGGCCATACTGAGTCAGATCAATGGTCTGTCTAGCCCAGTGTCCTGTCATCCTTTAGTGGCCAATGCTAGATGCTTCAAAGGAAATGAACAGAACAGAGTAACTGGCAAGTGATGTATCTCCTGTCATCCAGTTCCAGCATTCGACAGTCAAAGGCTAGGGACACCCAGAGCATTGGGTTGCATCCCTGACCATCTTGGCAAATAGCCACTGGTGGACCTATCCTCCTTGAACTTACCTAATTATTTTTTTAATCCAGTTGTACTTTTGGCCTTCACAACATCCTCTGGCAACGAGTTCCACAGGTTGACTGTGCAGTGTGAAGTACTTTGTTTTGTTTGTTTTAAAAGCTAATGCCTATTAATTTCATTGGATAACCCCTCATCCTTGTGGTATGTGAAGCAGTAAGTAACACTTTCCTATTCACTTTCTCCACACCCTTCATGATTTTCTAGACTTCTAAAACATATCTCCCCTTAGTCGTCTCTTTTCCAAGCTGAACAGTTCCAGTCTTTTTCCTCGCTCCTTATACAGAAGTTGTTCCATACCCCTAAATAATTTTTGTTGCCCTTCTCTGCATCATTTCCATTTCTAATATCTTTTTTTTTCCCCCCATGGGGTGACCAGAACTGCACACAGTATTCCAAGTGTGAGCATACTATTGATTTATGTTGCAGCCTTCTGATATTTTTCTGTCTTATTATCTATCCCTTTCCTAACATTCTATTAGCTTTTTGACTGCTGCTGAACATTGGAGTGGTTGTTTTTAAACTATCCACTATGACTCCAAGATCTTTTTGAGTGGTAACAGTTAGTTTAGACCTCATCATTGTGTATGTACAGTTGGGATTATGTTTTCCAATGTACATTACTTTGCATTTATCAACACTGAATTTCATCTGACATTTTCTTGCATAGTCACCCAGTTTTGTGAGATCCCTTTGTAACTCTTGGTTAAGTCCAAAGCTGACTGCAATCTTCAGTAACTTTATATCACCTGCAAACTTTGCTACCTCACTATTTATTCCATTTTTCAAATAATTTTTAAATATGTTGAACAGCAATGGTCCCAGTACAGATCCCTGGGGGACACCATTATTTACCTCTCTGCATTCTGAAAACTGACAATTTATTCCTATCCTTTTTTTCTATCTTAACCAGTTACTGATTCACGAGAGAACCTTCCTTATTATCTCATGACTGCTTACTTTGTTTAAGAGCCTTTGATGAAGGACTTTGTCAAAAACTTTCTGAAAGTCCAAGTACACTATATCCACTGGATCACCCTTGTCCACATGTTTGTAGACACCCTCAAAGAATTCTAATAGATTGGTGAGGCATGTTTTCTCTTTACAAAAGTCGTGTTGACTCTTCCGCCAACAAATTGTGTTCATCTATGTGTCTGATAATTCTGTTCTTTACTATAGTTTCAACAAAATTGCTTGATATTGAGGTTAGGCTTACTGGCCTGTAATTGCCAGATCACCTCTGGGGCCTTTTTTAAAAATTAGTATCACGTTAGCTATCCTCCAGTCATCTGATACAAAGGCTAATTTAAGTGAGAGTCTACATACCCCAGTCAATAGTTCTTTGGGCAGCAGTACTGGAGGAAATGATCTGGGAATCAAAGTGGTCACAAATTGAATGAATCAATAGCGTGATGCTGTTGTGAAAACTGTCACCCGAATGACTCTTCAGAACATAACTAGCTTTTCAGCATTTCTTAGTGGCTCGAATAAAGGATTGGGAGTTGGGATGGTTATGTTCTCATCTCAGCTTTACCACAGAGCTGCTGTCTGATATCAGGCGAGTCACTTAACATCTCTGAGACTTCCTGCCGCAGGGGAATTAATATCTGCCTGTCTCACAGGGCTGCATTAAGGCTTGGGTCAGGTTCATAAAGCACATCCTTTGTGAAAAATGCAGTTATTTTCAAGCTGGGCCTGCTTATTGAGCCCTCAACTTTTTGACAGGTGTAAATGCCAATAGATAAATGAATCGCTCTGCTCTTCAAGGCAGGGTTATTTGAAAACAGTTTGCCTTGTCTGCTGGGTACACATGCACTATGCTATGATATACAGAAAAACCCACGTCTGGAGTCCTCTGGCTTCTTTTCCTCTCTGTGAGTTGAAAGCAAAATAGGCATGAAGGATGAATTGTACTGTCCATGTGAGCTTGGTGTGTGAATAATTTATGCAGAGGAAATCCTTTTTTTTTTTAACCCCAGCATTATTCTGACACAACAGCATGTGAGAGCAGGGCCATAAAAATATGGAGCCCAAAAGATATATTGTACAGTTGCAGAAAGCACTGGCCTGAGAAGAGACCTGTAAAACCTCAGCTGGGAGGAAAAAATCATCCCTCTGTGTGAGACCACTGATCAAAAGGCAAATTGTTTCAGGTGCATGTATCTAGACTGCCTGTGGTTCATTCACTAGATAATATCAGAGGATCTTTGATGAGGAAAAGAGAATATTTCTCCTTTTCTTCCTTAGAATTGTCCACCTGAAGCTTCTCTGAAATCTCATGCCCTTTGACTCGGTGTGGGACTTTGCCTGTCAGCCCTTGGGAAATACTGGTAGAAACAGGAAAAATTTACTCTTGAAGGTAGTCCCAGGAACTGGGCAAAATCTCTCTCTTGGCAGGTTAATCCTAAAGTGAGACTGAGACCTGGTAGTTCATGGAATTCAAAGCATCTCCAACTAGGCAGAGTACCAGAGCTTAAGCCTCTGCTATATCCTCTAGGATTTAGCCATGCTTGGAGGTAGGCCTGAGTGATTTCAGTTTTCACTGTCTGCAAAAGCAGCTCAGGCTTGATGGTGTCTTTGGAGCATGTACAGAGCTGAGCTTTCATGGTAAAGCACAGTGCATATGTTTAATACAGCTGTCTAAAAGGGATCTGGTTTTAGCCCGGCAGCATTACTTGGGGAAAAACTGTGCAAAGGGAAAGACTTTGACTATATTCAGTGATTGCAATCATGAAGTACTATAAATGGGATTACAGGTAATCAACCTGTGAGATGAGAGGTTTAACTGTGAATCTCTGAAATCCCCCTTCACTCTAAGTGAATTAATTAAAAGCCTTTTGAAAGATTCTGTTAATAGTATTAATGCATCCTCTTTTTATCCACAGAACAAGCAGTGACAGTGCAACTTTCCCTACATTATCTTAGCTACTGTGTCTTCATCTTGTTGCAGAGAGCTCACTAACAGGAGTGAGAAAGTAGCTCAGTGTCCATTCAGTCCTTGGTCTTTCTGCTGTGACCCCCAAGAGGCATGCCAAATACAGTACATCAGTGAATTTTGTGATATGGACAGTTGTCCTCTAAGTACTGTACTGAGATCCACAAACTCACTTTCAGATTAAAAGGATATTCAGTTGCTATTGAAGTTGAATGGGTTCAAGTAGGAGCCTAGAAGTGAAAGTGTCTGTGTCTCACTGCCGATTCCTCCCCACCCTCCAAACCGTCCAGTCCCGTTGTTTTTCAGATCTAGGTTTAGAAAGCCTCCATGTCTAACTAGGCACTGTAGGCTGATTCTCCTTTCAGAGATGAAATGCAAATATTGTTTTCTAGGGCTCTTGCTGCCTTTTGAGAAGTTATAAATAAACATAAAACACTGCTCCTGGGCCTGCTGGGAAACGTTGCCAATGGAGATGTTAGCTGCATCAGTCAGGAGGTATGTTTTCTACTGGTGCTTAGATTGTTACAATTAATTGAATTACTTTATATACCTCTGAGTACAGTCTCTTAAAATAATGAAATCTGTGCCTCCATTGTAGCCAATTATCTGGTATCCATTTCTATTTTTTCCCTTTCCTGTTCTAAAATATGGTCACCATAATCAGGACATGATCTTGCACTGGTCTGAAATGCAGGCTGGGTCATGATTGATTGTCCTGTGAAAACAGGACAAACACTCAAATTTGAAGATAGGTGATGCCTCGTATAATAGTGAACCACCAGGTCTGCTCTGGTTAAGGCTAAGATCAGTTTCTGTTTAAACTTTAACTCTAAGTCAGGTGTCCCAAAGTTCCGGCCCACGGACCATCTGTGGCCCAAGAACCTCCCCACTGAGGCCTGCAGAGGAGAGATGCATGCAAACATGTTGCAGGCAATGTCTTCTGCAGGCACCGCCCCCCTCACACACAGCTCCCATTGGCTAGGGGAGAGGGACAGAGATGCCATCACTAATTGCCGGGCAGAATCAGCCATGGAGGCAGCATTGTTAGTTGCCAGGCGGAGTCAGCCATGGAGGCTGTGTCACTTTTTCCCCCAATGAATATAAACAAGTCAAAATATGGAACGTGGCTATCTGATGCACACCTTGCTGAAATCCTGAAGGTTTCAACTGCTCAGTCGCTGAGGCCAAACAGCAACAAACTGACAGAACTGAAGCGTTGCCAGGTGTCTGGCAAACACTAAAAACTCTCTGGCAGGTGAAGAATTGTATAAAGTTGTATGACAGTTTTATTATTTCTAAGAAATTCAGAATAAAAAATACAATATAAACACTTTCTTTTCTGAACACCATCTTCAGTGACATTATTGGCCTGCTGGGAGGATTTGGGGACTGGCACTGTCCCTAAGGTAAATTGAGTTTGAGACCCCTGTTCTAAGTGCTCTCTAGTCCCCACAGTTACTCAGATTGCCTGAAAATTTGGTGCGCCTCATAAATAGATCCTCTTCTTATCCATCTAGTCTATTTGAATGGGAACTCTGGCTTTTTCTCTCCCACTACCTTATTGCATCAGTGCTGCTCTCCTAGTCTCTAAGTAAGGTAATGTGTCAAAGTGTAGCCTGAAGTTTGTCACCCATGCCGCCAGTCCAAGGCCAGAGCACTTTGCGTGGTCACAGCTGATGTGGTATCATGCTGGGAGAAGTCGTTTCTCAAGCAGATGGGACCCAAACCTTTTTCAGGCTTTCTTGGTCGCAACCAACACTTTGAAATTTACCATTATCTATCTGATGGTAGTGATCAGGGTCCCATTACACCAGGTGCCATAAAGCCAGCCTTGCTGTAAAGAGCTTACATTGTTTTTGAAAAGCACTGAGTGGAAGACACAAATGAAGGGGAAACAAGTGTGATGGGGCAAGGCCAGATGGCTACAGTAAAGTAGTAAGGAACAGGTATGTTAGCCCCAAGCTAACCAAATCCCTAGGACCATAGTAACCAAATAGCAGTTGCTCCAGGTTAATCAGGGCACCTGGGGCCAATTAAGCTCTTTCTAGAAGGCAGTGGAGATAGCTACATTAATTGGGCCACCTGAAGCCAATCAAGGGCTGGTTGGAACTAGTTAAAACCCTCCCAGCCACTCAGTGAGTTTGGTGTTTGTGAGAAGCTGGGAGCAAGAGGTTTGAGGAGCTGAGAGTGTACTGCTGGAGGACTAAGGAGTACAAGCATTATCAGATACCAGGAGGAAGTTCTTGTGGTGAGGATAAAGAAGGTGTTTGGAGGAGGCCATGGGGAAGTAGCCCAGGGAGTTGTAGCTGTCATGCAGCTGTTACAAGAGGCACTATAGACAGGGCCCTGGGCTGGAACCTAGAGTAGAGGGTGGGTCTGGGTTCCTTCCTAACTCCTGATCAGACACAGGAGAAGTTGACCCAGACTGTGGGTTTCACCAGAGGGGAAGATCACTGAGGTAAGCAAATCCACCAATAAGTGCAGGACCCACCAAGGTAGAGGAGGAACTTTGTCTCACAAGGTAGCAGTGAAATGACCTTGTAGCATTGCACTTGTAGCAGTAAAACTTCAAAAAAACAAACAAATAAACCACAACCTAGATTAGTTCATGGAGGACAGGTCCATCAGTGGCTATTAGCCAGGATGGGTAGGAATGGCATCCCTAGCCTCTGTTTGTCAGAAGCTGGGGATGGGTGACAGGAGATGGATCATTTGATGATTACCTGTTTGGTTCATTCCCTCTGGGGCACCTGGCATAAGCAGTGGGAGGAGCCTCCCTTTGGGGAGGCTAGCCCCTGGCTCTGCCCCTTCTGCCTGCACCCTCCCTATGGCTGGAGCCCTGAGACCCCCTGTCATCTCCCCCCCTGCCCATGGCCAGAGCCACAAGCCCTCCCCTGCTTGGAGAAGCCCTGAGCACCCCTACCCAGCCTCCTTGGCCAGAGGAGCCCCAGGCTGGCTGAAGCTGCGCTGTTACTACCCAACCCACCAAGGGGGAAAAACAGCTGGTAGAAGATGATTTTGATATGTCTGATGCAGGTTCCTCATGACCCATGCCTCCTCAGCCACCCTGGAACCTGCATGGGGCATAATAAAGCAAAAACTTTTATGTCAAACCCTGCAATTGGGTGTTCGGTGGCTGAAGCAGCGCTGGGGGAGGCAGAGCCTCCCCTGGCCTATTATACCCGCCACCCATGACACCTGGCATTGGCCACTGTCGGAAGACAGGCTGCTGAGCCAGATGGACCTTTGGTCTGACCCAGTATTGCTGTTCTTATGTAGTCACAGCTCTCCATATGCCTAGTTGTGGTCAACTGGCAGCTTTTTGTAACCATTGGCATGGAGTTGAGTCTAAGGAGGTTATGGTACTGCCTTAAGGATTTTTTTTTTTTAAAATAGAAGAGAGTGCAGATCACAGAGCACCAGTATACCGTGTGTGTTTGCATAAAACGTCTCAACAAGCAGGCTGCCCTCTATTATTACACTAATTGCAGTTTCTAAAGACCTGCTTCCACCCTCTAAAAGCAACTCTAGAAAACTGGTCATCGTCAACTGTTCTTGGAGTGTCGGAGTCCAGCCTAGTTAATCTGACTACCGGGACGTGCTCTATAAATCTAGGGAACCCATAAATGATTTTATCTGCCAGGAGAATTCCATGCTGCATCACTGTAAAGCAGGGGTGGGCAAACTTTTTGGTCTGAGGGCCACATCTGGGTGGGGAAATTTTATGGCAGGCCATGAATGTAGGGCTGGGACAGGGGATTGGGGAGTGTGAGGTGTGGGAGAGGGTGTGGTGTGCAGGAAAGGGCTCAGGGCAGGAGGTTGGGGTACAGGAGAGGGTGTGGAGTGTGCGAGGGGGCTCAGCAGGAGGGTTGGAGTGCAGGAGGGGGCTCAGGGCAGGGGGTTGGGATGTGGGTGCAGGAGGGGTTCAGGGTGCGGGATCTGGCCTGGCGCTGCCGCTTACTTGAGCGGCTCTGGCAGTGGGACTAAGGCAGGCTGCTCCTGGAAGTGGCCAGCATGTCTGGCAGTGGCTCCTGGGGGTGGGGTGGGGCAGGGTAGGCAGCTCCCCTGTGGGTACCACCCCTGAAGCTCCATTGGCCACGGTTCCCTGTTACCAGCCAATGGGAGCTGTAGGGACAGTGCCCGCAGGCAAGGGCAGCACATGGAGCCCTCTGCCCCTGCCGTGCCCCCCGGGGCCGCAGGGACATAGCGCCAGCCATTTCTGGAAGTTGTGCAAGGCCAGCGCAGGCAGGCAGAGAGCCTGCCTTAGCCCTGCTGCACCATGGGAGTGGCAATCCCATGAGCCAGATTGAAAACCCTGATGGGCCAGATCTGGTCTGCAGGCCATAATTTGCCCTTCCTTGCTGTAGACGCACATGGTCAGGCACTCTCCTATAAGCCTCCCCTCCACTAGTCTGAGGGAAGGGAGACCTTCCCGGTGTTTCCTGAACTTTGAACACTTTCTAAGAGAGTGCAGTCCACTTATTAAAGTTAGAAGACTAGCACATTCTCACCACTTGCAGAACCTTGCAGGTGTACCCAACAAAATGTACACAGGGCATCAGAGGTAGGGCAGCAGGCAGAGTGGGCTTCATTCTGGCTTTGGAGGAAAATCAAGAACTTTGATAAACCGTCATCTGTGTTAGTCGCTGATCCTAACATAAAGATCCACATTAAGGGCTTTGATGCAGTCTGTACTTCAGGGCCGCTCAGAGGATTCAGGGGGCCTGGGGTCTGCGGCGGGGGGGCCCCTGCTTCGGTGGTAATTCGGCAGCGGGGGGGCCCCCGCTTTGGGACCCGCTGCTGAATTACTGCCGAAGACCTAGCGGAAAACCCCCCCCACCTCCGAAGACCCAGAGTGGGAGAAGCTCCGTGGGCCCGGGCCCTGCAAGAGTTTTCTGGGGTCCCTGGAGCGAGTGAAGGACCCCACTCCAGGGCCAGCAAAAAACTCTCGTGGGGTGGCCCTGCAGTACTTTGGAATGATATTCAAATAAAGGAAAGAGATCTGGTAGAAACATCCTATCAAGTGACAAGTTAATATTTGAAAAGCAGAGCTGAAATCTTTTTTGCTGCTTCGTGCCTGAAGCATTTTCCTAATGCTTCCACTCATCAATGTCTCCCTTGTATAATGGTACAAGGAACATACCCATTTCTGTTCTTCCAGAGGGGCTTCATTAAACAACCACCTCTTGCTGTGTATCATGCTCGCTCTTTGAACGCACTGGAATCCAGGCTGACACAAACAGGACATCTGATTGGTTCCAGTTATTCTCTTAGCTGGAACACATTGCAGCGGACTAGCCTGCATGCAATGTTCTGTGCTTAGCATGCAGCTTTTCTCCAGCACTGAAAAGATAGCATACAAGATGTAATTGTTGCTATTTACTAAAGACAGCTTGTTTATACCATACCTTAATCAGTTCTCTCTTGCAAGAGTACAGGATAGTGCACTGCAACACACAGTCTCATTTTCAAAAGGGGTTTAGGCACTTAAGAACCTGCATCCCACTATCAGTTTTTGGAAAGGAGACAAGCTCCTAAATTAGTTAGGCAGTGCAATGCTCCACACAGCAGTGTCTAAATACCTTTAAAACTCTGGCCTAAAATGCGTTCCTTTGAACTCTGAGTGCAGTCTACAAATCTGCTGAGTTGAAAGATAAGGCAACTTGTTTTATTGGAGCTGTTGACCAAGAACTCCTGAGTCTTAGGATTCCAGCACTGATTCGTGTGGCTGTTAGCAAGTTTCTTCAAATTCTCGGCCTCTGTTTTCCCATTTGTTATTCCCCCGCTCTTTAAAAAAGTGTAGTGTTGGTTTTTTTTGTTTTTGTTTTTAAAAAGGGGTCAAGTAGCAAAAGTGTGTGTTTGGAAACAAATACAGGCAACCAACAGCCCACTTATGTAAGTAAATAGAGTTTAGAACAATATCTGCCAGACATGAGTCCAAGCTCCAGCCTAAGGAGTACTTAACTCTGGTGTATTCTGTTTTTGAACTAAACATAGGTTAGTTTTCATGTTCTTCATAGCTTGCTTTCTTCCTCTTTCCTCCCCATCTCCTGTCAGACGCAGGAAATACAACTGTATTTCCGAACACTAGTGTTTCCCTGCAAAATTTTGACATGGGTTCTATACTCTCTCTCTCCTTTAAAATCTTCCACTTTGGTCTTGTATTCTACAGGTAACCTTTCTGTATGAGACCATTGCAAGTTCTGTCACAGTTCCACAGATCAATCTTTCCTAGTCTTCTAGTCCTGCAGAATGATCATTGTATCAGTCACTTAGTGAGTAGAGCTGTCTTGTGGGAATTCTGTAGGGATCCTTTTAATTCTGAACTCGGAAGATTCCAAGTACTTCCCCTACTCCCATTATTGGCACTTGGGCTAAAACAGTACAACTTTTTCTTTGTGTGTTTGCATAACATGTTTAGGCTCTCCACTAACAACTACACAGTCTAAATATTTAAGTACCATTCATCTAAACTTTATGTGTCTGAGCAGGGATCCAATGCAGCTTAGGACAGACTTTTGAGTTGCATTTTTTTTCCACTGTTGCAAAAATTTAATTTGTGTAGTTCTTGTCATTATGGAAAGTACCCAAGTGCTGTGTAAAGGTATGTAACATTTCATAATGATACATGTAACACAGAAAATATTCAAGCAACTGGTGAATCTTTCTCTCCAAGCTCAGGCACTGACTAGTCAGAGAAGGCAAATTCCAAACACAGATGCAAGGGTCTTCATTTGAGAATACCTCCTCTAGAAAGAAGAGTTTGGCTAGCTGTATCCTAATGTGGTCTAAGGCAGTGGTTTTCAAACTTTTTTTCTGGCGACCTGGTTGAAGAAAGTTGTTCATGCCTGTGATCCAACGGAGCTGGGGGTGAGGGGGTTGTGGTGTGGGAGGAGTTCAGGGGTGCAGGAGGGGGTCAGGGTTCTGTCTAGGGTGGGGCCAGGGATGAGAAGTTGGGAGGGCAGGGGGTTGGTGTGGGAGGGGGTCAGGGCTCTGGGCTGGGAATGCAGGCTCTAGGGTGGGGTTGGGGATGAGGGGTTTGGGGTGCAGGAAGGGGATCCCGGTTGGGGGTGTCTCAGGGTCAGGTGAGTGGGGTGAGGGCTAACAGTCGGCAGCTTCAGTCAGTGGTGCAGCAGGGTTGTGCCTGTCCTGGCACTGTGGACCATGCTGTGCCCCAGAAGTGTCCAGCAGCAGGTCCAGCTCCTGGTGGAGGTGCACAAGCAGCTCTGCACAGCTCTCACCCACAGGCACTGCCCCTCCAGCTCCCATTGGCCAGTTTCTGGCCAATGGGAGTGTGAAGCCGGTGCTTGGGGTAGGGGCAGCATACAGAGACCCATGGGCTGCCCCACCTAGGAGCCAGATCTGCTGCTGGCTGCTTCCAGGGCACAGCGCGGTGTCAGAACAGTTAGGGACTTGTCTGCCTTAGCGGGGCAGCACTCCTAACAGGACTTTTAATGGCCTGGTCAATGGTGCTGACCAGAGCCACCATGACCCAGTGCCTTACATTCCGTGACCCAGTACTAGGACGCAACCCTCAGTTTGAAAACCACTGGTCTAAGGAACATCAGCTATTATAGTAGCAGGCTTGTTTAAGACTATCCCAAAAGACTCCATGGATGTTAGACTGTCATTAGAACCTTGAACTGCATTTGGAACTAGGTTGCTGGTTGTGACCCAGAGATCTGTTGGTGCCAACTGGCAGAGAGGACACAGGGATGCATAAGGGATACAAGGGTTTCCTGGGTCTGATATCTGCACACTACTTTCCCAAAGAATGTCATGTAAGGTCTTCTACTCTACAGAAATCCCATGTCATTCTGGTCATTATGAGCACTGTGAAATGTATGTATAGATAAGGTATAAGGAGTTATGTGTGTGTATATACACAGAAAATGGAATGTTCTTAAGAGCTGTGTATTGGGGCTGGTCATCAGAAGGTCTTAAGCATTTCTTGCCTGAAAGAAACTTGTTTGTTTACCTGACTGGCTATGTGCAGATTGTGAAGTGTACGATATGCAATGAATACCTATTTGCAGACTGAGCAAAATGCTAATTGAGCGATGGCAAAACTTACCAAGGAGATTCTAGACAAGAAAAGACAAGCTGGGGGGTAGAGGTTATGCCCAGGGATCCTTCTTCAAGGAGACAAGCTGCCAGGAGGCTTGTCTCAGGAATGGAGGATCACAGATATCTGGTTGTCTGTTTGACAATGGGAGATAATCTTTGGGTGAGCAACCTTTGAGCCAGGGGATTGTCTTGTTAGGTAAGTTTAGGTTCGAGTATGTGTGTTATGATCTTATTGGAAACTAAGGCTTACTATCAAATATTTCTGTTTTTTGCTTCATTTGAATCTCTGTTCTTTGTTAAATACACTTAGATTTGTTTGTAGAGAAGGAAAGGATAAGTGCTGTTTGTTAAGTGGAGCTGTGGTCTGTGGTGTAACTAAGACATGGAGTACTGTTTCTTTAAGAACAGAGGATCTGGGAATTCATGGAATCACAGAAATGTGGGACTTGAAGGGACCTCGAAGTTAAGTCCAGCCTGCTGCCCTGAGGCAGGACCAAGAACACCTAGACCATCCCTGACAGGTGTCTGCACAACAAGATTTTTAAAACTTCCAAAGATGAATTCAAAAATCTTCCTTGGAAGCCTATTCTAGAGCTTAACTACTATTATAGTAGGAAAGTGTGGTTTTTTGTTTGTTTTTTTTTTTTTGCTGCCTAATATTTAACCTCTCTTGCTGAAGATTAAGCCCATTACTACTTGTCTTGCCTTCAGTGGACAGGGAGAACAATTGATCAGTCCTCTTTATAACAGCCCTTAACACATCTGAAAATTGCTATCAGGTCTCCCCCCTCACACACCCCCAGTCATCTTTTCTCAGGACAAAACATGCCCAATTATTTTAATTCTTCCTCACAGGTCAGGGTTTCTAAACTTTGCATCACTTTTGTTGTCCTCTTCTGGACTCTCTCCAATTTTTCTACATCTTTTCTAAACTGTGGCATCCAGAACTAGACACAGTACACCAGCTGTGAGACAGTACACCAGTGCTGAGTTGAGGGACAATTGCCTACAGTGATACACCCCAGAATATTAGCTTTTTTTGCTGCTGCGTCACATCGTTGACTCTCATATTCAATTTGTGATCCACTATAAATCCCAGATCCTGATCAGCAGTGCTACCACTGAGCCAGTTATTCCCCATTTTGTAGTCATGCATTTGTTTTTTTCCCTTTCTGAACTGAAGTACTTTGCATTTGTCTTAACTGAACTTCATCTTGTTGATTTTCAGACCAACTCTCTAATTTGTCAAGGTTGTTTTGAATTCTTGTCCTGTCCTCCAAAGTCCTTACAACCCCTCCCAGCTTGATGTCTGCAGATTTTATGAGCATATTCTCCACTCCATTATCCAAGTCATT